>NC_041389.1:654443353-654617035 GCF_002162155.2 Triticum dicoccoides | reverse complement strand
CGATAACTCCTCAAAATTGGGCTTGATTATGTTATCGGCGTCGATTTCCTAGGGCTTCGGGATCTTGTCGTTGCCAGACATGATGGATGATGATGATGATTGATCTTGTCCCCATCGGAGTCGCCAAAAAGTGTGTTCGCACACGAACACGTCACGTGTACCCTCGACGCCGGGGGTGATGCACCGCAACTCACGTCGAAGGAGTCTCACCGGAAGCGCGATTCACAAGTCGACTGGCGAGAGCTTTTGAGGACCCGAAACCCTACACTCTCGGGAGGGACCCCATCGGGGAGTGCAGTGGCTATGAGCTGCCCTAGGTTGGTCAAGTCGCCCCTAGAGCCTCGCGGTTCGTAGCTCTCCAACATGAAGAACAACGAAGGACGAGGGAGCAAGAACGAGGGAGGGACAAGACGTAGATGAAAAAGATGTAGATGTGTTTGCGATTTTGTGTTGTTGTTCAATCGGCTGTCACCCCTTAGGTATATAAGAGGCGGCTGGACTTCCCATGCAAGAAAAAGTCTTGGATTCACGTCCAAAACCCTAGTTTGGGTCCAACTCGGAATCAAGCTTTCCAAAACGGTTCGGTTTACAACCTGGCTGCACCTTGCGGGTCATGTTTGAGGCAGTAAACGATCTCGGATGGAAATGAGTCCAAATGCAATCTTGCCCGTTTCGATGAGACGAAAAACTTTTATGTTGAACGTTTTTTGATCAGAGGTCATCTTGAGGGTCAAATAGCTCGCGCAAAACGGACTATGACAAAAAACACCCGTTCCCTCGCGCTACCCATTAGACATGGCGTCTGGTGGGGCGCGTCATATTTCGCCTCCTCGCAGGGCTACATTCCAATGGCTCTAACTTTTGCATACGAACTCGAATTGGAATGATTATTATATCAAAATCGATCGTTTCGACGAGACGAAGATAATCCGTGTAGATCATTTTTCCATACGAGGCTGTCTTCAGGGCGTAATGAGCCGAATAGTGTTTTGAATACAAAATTTCAGTATTTCAAACACAACTTCGGCCTTAGAGATGAGATCGGATGGCGATGACCCAAACTTCAAAGATGTTTATATCGACAACACGGAACTTTTTTATGTAGATCACTTCTCCAGTTGAGGACATATTAATTAAGTTCTTGACCGTGCCAAAATCTGGTGTCAACACACAGCATCGATTAACCCTTCACATCCTCTATTTGGCCTCACTCTTCCATACAGCCTTTTATACTATAGCCTAATAACTGCAGTAAATAGTAGGTAGATCTAGGCGAGTTGCAGATAATTGATCGAACAGTCAGTCACCCAATCATATTTCTTCAGGGTTGAGGAAGTGGAGCGCTAACCATTGTTCACCGTAATTTGCCTTGCTTGCAAGACAGAGCTGGTTCAATGCGCCATCGGGGCGAATCTCGGCGGTCCAATGTGCTTACATGAAAAACAGAGTGAATTTTAGCACCTGCACAGTGTTCGCACATGAACACATCACGTGTACCCTCGACGCCGGGGATGATGCACCGCAGCTCACGTCGAAGGAGTCTCACCGGAAGCACGATTCGCAAGTCGACCGGCGAGAGATTTTGAGGACCTGAAACCCTACACTCCCGGGAGGGACCCCGTTGGGGAGTGCAGCGGCTATGGGCTGCCCTAGGTCGGTCGAGCCGCCCCTACAGCCTCGCGGTTCGCAGCTCTCCAACACGAAGAACAACGAAGGACGAGGGAGCAAGAACGAGGGAGGGACAAGACGTAGATGAAAAAGTTGTAGATGTGTTCACGATTGTGTGTTGTTGTTCAATCAGCCGTCACCCCTTATAGATATATAAGAGTCGGCTGGACTTCCCGTGCAAGAAAAAGGCTTGGATTCACGTCCAAAACCCTAGTTTGGGTCCAACTCGGAATCAAACTTTCCAAAACGGTTCGGTTTACAACCTGGCTGCACCTTGCGGGTCATGTTTGAGGCAGTAAACAACCTCGGATGGAAACGAGTCCAAAAGCAATCTTGACCTTTTCGACGAGACGAAAAACTTTCATATTGAACGTTGTTTTATCAGAGGTCATATTTAGGGTCAAATAGCTCGTGCAAAACGTACTGTGACGGAAAATACCCGTTCCCTCGTGCTACCCATCACACATGGCGTGTGGTGAGACACGCCATATTTCGCCTCCTGGCAGGGCTACATTCCGATGGCTCTAACTTTTGCATACGAACTCAGATATCAAAATCGATTGTTTCGACGAGACGAAGACAATCCGTGTAGATCATTTTTCCATACGAGGCTGCCTTGAGGGCGTAATGAGCCGAATAGTGTTTTGAATACAAAATCTCAGTATTAGATGAGATCGGATGGCAATGACCCAAACTTCAAAGATGTTTATATCGACAACACGAAACTTTTTTATGTAGATCACTTCTCCATTTGAGGACATATTAATTAAGTTCTTGACGGTGCCAAAATCTGGTGTCAACACATGCCCCCCTGTTTTTCGGCAAAGCTAGCGTGCCGAAAAATAACTTGTACCATGTTTGTTCTAAGGACGATGTCAACACTTCATCGTCCATTTACAGTTTCTTAGGGCGATAATTATATATCGGCCATGTTTATGCTAAGGGCGGCCATGTCTTTCTTAGGACGATAGTGATATATCGGCCATTGCCTATCTAGCCTTCTTGCCACACACTTAGGTGATATTTCTTTAAATATTTGCCATTGAGAGCTCGAGGTAATAATGTGCCTTGTACGGATTCCACCAAATATGAGTTTTCGGGAACCACTCTTGTAATCTTAAAAGGACCTTCCCAACTTGGAGACCACTTCCCGAATTTTCTATCTTTTAAACCAATTGGTAGAATCACCTTCCACACAAGATCGCCAACTTGAAAATTCTTCAACTTGATCTTCTTATTGTAAGCTCTTGCCACCCTCAACTTATCTCTCTCTATGGCATTCAAAGCAGACAAACGTTTATCGGCGACTTCATCAATATTGTCCATCATCAAGTTATAGAAGTCCACGGCCGATAAATCATTTTGTTTGGCTATTCTCAAAGCATTCAAATTCACTTCCACTGGTAAACGGCCTCTTGACCATATACGAGCTCATACTGAGTTACCTTTGTAGCACCATGCCTTGAGATTTTGTGTGCCCACAAAGCTTCAGACAGTAGCTCATGCCATCTCCTTGGATTATCCTCAATCTTCTTCTTGATGAGCTTGATTAATATTTTATTACTAGACTCAGCTTGTCCATTGGCTTGGGCATAATATGGAGAGGAATTGAGAAACTTTATCTTATATGATTCGGCAAATTCTCTGACTTGATGTGACATAAAGGATGAACCTTGGTCAGTAGTTAATGTTTGTGGTATGCCGAATCTATGAATAATATGCTCAGTTGTGAATTGAATTACCTCTGTATGCGTCATGTTTTTTAGTGGTATTGCTTCAGACCATTTAGTGAAATAATCAGTTGTCACCAACACGAACCGATGCCCCTTTGAAGAAGAAGGATGAATCTCTCCAATAAAGTCCAATCCCCAACCTCTAAAAGGCCACGGCTTGATAATAGGATGTAACATAGCAGCGGGAGCTAACTGAATATCACCAAACTTTTGAAAAGCTTCACATCCTTTATAGTATCGGAAGCAATCATTAACCATCGTCGGCCAATAAAACCCAGCACGTCATAATAACCATTTCATCTTGGGAGCCGACTGATGAGTGCCACAAATACCTTCATGGACCTCTCCCATAGCAACTCTCGCTTGGTCCTCGTCCAAGCACTTTAAAAGAACATCATCAACCGTTCGGCGATAGAGACCATCATCTCTCATTGTGTATTTGAAAGCCATACGTCGAACAGTCCTGTCCACCCTTTTACTAGGATCACACAAATAATCAATAATGGGTTTCCTCCAGTCTTCATTTTCTCCTGGATTAAATATTTCATTAGTGGCCGAAATGGTGGGCTTCGGTTCGGCCTCCCCTATGTTGGCAAGACTAGACATTGGCCTTTGAGAAATATGAAACATGCCACGATCAACATGATAGCCGGATGCTTGTTGTGCCAACTCATTTGCCCTCCAATTATCATGTCTAGATATATGAGCAGTGCTAAAATAATCCAAATTAGAAATTATATCTAGACATTTATCAAGATAAACATTAAGTGATTCGTCAAAACATTGAAAGACTTTGGATATTTGTTGTACTACTAATAATGAATCACCAAAAGCCTCAATATGTGTAGCACCTATGGCAAGCAACATCTCTAAGCCGAATAGCAATGCTTCATATTCGGCTTGATTATTTGTGCAAAATTATTCTAAGCGGCATGAGGCTTCAAAAACAGCAACATGAGATATATAAACAATACCAACACCTTGGCCATTGCTACAAACTGAACCATCAAAATATAATCTCCATGGTACTAATAAGACAAGGTTTATATCAATATCATGCTTGTCATCAATCCGATGCTCAACAATAAAATTAGCAACAATTTGGCCTTTCATGGATTTCAGAGATTCATAAGCCAAATCAGATTCATTTAAAGCATAAGCCCACTTGCCAATTCTACCACTAAGAATTGGCCTATGCAACATGTATTTGATGACATCGGTTTGACAAGCTATAATGCAAGTACTAGGCACTAGATAATGTCTCAATTTTGTGCAAGCATAATATATGCATAAGCATAATTTCTCAATAAATGTATACCTTGTCTCGGCGTCCAATAACCGTCGGCTCAAATAAGTAATAGCATGCTCCTTTCCTTCGGTCTCTTGAGTCAAAACAGCACCAATAACACCTTCATCCGCTGCAACGTAAAGTCTAAATGGCTCCCTGTGCCTGGGCACTTTCATAATCGGAGGAGTGCACAAATATTTCTTAATCATATCAAATGCCTCTTGCTGTTTCCCCCCCAAGTAAAATCAACATCATTCTTTAACCGAAGGATAGGAGTAAATGCATCAACCTTCCCTGATAGATTGGCTATGAACCTCCTCAAATAGTTGACCTTGCCAAGGAATTTTTGCATATCTCTCTTGCATGTTGGAGCCTCTACTTTCTGTATAGCTTCTACCTTTTTGGGATCAATTTCCACGCCATCTTCATGAATAATGAAACCCAGAAACTTCCCAGCCGATACACCAAAGGCGCACTTAAAAGGATTCATTTTCAGCCCACGTTTCTTCATTCTTTCAAAAGCCAAACGCAAATCGGCTAAGTGAGATTCAAAAGCATCCGATTTGACAACAATATCATCAATATAAACCTCAAGTATAACACCAAGTAAATCATGAAAAATAAATTCATAGACCTTTGATACGTGGCACCGGCATTTTTTAATCAAAAGGTCATCACTGTCCACTCAAATAAACCAAGAAAACCGGGACATCAAAAAGTCGTTTTGGACATGTCCTCTTCGGCCATAAAAATCTGGTTATACCCCGCATTACCGTCAAGAAAGCTAATGACCTTATGTCCAGAAGCATTATTAATAAGCATATCGGCTATTGGTATGGGATACTCATCTTTAGGTGTAGCTCTATTCAAATCTTTGAAATCAATGCATACCCTCAACTTGCCGGAGCCTTTCTTCTCTACTGGTACAATGTTAGAAATCCACTCGGCATACCTGCAAGGTCTAATAAAATTAGCTTTAAGCAAACGACCGATCTCTTCCTTGATCCGGTCATACGTTTTTGGATTAAACTTTCTGGCTGATTGCTTGTATGGTCTAAAACTGGCATTTATAGGTAACCGATGTTCCACTAGCTCTCGGCTTAAACCCGGCATCTCATAATATTCCCATGCAAAGCAACAAACATATTCTTTCAGTAGCTCGATCAACTTAGCCTTATGATCGGCTCTTAAATTTTCGTTTACAAATGTCGGCCTAGGAATTGAACCATCTCCTATATCTATCTCTTCTAATGGATTGGCTGATGTAAAACCTTGTCCTAACTTATCCATATCATCTAACTCTTCTATGGACTCATACATATCGTTCTCATTGGACCGATATTCTACAAGACGCTTTTGTAACCACTCTGAGTTACGATCCATTTAATTACATCATACCTTGGAGCCGATTATCGCCAACTGGCTTTAAAGAAATGGGCACGAAACCACTTTTTGTGGCGCTAAGAAAATCATATTCTGATAAGTCGCGCCCCGTCAAGCAAGTAACATTGGGATGTTGCCAATCTACTGATGCATCGGCCAAAGCAACACAAGCCGAATTATCCGCATGAATGACGTCTACTTCATCATCAACCCATTGAATCAAAAACTGGTGCATAGTAGATGGCACGCATTGGTTCGCATGAACCCAATCGCGGCCTAATATCACATTGTAGTTACCTTGCACCTCGGCGACAAAGAATGCGGTAGCCAAAGTTTTGCTTCCCATCGTAAGCTTCACATACATCACACCTTTGGCTTCAGTTTTCTCTTTGCATTCAAATCCATTAAGCACCATGTTGGTCTTTATTAACTCTTCATCACGCAGCCCCAATTTTTTGAAGACCGAATATGGCATAAGATTCACCACAGCACCACCATCGACAAGCATTCTAGCAACCAGCGATCCATTAATATGACCTTTAAGGAACAATGGTTTCAAGTGCGTCACCGACTCTTTCGGCTTCTCGAATATAGCATTTTTAGGACCAAAATCTAGCTGAGCTACTTCCCCTTCTTCATCTATAGCACGAAATTCAGCGGGTAAGTAATAAACCATATTAATATCCATACCTTCATGAACCGGTGTAGACTCATAATCAAGCATTTCATCTCCTTCCGCAAGCATGTCCACTGACTCCGAAATATCTTCAAGAGGAGAGGAAGTAGTAGGCAAAGTGGACAATGTAATAGTAGCCGCGTCCTCCGTTGGTGGTGTAGGTGTTGCTATGATCAATGCAGAAGCTGCAATATTTTCCTTTTGCTTTGGTCTCCACACTTTTTTGGGGGGTACCATGGGACGGCTTTCATTGAATAATTCATCCCTTAGCTTTTCTGCTTCTTGTTCCTCCTTCTCATGACTCCTCATGCGCTGCAATCTCCTTTTTTGCGCCTTGGTCAGACCGGAAGGACACCACTTAGGCTGAGTATATTTTGGATCCCTCGACTTGGCCTTGCTTATGCTAGCTTCATGATCATTAGCCATGGGGCCTTGCTGGACCGCAGCCACATCTTTATTAGAATCAGTCGGATTATCAACAATAATCGGCTCTTTGATTATTAATTCTTTAGTGCCTATCATAATAGTTTCACCACTAGCATTCTTCTCCTTTTGCTTGCTAGGCTCTGAAATTTCAGCACTTGGTGATTTGGCACGCCACACTTGCCGGTTGACCCTTTTTTGATTATCTTGCATTGCCGATTGACACCATTGTTCAAACGGCCTCGTGTGGGATAAGAAAGCCTCTCATGAACGGGCCTCCTTGGTTCTGCCCAACCCGGATGGAAAGCATAAGGGGCCATTGGGGGCTGCCCCCAGCCTCCATTGAAGCCTCCCATGTAGTATGGTGCATAGGGGGGCGGCGCCATCCATGGTCCTGGTGCCCATGACCCATATGGCCTTGCGTGATGATGAGATTCTTCCCTCGGAGGTGATCTTGAGCGCTTCAAATTTGATGACCGGTTAGAGCTAGAACCGGCCGCTTGATTGGCATACTTGGGCAACAGCATATCAAAAGTTGGCTTGATTCTCTTGCACTGGACTTTAGCTTCATTCGTCTTCCACTTGCCAACCTCTGGACTCTTGGGCTTAACAAATTTGACATGAGTGTTCTCTTGCACTTGTGGTTGCCTCCCGAGTGTAGGATTCTTGATGTTGATCTTGATTATCTCCTTGCCACCGGGCTGCTTGTCAAGCACAACTTGTCTCCCCAAGACCTTGTTGATCTCCTCATTTTTCCTGGGCTCACCAATGACAATATTATTTGTATTAGCTGATTCGGCTATGTTGGGCCGAATTAACATCTTCTTTCCCTCCAAATCCATGTTGTTCATTGGGAAGGGCTGCTTATCAACTTGCATCTTAGAAAAATTCAATCGTCCATCATTAATGGCCAATTGTATCTGTCGTAGAAAAACATTACAATCATTAGTAGCATGAGAAAAAGAATTATGATACTTGCAATAAGCACACCGTTTTAGCTCTTCGAACGGCGGTAAAGTATGAGATATTCTAATAATCTTGGCTTGCAACAAAGCATCAAATATTCTATCACACTTAGCAATGTTGAAAGTAAATTTCATCTCTTCATCATGATTCTTATGAATCGGCTTTAAATCATTGCAAGTAAATGGTTTGGCTTTAGATGGCCAAACAAATTCAGCAGCATAAATATCACCCTCATCGTCTGAGTGGTCACTATCATACTCAACCATATTCATTTTAGGACGATCAGTTTTATATCTATGCACCTCTTTAAGATCTTTGCTTCGGCTTTCTTGAGCCAAAGCCCTTTGCAAGACTTGGTTGGTATTTAAAAACTCGTATCCTTCTAGCCTTTCTCTAATGTGAGTTCTCAAACCACTAAGCACAAGATCAGCCAAATCTCTCTCGGTTATCACCAAACTATAGCACCGGTTTTTTGTATCCCTAAATCTTTTGACATAATCGAAGACCGATTCATCATACTTTTGCTTAACCGATGTAAGATGGGATAGTTTAAGCTCATTGTCACCACTGTAGAAGTGATCATGAAACTTTTGTTCCAAGTGAAACCATGTAGTAATAGAATCAGGTGGTAACGCAGAAAACCACGAGAAAGCAGTATCGGTTAAAGATAAAGGAAAATAACGTACTCTCCACTCATCTCGTGAACTTGCCTCACCTAATTGTGCCAAGTACTGACTAACATGCTCCCAGGTGGTTTTTGTGCCCTCTCCATTAAACTTAACAAAATCTGGAATTTTATATCCCGGAGGGCATTGAATTGCATCAAAGTATTCTGGATATGGCTTTTGGTAAATACGGTTCCTTGGTAACTCAACTCCAAAATTCTCTCGGAGCATCTTAGCCATCTCCCCTCTAAGATTAGCTAGACCATCATCCACGGTGGACGATGAAGCTTGTGGCGGTAGCATAGGAGGAGTAGGGTTAGTAGTTGCAGGTGTGAATTGTGGCGTGCATGCCGAATTGTAATTCGGAAGTGATCTAATAGTGTTTGCTCTTGTAGGTAGGGTTTGATTCGGCGTCACCACCGAACTTGGCATACTCATGATAGGATTAATGGGTGCAGCAACAATTTGATTTGTGGGGCTAGGATAAAAATGCATCGGCACGGGGGGCGCCGATGAAATAGGTAAAGTTGGACTAGGGATTTCTGCGGTAACAGGCACACCAACATTACCACTAGATGATTGAGGCACACTATTTTTAGCATTACTATTTTCCAAGAAAATTTGGTATAAAAGATTATTGCTATCAGTAATGCGACTATCAATTTCAGCCCATACCTCAGGAGAGAAGTTATTACTTACATAGGGTTTAACCTGTTCATCATGAAGAGGAGGAAACTTGATTTCTCCAACCGGAGTGTTATTGCCTTGACGATCCTTTTTGAACTTAGCAAGGAACTCCTACATCTCCTTCTCTTCACATGCCTTCTTGTACTCCTCATAAGCTTGGCGATGTTCCTCCGATAACTCCTCAAAATTGGGCTTGATTATGTTATCGGCGTCGATTTCCTAGGGCTTCGGGATCTTGTCGTTGCCAGACATGATGGATGATGATGATGATTGATCTTGTCCCCATCGGAGTCGCCAAAAAGTGTGTTCGCACACGAACACGTCACGTGTACCCTCGACGCCGGGGGTGATGCACCGCAACTCACGTCGAAGGAGTCTCACCGGAAGCGCGATTCACAAGTCGACTGGCGAGAGCTTTTGAGGACCCGAAACCCTACACTCTCGGGAGGGACCCCATCGGGGAGTGCAGTGGCTATGAGCTGCCCTAGGTTGGTCAAGTCGCCCCTAGAGCCTCGCGGTTCGTAGCTCTCCAACATGAAGAACAACGAAGGACGAGGGAGCAAGAACGAGGGAGGGACAAGACGTAGATGAAAAAGATGTAGATGTGTTTGCGATTTTGTGTTGTTGTTCAATCGGCTGTCACCCCTTAGGTATATAAGAGGCGGCTGGACTTCCCATGCAAGAAAAAGTCTTGGATTCACGTCCAAAACCCTAGTTTGGGTCCAACTCGGAATCAAGCTTTCCAAAACGGTTCGGTTTACAACCTGGGTGCACCTTGCGGGTCATGTTTGAGGCAGCAAACGATCTCGGATGGAAATGAGTCCAAATGCAATCTTGCCCGTTTCGATGAGACGAAAAACTTTTATGTTGAACGTTTTTTGATCAGAGGTCATCTTGAGGGTCAAATAGCTCGCGCAAAACGGACTATGACAAAAAACACCCGTTCCCTCGCGCTACCCATTAGACATGGCGTCTGGTGGGGCGCGTCATATTTCGCCTCCTCGCAGGGCTACATTCCAATGGCTCTAACTTTTGCATACGAACTCGAATTGGAATGATTATTATATCAAAATCGATCGTTTCAACGAGACGAAGATAATCCGTGTAGATCATTTTTCCATACGAGGCTGTCTTCAGGGCGTAATGAGCCGAATAGTGTTTTGAATATAAAATTTCAGTATTTCAAACACAACTTCGGCCTTAGAGATGAGATCGGATGGCGATGACCCAAACTTCAAAGATGTTTATATCGACAACACGGAACTTTTTTATGTAGATCACTTCTCCAGTTGAGGACATATTAATTAAGTTCTTGACCGTGCCAAAATCTGGTGTCAACACACAGCATCGATTAACCCTTCACATCCTCTATTTGGCCTCACTCTTCCATGCAGTGGTGTGCCTAATAGAATTTTTGTGGGGTTTTTTTTTCTTTTGCTTCAGTAGTTGTGAGCCCATTCAGAGGTGTTTTCAAAGATCACCTCAGATGGGTTGTATTGTACACGTAGAATTTTTTCTTTAGAAAAGGAGGATGACCCCTGGCCTCTGCATCTGATTGTACACGTAGATGCACTGCTGGCATGGTGGAGAAGGTGAGTTTGAGTCTTCCCTGAAGAAGAATGCAGGCTGTTTCTTTTCTTTTCTCCTCTTTCTCTCTCTTCCTCCTCCTCCCCGTTGAGAGTCCCCTTGGTTTCCCCGGCTCCTCTCTCTTTCTCCTCCGGCGGCGCTGCTGCTTGGAGTGGGGATGAGAGGGGAGCTTGGGCTGCTCCTGTCTATAGTAGTAGTACGTGTAGGTTTGCCGTTTTAGTGGTGTTTGGCCTTGTGCCATGGATTGGCGTCATTTCGTCAGGGAGTTGGTCACCGGAGCTTGCAAGCAGCTTTTGGTGGTCGCCGTTGGAGCCTTCTGCTCTGCCTCCATGGTGGAGGCCTAAGGAAGGAGCTAGATCTGGCGAATCCCCCCACAATAAGCTTGTTGGGGCACTAGATCAAACCTCTATGGTTATTCTCTCGCTTCCTACCGGTTGTCGCGGTGGCGAACGGGATTTAGGGAGAAGATCCCTGGGTAGTTTGCTCCCCCAGTGCCTTGCCTCGTCGGATCCTAGCTTCCGACGAGAGTGGTGTCGTTCCCTGACCGAGAGAAGGGCTTCCAGTGCGAATCTGGAGGTAGACGATGGGGATCCGGAGCACAATCAGCAGTGGATTCAGAGAAGCTACGGCGCCCTCCATGGCTGGCCGGTCTTCTCTAACGATCTGCTGAATCTTCAGGCTAAATGGCGGCCAGTTTTATTCCTCAAGGCCTTGATGCCAACAAGGGAGGCAGTGCTGCTTGAAGTGGAGTCTGTGGTGCAGCCGCAGAGGTCTCGCCGGACCAAGTGGTTTGTCCCCGGCGCCGGCGATGATTGGATCCATTGGAGAGCAGTTTGGACCCGATCGCTTTTTTCCTTTCAGTTTTGGGGTCCTTTTCATAAGTATCAGGGACTTGCCTGTAATTTTCAGTTTCTTTGGAGTCCTGTTTGTAAGATGTGTTGTGCACCACTTTGAATAATGAAGTTCTGGGTCCTTCAGGGCCCTTCACTGTTCAAAAAAAAGGTTGTGCTGGTGACTGAAGCTCCAT
The DNA here is from genome assembly GCF_002162155.2 of Triticum dicoccoides. NCBI lineage: Eukaryota > Viridiplantae > Streptophyta > Magnoliopsida > Poales > Poaceae > Triticum > Triticum dicoccoides. Next base: position 654,604,932 of record NC_041389.1, on the reverse strand, counting down.
GTCGTCCCTATTCAACATGACGATGATGGATGGGATGTCATGCATGTCATCGGGGTCTGCTTGGACGCACAGGCACAACAACCCAATGTGGATAAACTTGGAATCTTGAATCTGGGATTGCAGAATGAGGCTCTGCTTCTTAAGCATCTAAACAAATTTTATAACAGATCAGATGTTCCATGGGTACACTTGGTTTGGGACTCTTATTATTTTAAGAGAGTCCCTCATGACACCAAAGTCTATGGTTCTTTTTGGTGGAGAGATATTTGTAAGTTGATGGACAAATTCAGAGTTGTTACCTCTGTCACAGTCAGAAGAGGAGACACGGTACTTTTTTGGTCTGATCACTAGATGATTAACAACTCTTGTGCCCCTCTTCGGGATAGGTTTCCAAGATTGTTTTCTTACTGCTTGCAGAAAAATCTTTCAGACATGGAAATGTTTCAGGCAGGTGATTTGCAACAGAGGTTTTCCTTGCCACTGTCTGAATTGGCCTTTCATGAGCTCAACCAGCTTTCATCAATGCTGGGAGAGATTTCTTTGGATGTTGATGGTAAGGATATCTGGACTTGAAGACATGGAATGAAATTTGAATATTCGGCCAAGAGGTTCTATGACTTTGTCCACCAACCTGTCATGTCCAACCCTATACTCAATTGGATATGGAGGAGTTGTTGCACCATGTCCATAAAAATGTTTGCCTAGCTGGTAATAATGGATAGAGTTAACACCAAAGATATGATTCAGCGTAGACATTGGAAAATCAATGAGGGGCCGGAGTGTGTTCTTTGTTTGACTAGAGTGCTGGAAGACAGAAATCACCTATTCTTCCAATGCAATTTTAGTGTTCGCATTTGAAACTATCTTCAAATCACTTGGCTGAATAGTGATGACATGGTAGAAATTGCCCTTCATGCCAGGAAGGAGTTTGATAAACCTTCCTTTGCTGAGGTGGTCTTTCTAGCTTGGTGGAACATTTGGAAAGTCAGGAATGATAAGGCTTTTAGGCACATTAGGCCCTCTTTTAGGCAATGGAGAAATGGCTTCATACATGATATTACTCTTCTTTCTCCCAGGATTAAGAGAAGATATAAGGAGGCTCTGCTCAAATGGATTGATTTCCTTCCCCCTTGATGCACTTGCAGCTGTAATTTTCTTTTCTTTTCAGGTTTGTTTTAGTGTAGCCTGCCCTGTATAGTTTTCTTCTTTCTTCTTTCCTTTTATTCCTTCCCTTCACTTATGTTCCTCATCTTGAGGAACCTTTTGTACTATTTGTTATTCTTTATCAATAAAATGTTGTGGGGTGTAAGCCCTGCAGTCTTCAAGGTCAAAAAAACCCAATGTGGATACATACATCTTAGAGCAACTCTAGCAGACCCCGCATCCCGCCCCGACCCGTAAAATAACCGCCAAAATGCGGGTCGGGGGGGGAAAAAGCAGCCCGAGCAGACCCCGCATCCCGCCCCGGCCCATACAAAATTTTAGGGGGCACGGCAAAATCCCGACCCCAACCCGGGAAAACGCGGGTTTCCCCCTCGCGGCTGCGGTGCCCTGCATATAAGCGGAAGTGGTTGGCGGGGGGGGCATTTCATCCCGCGCTTTCTCCCACCAACCACCCCTCCTCTCCCCCTCACGCCGCCGCCGGCCGCCGCCCAAGATTCCGGCGACAACAGCCGGCAGGAGCACGCCGGAAGGCCGCCACGCGCACGAGGCCTTCCCTTCCTTCCCACCTTCGTCGGCGGGCCGCCGGATTTGCAGATCTGCGGCACTTCATCGCGGGCCATCGGATTTGGCTTTTCCCGGCCGCCGGTTGCTGCCCCAGGCGATGGAGTGGTCGAGGAGCCTCTCGCTCATCTTAGGCAAGGGCGCATCGCCGCATGCAGGCGCGGGTTCGTCCGCCCACCGCCGCTGAAGGTTTGCGGGCATGGACTCGTCCGGCCGTCCACCAGGCTCGGCGCTCGCGCAACGTCTTTGTGGCCTGCCGATGCCGCTCATAGAGTGCGACGACTGCCCGCGCCAAGTGCTGCGGCTCACTTTGGGCACGCCGAAGCACCCCGGATGGGTGTTCTACAAATGCAAAAAAACGACAGGGTACGTGCACTTGCGGTAACTCGTTCCATAGCTCATTCTTTAGTTCAATTGCGGCAGCTCATTTGGAGCTTGCTCATTCTTTTGTGTAGGACGATGGATGCTCATTTTGGTTTTGGGAAGGCCAATACATTGATTTGTTGATAGAAAGAAACTTAATAGATGTTAGTGCACTCCTTAGTATAATCGAAGGCAATGATGCGGCTGCATGTGCAACTAGAGGGGAAGCAACGTCTACTTCTTTGGAACCAAAGATGAAGAATGAAAAAAGCAAGATCAAGAATCCGCAGATCAACAATGAGTGCATGGAGAAGATATTGCTTTAACTAGTGGGAGCAGTTATGCAAGTTGAAAATCTTCTGAAATGCATATTTGTGGTTCTTGTTTTCTTTGGTTTTGCTATTCTAGCCAAGATTTGGTGATATCTTTTGTATCTAATGTTGTTGCAAAAGCAAAAAAAAGCATTATGCTAGATCAACTTAAGTTGTAAATTTAGGTTTTACGGGCCGGGAGGAGCTGCGCCAATCTAGGTTTTACGGGCCGGGAGAAGCTGCGTCAGATCAGAACCCGCAGAAGCCGACCCGTAAAAAAGTATATTCCGTGAATATACTTTTTTACTGATCCATTATACGGGGTCTGCATCTGTGCCAGCCCGCACCGGCCCGCAAAACGGGTTTTGCGCGAACTGCAAACGAGTTATGCGGGCCGGCAGGATGCGGGGTCTGCTAGAGTTACTCTTAGCGCCTGGATTCGCGGGTGTCCTTCCAGTGATTCATCAATCAATCATCTGCAATGTCGTCCCTTTGGTCCAACAAGTCCATACGTCTGGCAATCATCTGAACCGCGGTTCCTCCTCTTGGTTACAATTTCATTAAGCACCAAGACACCAAAGCTCAAAATGTCGATCTTTGGCGACACGTTTCCGTTTATTGCATACTCTGGCGCCACGCCACGCCATATACCCGCTACAGATGATTGTCAGTTAGGCATAGAAACGAATGTTGATACATTTTCCTATAACTTTGGTCAGAGTAAAGATTCTTTGACTTCGGACAAAAACTTATATGAGGAAGTAGCATCTCCTCCTCCTTTTTTCGCGAATACGCTAGGCGCGCGTACCTTTGCATTGATAGGAGGCGAAAAGAAACAACAGTTGGGCAAACCCGCACACCCTACACAGACAGTTGAGCTGAGCATCTCCTTCTGATGCAGGCAAAACCCCAGTAACCTAACAAGGTTCTTGTGCTGGAGCTGTGCCAATACCAGCACTTCATTGCGTATCTGATCCAGTCCATGCCCAGTACCTCACTGCTATTTCTTTCCCGTCCGGGAGGTTTCCCTGAAGCAGAGGTTATTTTTTCAGTACAAGAACAGAGTGCGGCAAAATAGTTTCTCCAAGCTTGTCTGTTTACCTTGTATACAGTTCCGAAACCGCCTTCTCCAAGCTTATGCTTCTCCGAGAACTAGAAGTGTCAGAAAATGAAATTTCTGTGTTGGGCAATTATCAAGAAAAGCTCGGCAACCACTAATGGATAGCTAAAGAAAGGTAGATTAAAATCGCAAACTAATCAAATTATATCCAAGGACATGGCACCAGCCTGAACTAAACAAAACAGCAAGTCGAATCGGATGAATAATGAGCACGGCACCAGCATGAGCCAAACTAACAAACCAGCATACAAAAGGCCAGTGGCAGCAGTAATCATACGTAATTCATTATCAGGTCGAATTTTGCACAAATACAATGCACCAGAATAAGAAACAAAACAAACAAGGACGCAGAGGAGAACATCAATAACACAAACATCTATAGATAAATAAGACTGCGATTGCCATAATTATGTACTGTAGCATCCATTGACGATAAAAGAGAGTAGCATAGTACTACCACAATCCAAAACTTGACAGCAAACAAAGACATCTTGAAGCAGCACGATTCAAAGTCTTAACTATAATGAAGCAAAGAGCATTAGACAGCTCCCAGCTAGTGAAAACCCTTTACGCCGACATCCTAAGCTTCTATCTTCTCAACCAGCCTGAACTAAACTTCAGTACGTTGTGTAGAAGGACCAAATACGCATACTAGTGACTCAGGCTTTTAATTAGTCGTTGTAGAATCATTGTACTTGCCATGCAAAAAGAAAAAAAAACATTGTACTTGTACCAACGCCGCCTCCTCGACCAAGAAGGAAATAGAATATCAATAACACTATTGGGCTATGGTTGCTTCTCTAGAAGAATATCAATAACACGGGTGAAATACTAATCTTTCTGGGCAATCATGTACTCCAACTTGAATCAGGATGTAAACAAGCCTTGTTTTGGCAAATTTGCAGGTCAGTTCAGTTGAATTATGAGCACTAGTTGCCATTCACTTATGCTGGGATTCAGTTCTGGGCAACAATTGCATTCACTTTAGTAAAATTTCAGTTCTGGGCAACATTTGGCATCATGTTTAGTTCAGAAGTATGCAGATGCAGCAGCCCAACGATGGTGTGGCACAGCCAACCACCACCATGTAGATTTACTAGTGTTGGGCTTCAGAAAAGCTCGGCTACCTCCTGATTAGAATCACAAACTAATCAAATCATATCCAGCAAGTTGAATAGGATGAAGAAAATATCACATATAAAGGCAAGGCTGCTGAAATCACACCAGCCAAACTACCACATTCCAAACAAAGCAGGAGGCAAATGGATACGATCAACACAAAGCACAGACCAAAAATGTTGCCGATAACAGAGAGTAGCATTGCACCATAATCCAAAACTTGACAGCAAACAGAGACTTCCACAAGTAGCACAATTCAAAGACACCTGGTTCTCGACTATAATAAAGGGAAGTGCAACAGACAGCTCCCAGCTAGTAAAAACCCTTTTATGGCAACATCCTAAGCTTCTACCTTCTCGGCTGGTGCATCAAGCATCAGGGCCTTGGTCGGCTTCGCCAAGATGTCGGTGAACTCCTGGTACGGCGCCTTGGTGAAGGTTGTCTCCCTCCAGAAGTCAGGGGTGAGGAATCCATAGGTCTTCATCAGGCAGTCGAAGGTTGCCTGGAAACAAAAGAATGGTGAGCTTCAGGTTTGCAACAATTCAATGTTAAATAGAACACCTTCAACCTGATAGAATCATCACCACAATGCATAAATAAACAGAGAAGAGAATAGGTGCTGAACAAGAAATGACTAAAATGGTTGTGATACATCACTCTACAAGAATAGTCCCTCAACCAGAAATGTCTAAATGGTTATAATACATGAACTCGAAATGTATTAGGACACAAGCCAGGATTCAGCAACTCAAAAATGTATTATATGTACAGACTGAAAACATGATAAGCTTCTAATACAAAATGAACTGAGCTGTTTAAAAAGGATGCAATACATTTTCAATCAATCAATTGAAGACAAACCTGAAGTATAAAGCACAAATTTAAGTTTGATGAACAACCTTACGTAGTACAGTAGAACTACAATTTCCAGGCCAACTGAATCTACACTTATCAATACGAATCAGAATCAAGTGTAAACTAGCTACGCCTCTTCCAACATTATGCAGGCTTACATCTCATAAAAATAATATTTTACACGCTGCCAAAGGCATCACTTCCGAAACAGAAGTTTAGATAGAACACACTTGCAGTAAACATTCCAACACATGCACACAAGGGAATGAACATTATGTACTGACAGTAAAGTTGCAGTATGACGGGAACATGGCAGAGTATGGACAAAGGAAGGGGAAGTTTATACCTTGACGAAGTTGCCAAGGGTCTTGGTGGATCCACGCGAGGAAGTGAAGACATCATCAATCCCGGCGAACTGCAGGACCTTCTTGGGGACGCGGGCGGCGACGATTCCGGAACCCCTGGGGGCGGGCACCATGCGCACGGTGACGGAGCCGCACTTGCCGGTGACCTTGCAGGGCACGGTGTGGGGCAGGCCGATCTTGTTCCCCCAGTAGCCCCTCCTGACGGGCACGATGGAGAGCTTGGCGAGGATGATGGCGCCACGGATGGCCGTGGCCACCTCCTTGGCGCACTTGACGCCGAGGCCGACGTGGCCGTTGCTGTCGCCGACGACGACGAAGGCCTTGAAGCGGGTGCGTTGTCCGGCGCGGGTCTGCTTCTGGACCGGGGTGATCTTCATCACCTCGTCCTTGAGCCCCGGGCAGAGCGTCTCCACGATCTGGTGCTCCTTGACGGGGAGCGAGTGGAGGTAGATCTCCTCCATCTTGGTGAAGCGGCCCTCCTTGACGAGGCGGCCGAGCTTGGTGACGGGCACCCACTTCTCCTCCTCCTGGCGGGGGCCGCGGCGGCCGCCGCGGCGCCCGCCACGGTCCCCGCGCCCGCCGCGCCCGAAGCCGCGTCCGAAGCCGCCGCGGTCGCCGCCGCGCTCGCCGACGCCACGCTCGCCGCCGCGGTCCGCCATGGCTGGGTGGGGGTGGGGGGCAGTGAGCTCGGATGGGGGGATGAGGGTTTGGAGCTGGAGGCTGTGGCGGCGGCTAAGGGGTGGGAGAGCTGGGCGAGATGGGGTGATTTATATGGAGGGAGAGGTGCAGCTAGGTCACGCTGCAGGTGGACATGGGCCCTCGCGTTGGGCTCGGCCCACTTCTTCCTTTCCTCTAGTTCGAGAGTAATGAACTTGTTCAGGAACCACATAACACATTCTATTCTTTTCTTTTTTTTTGAGGTAAATGTTGTCGCTTTATTTAATCAAAAGCATTCAGAATATCATCCGAGAGTACATCTAGAACATAGTCTGGGGTGTCATCCACCCACACCTTACATAAATCCTCACCTACGCCAACTTTAGCTAGTTTGTGCGCGACAACATTAGCCGAACGACGAATCCACGAAACTTTAGACTCAGAAAAAGAAGCAAGCAGGGTCTTGATCTCCTGTATCCACCTCCAGCATTTGCACGATCCTTGTGTGGGTTTTGCAGCCTTTGGACGACACCAAGAGAATCGAGCTCAACTTGGACCCTACTTGCATTGATCTCCCTCGCCACTTCCAGTCCCCTCTTGCATGCCAGTATTTCCAGTGCTTCCAGTTCTATAATGCCATGATAAACATGACATAATCCTGCACGAAACGCGCCACCATGGTCTCGGATGACAGCTCCCGCTCCTCCCCTGTCACCTCCTCTATGCACAGCTCCGTCGGAGTTGGTCTTGAGCCAGCCCTCCTCAGGTGGTCTCCACTTCTCCTTGACCAGCGCGGGTGTCGGTCGCCTCTCCTTCGCGTGAATTGTCGTCCACTCATTCATATATGACACAACAGTGTCCATTATGTCATGTGGAGTAGCAATCGCCCTTCCATCCCTCGCATCGTTTCTAGCCAGCCAAAGACCATACGTAGCTTGAACCATAGCAGCTCGCTCTTCATCTCCAGCATCGGCAAACCACCCGAGTAGCCAGCTAGCTAAAGCACCCTGGGAGTCAATCTGACAAGGTGGGATCGCCACCAAAACTCCCTTTTCCGAGTGAAGTAGCTGCCAGAACAGCGCAGAATGTTGGCATGCCCAGAAACGGTACAGCACCGTCTCTTATCGACCACACACAACACAAAAAACACCGGGTTTGATGCGACGTCGGTGAAGTTCAGCTCCTCCTGCAAGCCCATTTCTAATCATCCTCCACATATGGATCTTGGCCTTGGCTGGCGCATTTGTGTCCCACAATGCCATATAACCCCTGTGCTGCGCCACCGTGCTCGAAGGACCCGGCTGTCCGGCCCCCGATCTGCTCATGGACATTCGCAAGTGATACGCAAACTTGACAGTAAACTCACTATTCTTTGTAAAATTCCACGCATGAAAGTCATCAGTTCCAGGGCCACCCACCGCTATTTGCCTGATATTGTGTGCATCCTCGACCGAGAACATTGCATGCAGCTTGTTCAAGTCCCAGCCCCGTCCATCATGTTCCAGCAGGTCCGCCACCTTTGTAATACCTTGGATGTATAGCTGACCCAGTGGTCGCATATTCCCCGTCCTTGGGATCCAATTGGCGTGGTGGATCTGCACCGAGCTGCCATCTCCTATGCACCAAACAAGCCCCTCATTAAGTAAGTCCCGTCAATGGAGAATGCTTCTGAAGGTGAATGACGCGTAGGGGGTGCTGTTGTAGATAATATTGAACCCTCCTCAAAATAACGAGCTTTAAGCATCCTTGCACAAAGAGACGTTGGCACTTGTAGGATCCTCCATGCTTGTTTAGCCAGCAAAGCTTGGTTGAAGGCCTCAGGGTCACGAAACCCCATGCCACCATCTCGTTTGGCTGCACACATTTTTTTCTAAGATATCCAATATACCTTGCATTCACCATTCGTTGCCGCCCACCAGAATTTAGAGGAGATCGAAGTCAGGTTCCGGCACGTCTTCTTCGCGAGCTGAAAACAACTCATGGTGAAAGTGGGTACAACTTGTAACCCAGATTTGATCAATACTTCTCTCGCAGCTTTTGATAGTCCTTGTCCCTTCCATCCGCTAGCTTTGCCTTTCGAGCTTTCTGTCACATATCAGAAAGTACCCTCCTTAGACTTCCCAACCAGTGTTGGTAGTCCAAGATATCGCTCACTAAGAGCTTCTGAATGAACTCCCAATATGTTCTTTATTTCCTCCTTTCCATCCTCCTGAAAACCTTTCCCAAAGAAGATAGAAGATTTTTGCAAGTTAACTCGTTGGCCCGATGCCTCTTCATATCTCCTCAGAATTTCCCTCAAAGTCACCATATTATCATGTGACCCTTCTAAGAACACAATACTGTCATCCGCAAAGAGAAGGTGGGTAACATGGGGGCCAGTGCACCCAAACTTCACCCCCTTCACCTTCCCCTCCTCTTGAGCCTTTTTTAGCATCGCGAAAAATCCTTCCACACAAAACAGAAAGATATAGGGAGATAGAGGATCACCCTGTCGGAGCCCCCGGGAAGGGGAAAAACCTCGTGAGAGTTCACCATTAAGCTTCACCGAAAAAGTAGCCGACGAGACACACCGCATTATCATGGCAATCCATCCTTGTGCAAAACCAAAACGCTCCATCATCTGTTTCAGGAAGGCCCATTCGACTATGTCGTACGCCTTCATCATATCAAGTTTAACTGCACAAAAAGGTTTCTTCCGCTTCCGTTTGCAGATGGCATGCACGCATTCATACGCCACAATCACATTATCAGTAATCAAACGCCCCGGGACGAAGGCACTTTGCTCCTCAGAGATAAGCACCGGTAGTATGCCCTTAAGTCGGTTAGCCAGAACCTTCGTCGCGATTTTATAGAGAACATTATAGAGGCTGATTGGTCGGAATTGCGAGAGTAACTCCGGTGAGCTGCATTTCGGAATCATGACGATAACTATATCGTTGAAAGCACTCGGGGCAGCGACTCCACTCAAAAATTCCTTTACTACCCTACAAACGTCGTGTCTAACTAGCGACCAGTGTCGTTGGTAAAAAAGGGTCGGTAAACCATCCGGCCCCGGAGCTTTCGTGGGTCCCATCTGGAAGAGTGCAGACTCAATCTCCTCATCCGTGATAGGCTCAAGCAGTAACTTGTTCATATCCTCCGTGACCAAGCTGTCAATGTTCTGTAACAATTCATCCGCCCCCTGGGTGCCTTCCGAAGCAAACTGATGCTCATAGAATAGAGCGGCCATGTTGCGCATCTCTTCGTCGACCCTGCACAATGAGCCATCCTCCCGCTTCAGCGCTTTGACTGTATTTTTTCTTTTCCTATGAGAGGTTCTATTCTAGGTGCTCCTCCGATGCAGGATCTGGGCGGGGCCACTGAGTTCAGGATACTCTGTGCGATGTCCCTGCTTTGGATAGTCTACCCAATCATGAAAGCAATTCTCATATGGATGTAGATGGCGGTGGAAGAAAATGGTTGTGATGAACATTCATTGTCGGAATATAAAGAGCAAAGGGACCTAAAAGCCCAATAACATCATGGGAACAGCTTCCTTGTGTACCGTCTTCTTCTCGTATGGCAGAAGAAAATCGGAGTGAGGCTCGTGATAGTGCACAATCATTAAGTGATGATTGGAACAAGGCAAGACAAAAAATGCCAGTTTAAAACTGCATCCAAACTTTCAAGGTCATTCATGTTTGTTGGTCTTCAAAATGTTTGAACTTTGGAGTGAATAGTCTCAGTACAAAATCGAGAGTGTTTTCCTCGTGCAGGTAGTATTCAGCGTATCTGATTCCATGAACATGAAGAAAATGAACATTTGCCCAGCATCTAGTAGTAAGCTTAGCCCACAACATGTATGCATTTTGCCCTGTTGCTGGACTATTCCTTCTTGTTCATTCACTTCGAATATTTCAGAGACCCTTGCAGTACGCAGTAGTCTAGGGCTCCTTTGATTCAAAGGAATTCCATAGGATTTTTGGAGGATTAGAATCCTTAGGAATTTTTCCTACATTGGTCGTTTGATTCATAGGATTGAATCCTATAGGGATTTTTCCTATGGAAGGGCCTCTTTGATTCGTAGGATTTTGAAAACGTAGGAATAAGAAAAGTGTAGGGTTGGAGTGGCATGCCCATCTGAATCCTATAGAATTAGCAACGATTGTTTGATGCCATGGGAAAACAAAGGAATTGTAAAAAGAGGTTGGAGTGGATGTTAAATTTCCTATGAAATGTAGTACAATAGATTCCATAGGAAAAATTCCTATGGGATCCAATCCTATGAATCAAAGGACCAACTTAGGAAAAAATCCTAAGGATTTAAATCCTCCAGAAATCCTATAAAATTCCTTTGAATCAAAGAAGCCCTTCATTGGAAATCTAGAATCCACTCCAACCTCTTTGTTCACTTTCTTTGTTTTTCCTGTGACATCAAACACTCTGTGCTAATCCTATGGGATTCAAGTGGGCATGCCACTTCAATCCTTTATTTTTCCTATTCCCGCATTTTGAGAATCTTCCGAATCAAAGAGGGCCTTATTCTATTTTGATGTGCTTTGCTAATTGCTCCTACTGAAAGGAGTGCATTATTCTACTCGAATTATTCACTTTGTTGGTTCTGTTCAAAAGTAGTTACAAACTTAGGTATAGTTCACTAACTCTCAAACTTAAAAAAATAGCTAGGAGTTAATTGTGCGTTTTGGTACCGCCTTGCACTTTTCTGGCCAAAGCGCACACTTCAGCGCAGGTATGCGCATATTAAGCGATAGACGTTTTGCTATCACCTAGAGCCTAGGCGTGCTTAAGCTACTGCCTAGGCGCGCCTTTTTTGACTATGCTAACTCTTCAAGTGAATAAATTCGCTTACACTGTTTCGATGAAAAATCTAGCGCACTATGGAAACCATTCTTTAGTCCTATAGATTCTTTCATCACGATCTCATACTCAACTTGTTTGTCTTGATCTTGATTATTCCTTCAATTTTAGCTGAGCAAATATATTATTGTGATCTGTAGGATCAAACCTTGGCTCCACATTCACTCTCAAGAGTTTTGAGGTAGCATTATCTTCTCTAATAAACACAAGGTGGCTTGAAAAAGTAATCTAGGATTAGTTCTGACAACTATTCCTTCAAACACCGTTTGATTGTTCCAAACATATTCATTTCTATTCGCAAATCTAGAAGTTGCAGTCCTAAGTGAGTTCCTCCCCTAACAAGTTTTGGCAGAGTTTGTGTACGGTTACTAATTGATCTTAAAAATACAGAGGATTCAATTATATATCCGTTCTCTGTATCTCTTTTGTGAACTTCCTTTTTCTGCGAGTTGATTTATTCTTATTATGTGTTTAATTATATATTGTTCAACCTAATGATCTAGCATTTGAAATATCTTGTGGAAATGTTCTATGGAGCGTGAGTTTATTGTATCTTATACATTCTTCTTGTTTTGTTTTAATGAAGTTTTATATGTTAGGAGATTTGATGGAGAAGATTCGTGTGGCTAGTACATATAAGAGGTTGTCTGTTGTTGTGGTATGCTATCATTAATTAGTTGTCATATTGTTTGTCGCTATTAGGAAAATTATTTTCAATTATCTGATGTGTTCGTTTTCAAAACACAGAGGATTCAAGATTCCAGACTAGCTGAGGTAAAATTGCTCCATGGAAAGCTTTCATATGAAATGGCAACACTGCAAATAAATCGTGTCAAACTTGATAAACTACGAGTAGGAATTTCTCTATCTTCCTTCCAGCTTTTTTGATGGGACAATTCCATTTCTGCCCCTATCTAGAACTCACTACTCAAATTTGCCCCTATTTTCAATGTGTGCTCAAATTTGCCCCTCTACCGTTAGTTGCCCTTATAGAAATGCCCTTCTGCATCGTTACCATCTGGTCAAACAGCTTTGACCATCTCAAAAAAATAGCAAAAAAATAAAAAAAATCTAAAATTTTGAGGGATCAAAGATACTTAGGTGTGCAAGGTGTGTGCACAATTTTGTGCTATTTAGACATACCAGGAGCTCGTGGCAAAGGAAAACAATAAATCTATACATCTTTGAATAGTAAATTCAGAAGAAGAAAAAAAGTAAGAAAATTCAAAAACATATGAAATTGTTTGGCATCCAACATGCTCGGGTGCACAAGGTGTGTGCAAAATTTTGTTATCAAATGACATGCGAGGACCTCTAGCAAAAAAACAAAAATAGTGTATTTTTTAAAGTTTTTTTAGACAAATTTTGTTTTTTTTTCTCCACGAGCTCCTACAATGTCCAAACACAACAAAATTTTGCACACACCTTGCGCACCTGAGCATCTTGGATGCCAAAAGGATCCATATTTTTTAAAATTTTCTTACTATTTTTTTGAATTTATTGTTCACAGGTGTACATATTTACTATTTTTCCTTTGTGAAAGTGCGTTATATCGACTAGAGGGGGGGTGAATAGGCGATTTTTATAAATTCTTCACTGAGGAATTTGCTAGTGAGAAAATTCCTAAATGAAGAACTACTTGCAGTGGAATAAGTACTCAGAAAGGAACATAGCAGAGCACAAGCACAGTCATCATGATGAAATGAAGACAAGCCCAGAGTACAGAAAGCGTAAACACAGGATAACGCAAGATGAAGACAGACAGACTGAAGAAATTGAACTGAGGAAATTGAGAAAGTCTTCAGTCAAAAGTCTTTAAACAGATATGAACAGGCACACAACAACATACATGAGGAAATGAAAGAGTTGAGGAAATAGAACCAGTTAGCTCGATGAAGACAATGATTTGGTAGACCAGTTCCAACTGCTGTCTCAGTTGTACATCTGGTTGGAGCAGCTGAGTATTTAAACTCGAGGACACCCAGTCCCAGACACACAGTCCTCACCGTATTCTCCTTGAGCTAAGGTCACACAGACCTCGCCCAATCACTCGTGGTAAGTCTTCAGGTGACTTCCGAACCTTCACAAACTTAGTCACTCGGCGATCCACAATTCCTCTTGGATGCTCTAGACCTTGACGCCTAACCATCTGGAAGAAGCACAGTCTTCAAAGGAAACAAGCATCGGATCCACGCAGGATCAATCTCTTCAGTGATGCTCAATCACTTGGGGGTTTGTAGGTTTGGGTTTGGGTTTTCCTCACTTGATGATTTTTGCTCAAAGTCCTCGGAGGATGGGTTGCTCTCAAATGACAAGTGTCAGTTTCTCTCAGAGCAGCCAACCAGCTAGTGGATGAAGGGGGACGCTATTTATAGCCTAGGGACCAGCCCGACATGATAACACATAAATGCCCTTGTCTGATATGACCGTTAGGTGGGTAGATATTTTGGAACCGCTGGCACATAGCACAGCAACGGTCGGAATTTTGATTATCAAAATCCTCAAGGCTATAATGTTCCTCACTATGTAGGCAATTCACACTGGTGAATTCCTAACTCCTCAGTCAGAACAAATTCCTCAGAGATCAGAAGAACAACGTCTCTGTTACTGAAGAATATGACTGAACTGTATCAAATTTCCAATGGCTTCAGTCGAAGGGATTGGTAGGTGTAGGATTTTGAGTTGAGCATCACATGGACATTTTTCCTTAGTATTTCCTCGACCCCCTTTAATAGTACGGTGTTTCCTATGACTCAAGAAAGAGAAAATGAAACTATAAAAACAAAAGTCTTCACGCTTCATGTTCCTCGAATGAATACCAAGTCTTCAAGGTCACACCAATTTCTTCACTTTCAAAGTCTTCAGTAAGTCTTCAGAAATCCAAAGTCTTCAAAGGAAGAACTTCATTTTTAGGGGTCGACTTTCTCTGTAAATATCAAACTCCTCATAGACTTATATACCTGTGTACACTCACAAACGCATCAGTCCCTTCACCTATAAGTCTTCAATACACCAAAATCACTAAGGGGCACTAGATGCACTTACAATCTCCCCCTTTTTGGTGTTTGATGACAATATAGGTTAAGTTTTCAACGGGGATAAACATATGAGGTGTAAATACTGATATTGAGGAATTTGAATGCAAGATATAGAAGAACTCCCCCTGAAGATGTGCATAGTGAGGAATTAGCTTTTGAAGCAATGCACACTTGAAGAGTATAATCATGGAGATATCCCCCTATATCTTGTAATTCATACACGCATTTGACATATAATATGAGGAATTTGAAATGCATGATGAAATATGGTGACTAATGTAATTCAGCATGCGTGCATTAACATAAATGAGGAATAAGCATGCGGAAGAACACAACAAATGTATTAAGCCACCATAGAGTTTAAGATTACAACTCAATCCAGCAAAGTCATGAGAAGAACGAGAGTTGTAACTTAGCAAAAAAACGTCCATATATAGACCCGCTTGAAGACTAACTCAAATTTCTCCCCCTTTGTCATCGAATGACCAAAAGGGTTGAAACTGAGGACTAACACCCCTGAAGAATATCATGATGATGGAGGAGCGCGAGCATTGTCAGGGCCTTGAGTTGTTGTAGGGCCTGCTGCAGTGTCGTCCAAGTCTTCATGCTCGTCCATGTCGCGCGATGAGGAATATGAGCTGGCCACCAAGGGAGGAACCTTGACCTTCTTGTATCTCTTCGGAGGAGGAGCAGACCAGTCAAAGTCTTCCTTGAAGCCCATTTGCTTCAGATCTTCTTCACCATATAGATGTGACAAAATAGCCCAGGTGCGATCAAATACTTCATGGAGGTAGTAGTGGTTTTTCTTCACTGCATTATGTGTGGAAGTCATGTTGTGAAGAATAGAACCAAACTCACGCTTAACCCACTTGTGATTTCGATCGACCTTCTGGTGAAGACTTATAAGCAGTTCACGGTCAGTCATCACACAAGGAGCAGTAGCTTGAGGACTTGACTTTGGAGCATTGGCAGCAGAATCATGTGTGGCAAAGTCATCATTGGTGGAGTAGGATGCAGCTTTGCGGAACTGACCATCCAATGGATGAGTGCCTTCATCGATCACAGCTGGTGACTTGCCCTTCTCATCAGATGAGGAAATTGTCCGCTTGAGGACTTCAATAGGTGGCAAGTAGCTGAGGTGATTCTGAAAATCTGCCTTGTAGTTGAGTGAAGACCTTGTTCTAAGGAATCTCATGATCCACGGCGCGTAAGGCTTCAGCTCAAATGGTGAAAGTGCAACATTCGCCAGAGTCCTCATGAAGAAATCGTGATAATTTATGGGGATGCCATGCATGATACTGAAAAGCATATTCTTCATCATTCTGATAATTTCTTCATCGGATGAGTCATGGCCTTTGATGGGACTCATGGTCTTCGTCAGAATGTGGTAGATTGTTCTGGGCACATAGAGCAATTCCTTCACGAGGAATTTGGTCCTTGGAGCTTGTCTTGGCTTCAGCGGCTTCATGAGCACTTGCATATAGTGATCAGTAAATTCAGGTTCATCATACAGACAGCGAGCGCCGTCAGGTGGAGGACTAATAGGTAAGGCACAAAGCAATTTAGTGGCTGGTGCCTTGTAATGAGTATTTTCAGTCATCCAGCCCAACACCCACGAGTTGACGTTAGCAACATCGCCTATGATATGCAAAGTTGCATAGAACTGAAGAATAAGCTCTTCATTCCAATCAACTATGTCTGAGCAGAAATTGAGCAAGCCAGCGTCATGAATCATGCTGAGGACTTGAGAGAAGCAAGGCATGGATTCCATGTCCACATGAGGAATATGCTCATGATCAAAGACTTTGTCCTTGTTGAAGAGCACTGAGGAATAGAAGTTTGCCTGGCTAGCAGTCCAGAAACGCTTCCTTCTAAGACGAGCATTGTCATAGGGGTTGAAATCCGTGAAGAATACGTGCTCGCCGAAGAAATCATCAGCCTTGAATTTTTGCTTCTTAGAGAAGGGATCCTTTGGCTTGGGCTGAGGAGTATCAGTCAGTTGCATTACCACCTCAGGGATCGCAATCTTAGGTTCCTCAGGCTAAGGAATTTTAGGCTCTTCAGCAGCTTCAGCCTGGGTTGTCAATTCTTCATTGACAGTTTCTTCAGCACTAATGGCTGGAATTTCTTCATGAACACTTGGGGTTTCATGAGGTTCTTCAGATCCCATTTGCACTTCAGTGGCGGCAGGGGACTGGGGAATAGCTTGAAGGGGAGTGAACATTGGAGAGTTGGGATGTTGACTGTCCCAAAATTCATCATTTAGCACAGGAGTGGTACAGCCAATGTCCACATCCTCTTCTTCAATTTCTTCAACACCTTCCTCTTCAGCAGTAAACTGAGGCATAGGTGAGGAAATGACTGGGGTTGAAGGGATCTCATCCACTTCAATTTCTTCGTCCAACTGCTTTGTCGAAGCAGCAAAAGGAGTTTCTTCATCTGATTCATCAGGAATCACATATTCTTCACCGAAAGGAACAAGGTCCTTTGATGGCATTGAAGAGACGGGAACAACATCAATTGGATTGTCAATTGAACTAATCAGAGTCTTCATCTTCTTCGGAGCTGGAGAATTTGAAGAGGTTGATGCCTTCCTCTTTTTCATCGCTGAACACTCTGCAGCCTTGGTCTTCTTCACATCTAATGCAGATGGAAGGATCGGAGTTGGTGTAGGTGCAGGAGGTGCATTTTCTTTAGGCACAACTATTGTAGTTGCCCTGACTTGTTCACTTTCTTCAGGCGCACCACTAGTGGGTGCCCTGGCAATATCTTCAGCGGCTGGAATGGAGTCATCAGCCCTGGTACTTTCATTTTCTTCAGCAGCCATACTGACATCAGCGGTACTGGCATGTTCTTCAGTGGGCTGAGCAGATTCTTCAGCTTAAGGAATTTCAACATGCACCGGTGTAGAGGCAGTTGAAGTGAAAGTCTTCGTCAAATTGACGAATCGAACCTTTGTTCCCTTCCAATCAGCATGATACCGATTGAAATCATCACTCAGTTGCTTGATTTCAGCTTGTACAGCAATGAGTTGTTCAGGGGTAAGAGTGAAGACATTGTCCTTGAGGAAGCGCTGTTTCTTGTATTGCGCTTTCTTCAGCCTTCTTCCTTCTTCATTTTTCCACTTTTCTTCCTCAATGAAGTGAGTGAGGACATGACTTTGACCAGGAGTGAGGTTCATCTCCGGCAAAGGTGTAGCGGGGTCCTTGTGCCATAAGTCAATGAAATCGAGGATCAGCTTGGGATCCAGAAGTAGTGGCACATTGCTACCTTTGGCTCTAGCGGCCCTGGCTTGCCTGACTCTGATGATTTCGGCAAGTTCATCATCATCCGCCTCATCGTCATCAAAGGGCACTTAGAAGGCGACTTGCTTCTTGTGAGGACTTGGTCGAAGACCTCGTCCAGCAGTTGCCTTTTTCTTCAGTAGTGAGGGACCAGCTGAGGAAGGTCGAGCAGCTGAGGAACTTGCAGATGCTCCAGAGGCAATAGAGAAGCCTTGAGTCCTTTGGCACGTGGCAAGATGCACAGGTGCCGAAGATTTTTGTAGGAGCAACTAAAGACTTTGTCGGAGGAGGAGGAGGAGCAGACTAAGGAATTGGCCGTGAGGGCTTTGAAGATGCTGGCCGTAAGGGCATTGCTGAGGAGCTTGGCCGTGAGGGCATTGAAGGAGAAGCACTGGACTTGAGGGCAGGCTTCTTTGGCATAGCCTTCCTGGGCTTACTACCAGAGGCCTCAATAGCATTAGCAGCAGCAGTAGAATCTTCATTGAATTTCCTCACTGCTTCTTTTGCTTGCTTGGCTAGTTTGGCCTGGCGCCTAGCCCATTCAGTAGCATAGTCCTCACCACGCTTGAGGCTGGTGGGATCCGCCAGTTGGCTAAGTCTCAATGGAGGTCTTAAGCATGGAGGGTTGAGCGCGAATTTCTTCATGTACTTGGGAGTAACATACCTGTACTCCCTCCATTCTCGTGCCCATCTCCTCTCAATCCGTTGTATGTGCACCTTGCGCTGATTCTTGTCCTCCTTGCCAAACTTGGCCTCATCAGGAGTGCAGTATCCAGCATAAATATCCTCAGGGATTTCAAACGCTGTGTTGACCTCAGGCCTTTTTCCTCCCTTCTGTGGCTTCTTGTCAGCCATTTTCTTCAGCTGAGGAATATGAACAACTGAAGTTTCTGAAGAGGTATGCAATTTTTCTTCAAGGAACGCTACAAATGAGTTAAGTTGATGAGAACCTAGTGATTCAGCAGCGGACATTTGTACCTGTGAATAGAGTATAGTTGCAAGGAATTCGGAGAGGTCATATGCGTTCTCAGAAGTTTTTTCAAAATGAATAGATTTTGAGGAATTTGACCAGATGAGTCTTGAGGAATTTCACTGAGCGTTCTTTGTCTTAGGTTCCATAGTTGTATAGATTTGAAAATCCACACAATTGAGGAATCTTGAAGAAAATCATTGCTTAGAGAAACGAATCAAGAACACATAACATGTGAGGTGTTTTAGTGTGTGAAGAATAAACACCTTTGAAGATTTTTAGGAAAACACATGAATCAAAGAGGGCAATAAAAGCAATTTTTAATTACCCGAAGTGAAGAACACGACAAACTGGGAAGCATTGAGATGAAGTTCGTCCGTTCAGATCTTCCACGCCCTAACTTGGCAGAGGAAGACAGCTACGGCGATGGAGGAGTGAAGAAATCCGCAACCAGCGCGAGTACGACGGCGACGAGGTCGAGGCAGTGAAGCTCTTCCTCACCAGCGACGATGAAGTAGCGACGGCGCTAGGGTTTGGGAAGCTCGAGCAGGAGAGAGGTCGAGCAGAGTAAAAGTGAAGTGAGGAGAAGACAGGGGTATTTATAGCGGTAGTGAAAAAACTGTGCGCCCGAGGATTTTGGACGAATGTGCCCCTGGCTTTTCCCATTCACATGACATGTGTCACCTATGTACTATGAGGTGGTGATCGTGTAGGATCGTGGGTGAATAGATAAGTATTTGTCGTGAGAAGCGAAATGGTTTGAGCGGCAAAGCCGAAAATTCAGATAAGATAAGTTTTAAGTTACCGTTCGCAATTTCTTCAGCTGTCAAGGACACAGTGAAGATTTTGAACGAGTTTCAAATCAAAACGCATCTGAAGAATTTGTGAAAAGATTAGATTGAGTTTAGCATAGAGGGGGAAGGGTCCGATCACATTCACTTAGCGGAAACAGTCAACTTGAAGAATTAGCAATAAGTGAATGTTGTGGAGGACATAAAACTCATATATCTATATATTCAAGTGAAGACAAACGACGGAAATAGTGAAGACATTGCAAGTTGAAGAATTTGAAAAACTGAGGAATTTCAAAACTGAGGAAAAACTCAAATTGAAAATTTTCAACTTTTGTGGTGGTGTAACCCACCGTATAGAAAGTTGGCTTCAGACACCGTGTACAATTGTCATAGGGCTCTGAGAGTCAATTTCTTCATTAATTTCTTCACACTTAGAGGGTTAGTCTTCATTGATTGAAGAAAAACGTTACTTCGTGTGTTGCGCATCTAAGTCATCAAGTCAGCATAAGTGTTAGGATGTGTGTCCATTTCAGAGAACATTCGAAGATTCTAGGATATTTAGCTCACACTGCAACTTGCTAAATCTCTTCTCATCCAAGGGCTTAGTGAAGATATCGGCCAGCTGATCTTCAGTGCTAGCATGGTCGATGGAGATATCGCCCTTCAACACATGATCACGAAGAAAATGATGACGAATCTGGATGTGCTTTGTCTTCGAGTGTTGAACTGGGTTATGAGCAATTTTGATAGCACTCTCATTGTCGCAGTAGAGAGGCACATTCTTCACGTTGATGCCATAGTCCTTGAGTGTTTGCATCATCCAAAGTAATTGAGCACAACACAATCCAGCAGCAATGTACTCAGCTTCTGCAGTGGAGAGTGATACGCAGTTCTGTTTCTTCGAGGACCAACAGACCAAAGATCGTCCGAGGAAATGACATGTGCCTGATGTTGACTTGCGGTCCACGCGATCGCCAGCATAGTCAGAGTCTGGATATCCAATGAGATCAAATGAAGATCCCTTGGGATACCATAATCCAAGTGTTGGTGTGTGAGCTAAGTATCGAAGAATATGCTTCACAGCCTTATGGTGTGATTCCTTCGGTGTAGCTTGAAATCGGGCACACATGCAAACACTAAGCATAATATCTGGCCTAGATGCACATAGGTACAATATAGAGCTAATCATGGAGCGGTATATACCTTTTGATCGAAGTCTTTACCATTTTCATCAGTGCATAGATGGCCATTTGTGGGCATTGGAATTTTGACCCCTTTGTAATCTTGCATGCCGAATTTCCTCAATACATCTTTGAGGTATTTCTCCTACGATATGAATATACCATTGCGCTGTTGACGAATATGAAGACCTAAAAATAATTTCAACTCTCCCATCATAGACATTTGATATTCTTCACTCATCATATAGGCAAATTCATCACTATAGCGTTGGTCAGTACAACCAAAGATAATATCATCAACATATATTTGGCACACAAACAATTCACCATCATAAGACTTAGTGAAAAGGGTTGGTTCGAGTGAACCGGGTTTGAAGCCTTTCTTCATGAAGAATTCCTTCAAAGTGTCATACCACGCCCGAGGGGCTTGCTTGAGGCCATACAGGGCCTTCACTACAGGAAATATGTCAACTAGTGACCTTCTGTCAGTGACCCTGGAAGAATTGGTCATAGATCTATGACCATTTGAGACCAATTGGTCAAAAGCTGTTCGGGGGGCTCCAAACCCTAAACCATTGCGACCATTTTGGTCAGAAAGGTCATAATTTACTTACACAAAATGATCACAAAGCAAACAGTGTAGGTCCGCTACCTTATTTCTAGTTGTTAACGACCAATATAGATGGTCATAGCCTTGTAGATTGTGGTGGGTTGTGATGACTAGGCGCCATCTCATCAGTTTTGCCTATGTGTCATGTCCATGTGTCAATTTTTGCCCTAGGTTGTGAAGCAACCTATATTTCTGTTATTCCAAAAATTCCCCAAAAAATCTCATAAATTGTTTGGATCATATCTTCATCAAATATGTCAAAAACCTTCCTTGCCTAGTTCAAAAATAACTCAACAATATTCATTTTCCTATCCCGTTCAAAGCAGCACTTTGTGAAGGAAGTACCACTTTGGCATGTCCAAATGGTATCCATTTTCTACAGTGCTTTCCTATGCCCAAATAACCATCCTCCACCAAATGCCAGCTCAATCCATTCATTATTTTGAGCCCAGCTTCAACATTCGTATTTATGTCCAGTGTGGTACTTTACAAAGAAAGTACCACCTAGGCTCCTCCTTTTGAGGAGAAAATTTGTGAAGACAATCTTCTTAGTAACTGATCATCCTCAGCCAAAACTCACGCCCATTAGCCATGTGCATTTCCCGTACCGCAAATCAAACACTTGGCTGCTTATTCATGTTTGAGCATCGATCGGTCTCCTCGTGAGAATCTTATGTTGTGATTTTCTTCCTAGCACCTACCTGGGGAGTGCCCAACCCACTAGACATGCCTAGGCCACCCAGAACACATGGCAACGCCACGGTCACGCGGTGACCACGCGGGGGGCATGCGAGCTTACGCGCTCTAGAGTTGGGGCCCTCGGCCACCGTCCAAACCTCGATGTATCGCCATCAAACCATGTACTTCTGATTGAATAGATACTTATTTACCTAGAAATGATTTTTGGAAAAAATAAAGAGCAAACTATGAGGCAGCTGCAGTTCAAATTTGACCCGCTTCCTACTGAATCGACGGGAATTTGTCTTTTTTACCAAAGGTGGATCAAAAATTTTGACACCCAACAATTTTGTCAATTGTGCATTAAATATGGCCTAGTATTTTATAAAATTGATTAGGTCCAATTTTGCAACAAATATATGGTAGGTCCTTCACAAAAAAACTCATTTCGGGCACTCAGAAAATGGAAAATGAATTTTCCGTGCAAAGAAAATGAAAACTCCCTTAGGCAACATTGTTTGGAATTCCAAGATGCACCCTTGCGCACAATATTAGATCATTTGAACAAATTATGCCATGAATGTGGCCATAAGATTGATCATTTGGCTTGAAAGCCATTTCTGAGAACACTTTTTAAAAATAATTGCCGTATTACAAGTTTATTATTTTTCCTAGAAACTTGGTCACATATAATGACACAATGCGAAGGTTTTCCAATTTTTTGTTTTTTCTGAATTTTTTATGCTCGTTTCAAAATGCGGTCAAAACGACGGGATTGACCGTTCCTAGCTAGTGGTTGAATCTTGGAAAACTTTTAATGTTTCTCTGATTAAATAGATACTTATGTACCTAGAAATGATTTTTGGAAAAAATAAATAGCAAACTATGAGGCAGCTGCAGTTCAAATTTGACCCGTTTCCATCTAAATCGGCGGGAATTTGTCTTTTTCACCAGAGGTGGATCAAAAACTTTTTACACCCAACCATTTTGTCAATTGTGCATTAAATATGTCCTAGTATTTTAGAAAAATGATTTGGTCCAATTTGCAACAATTATTTGGTAGGTCCTTCACAAAAAAACTCATTTGGGGCACTCGAAAAATGGAAAATGGTTTTTTCGTCCAAAGAAAATGAAAACTTCCTTAGGCAACATTGTTTGCCAATTCAATATGCATCCTTGTGCACAATATGCGATCATTTGAACAAACTATGCCATAAATGTGGCCATAAGATTGATCATTTGGCTTGATAGCCATGAATCTTCACGCATGATAGCTCGTTTCTGAGAACACTTTTTAAAAATAATTAACGTATTACAAGTTTATTATTTTTCCTAGAAACTTGGTCACATATAATGACACAATGCTAAGGTTTTCCAATTTTTTGATTTTTTTGAATTTTTTATGCCCGTTTCAAAATGCGGTCAAAACAACGGGCTAGTGGTTGAATCTTGGAAAACTTTTAATGTTTCTCTGATTAAATAGATACTTATGTACCAAGAAATGATTTTTGGAAAAAATAAATAGCAAACTATGAGGCAGCTGCAGTTCAAATTTGACCCGTTTCCATCTGAATCGGCGAGAATTTGTCTTTTTCACCAGAGGTGGATCAAAAACTTTTTACGCCCAAACATTTGGTCAATTGTGCATTAAATATGTCCTAGTATTTTAAAAAATGATTTGGTCCAATTTTGCAACAATTATTTGGTAGGTCCTTCACAAAAAACCTCATTTGGGGCACTCGAAAAATGGAAAATGGTTTTTTTCGTCCAAAGAAAATGAAAACTTCCTTAGACAACATTGTTTTCCATTCCAATATGCACCCTTGTGCACAATATGAGATCATTTGAACAAACTATGCCATGAATGTGGCCATAAGATTGATCATTTGGCTTGATAGCCATGAATCTTCACGCATGATAGCTCGTTTCTGAGAACACTTTTTAAAAATAATTGCCGTATTACAAGTTTATTATTTTTCCTGGAAACTTGGTCACATATAATGACACAATGCGAAGGTTTTCCAATTTTTTGATTTTTTTTGAATTTTTATGCCCGTTTCAAAATGAGGTCAAAACGGCGGGAATGACCGTTCCTAGCTAGTGGCTGAATCTTGGAAAACTTTTAATGTTTCTCTGATTAAATAGATACTTATGTACCTAGAAATGATTTTTGGAAAAAATAAATAGCAAACTATGAGGCAGCTGCAGTTCAAATTTGACCCGTTTCCATCTGAATCGGCGGGAATTTGTCTTTTTCACCAGAGGTGGATCAAAAACTTTTTACACCCAACCATTTTGTCAATTGTGCATTAAATATGTCCTAGTATTTTAGAAAAATGAGCTGGTCCAATTTGCAACAATTATTTGGTAGGTCCTTCACAAAAAACCTCATTTGGGGCACTCGAAAAATGGAAAATGGTTTTTTCGTCCAAAGAAAATGAAAACTTCAATAGGCAACATTGATTGCCATTCCAATATGCACCCTTGTGCACAATATGAGATCATTTGAACAAACTATGCCATGAATGTGGCCATAAGATTGATCATTTGGCTTGATAGCCATGAATCTTCATGCATGATAGCTCGTTTCTCAGAACACTTTTTTAAAATAATTGCCGTATTACAAGTTTATTATTTTTCATAGAAACTTGGTCACATATAATGACACAATGCGAAGGTTTTCCAATTTTTTGATTTTTTTGAATTTTTTATGCCCGTTTCAAAATGCGGTCAAAACAACGGGAATGACCGTTCCTAGCTAGTGGTTGAATCTTGGAATTTTTTAATGTTTCTCTAATTAAATAGATACTTATGTACCTAGAAATGATTTTTGGAAAAAATAAATAGCAAACTATGAGGCAGCTGCAGTTCAAATTTGACCCGTTTCCATCTGAATCGGCGGGAATTTGTCTTTTTCACCAGAGGTGAATCAAAAACTTTTTACGCCCAAACATTTGGTCAATTGTGCATTAAATATGTCCTAGTATTTTATAAAAATGATTTGGTACAATTTTGCAACAATTATTTGGTAGGTCCTTCACAAAGAAACCTCATTTGGGGCACTCGAAAAATGGAAAATGGTTTTTTCGTCCAAAGAAAATGAAAACTTCCTTAGGCAACATTGTTTGCCATTCCAATATGCACCCTTGTGCACAATATGAGATCATTTGAATAAACTATGCCATGAATGTGGCCATAAGATTGATCATTTGGCTTGATAGCGATGAATCTTCACGCATGATAGCTCGTTTCTCAGAACACTTTTTAAAAATAATTGCCGTATTACAAGTTTATTATATTTCCTGGAAACTTGGTCACATATAATGACACAATTCGAAGGTTTTCCAATTTTTTGATTTTTTTTTGAATTTTTTATGCCTGTTTCAAAATGCGGTCAAAACAACGGGAATGACCGTTCCTAGCTAGTGGTTGAATCATGGAAAACTTTTAATGTTTATCTGATTAAATAGATACTTATTTACCTAGAAATGATTTTTTATAAAAAATAAATAGCAAACTATGAGGCAGCTCCAGTTCAAATTTGACCCACTTTCAGCTGAATCGGCAGAAATTTGTCTTTTTCACGAGAGGTGGATAAAAACTTTTGACAACCAACCATTTGGTAAATTATGAATTAAATATGGCCTAGTATTTTAGAAAATTGATTTGGTACAATTTTGCAACAATTATTCGGTAGGTTCTTCACAAAAAAACTTATTTTAGGCACTCGAAAAATGGGAAATGAATTTTTCATGCAAAGAAAATGAAAAATTCCTTAGTCAACATTGTTTGTCATTCAAGATACAAACTTGTGCACAATGTGAGACCATTTTTATGATTTTTCCATGTGTAAAAGTTGAAGAAAAACAAAAGAAAAAACACAATTATGTGTGCTCTATTCTTATTGGTTGGTTTAGTTGTCACACAGATCGATGACATGGCCGCCCATCCATCCGTCCAACTCTCCACCTCTCCATCCAGCCATCCATCCGCAGCCCAAACCCTAACCCGCACCCGTCCACCTCTCCTCCCTCAGCTCCTCCCCGCTGCCACCTCCTCCCAGATCCCCCTCTCCCCTCTGCCCGACCTCCCTCTCTCTGCCATCCCAACCCCGCCGCCTGCCTCCCCCATCCCCACCGCCGATGACCATCCATCACACACCCATCAACGGTGGAGCTTCTCCAGAGAAACCCAAACCCTAACCCACCCACCCTCATTCTCTCCCATTCCCTAGATCAGATCGAGGCACCCCGCCGGCCCCGCCTTCCTATCCCTCGTCTCATCTTTCTCCTAGATCCGATAGAGGCACCGCCGCCACCCCCACCCACCACCGCCGACCTCCTCCTCCCTCGTCCCCATCTCCTCGCCGCCTCCATCTCCTCCCCGTCCGCGCCATGCGTGATCCCGGCGAGGACATAGTAGTCGACGCCCTTGTGCACGACAGCGGCAGCGAGGTCGGCGCCCTCATCGAGCAACACGTGGCACTGGCTGCGGGGTCTGGCTTCTCCCTCCGTGATGACAGCCTCGACACCTACTGGTAGCAAGCGCCCCTCATCTTTCCCAATCGAAAATTTCCTCTTCTTTCTCGCGGAATCATAGGCTGAGCTGAGCCGCCGTCGGTCAATTTTTTTATGACAAGGAACCCCTTTGAGCGAGGCTGTAAGAATGGTGTGCTGAGATGCTTCTTCTCATGTTTGTCCACAGTGAGACGGCTCAGATCTGACCGATCTGGCCGGTCCTCTTACTCCGCCGGCGCCCGCTTCTCTGATGGACCTGACATGTTCGTCAAGGAGGTGATGGGACTCGGCACGGCGTGCTCCATCAACACCAAGAGCAAGAGGAGACCATGGCCGGCCCTCAAGCAAAGCAAAGGTACCGAGTCCTGGGACCTATAGTTATTCTTCCTCTCGTGAGTATTGAATGTTCTCAGTCTGTGGCCGTGATAACTATTTGTCCTAGATACTAGATAGTTTTTTATGTAGCATATGGATTTTCAGTAGGATAGAATATTTTGAGTTGATCCTGGCTTATGTGCAAGTGTACCCAATATCTGTTCATTTGTCAAAGCTGCTGCTACTAGGCTAATATTCTCATTCATAAACTTCCTGAAAAATGTCCTTTGCGCACCTGCTACATGTGCATTGTCTCCATTGGAATTCTGCTCTTAAACTAGGCAATCATACATGATTTGCAACTTTGGGGTACCAAAATGTTTATTTTTGTAGACAGTACACAACTGATCTGTAAATTAGCTGAATAAATAGGCCCTGTAAACTGAGCATGGGCCTGGGCCTGTTAATAATATGCAAGTGGCAGTCACCACTATTTTCTCTAAACAAAAATAGCATTGCTTGACAAGTCCACTGTCTTGATTCTGCAGATCAAAATCCAGTCATGAAGTTAACAAAGAAGTATTTGAGAAGTGTTTCCTCCAAGCTCGAGGCCACACAAGCATTGCCTGGCAGTATGCTTCAGGCGCGCGTTTCTTGTGGACGAGATTGAACGCTTCGAGATGGCCGTCAGCAAACACGCACTAGTGATGGCCATGGGCACATACAGGTTAATTCTGCAGCTCCGGCGCCTCGGTGGCTGGGATTCTAGTGTTTTCTGTTTTGATGCTGTGAGCCCCGCCATGATTGGTTCTGTTGCGGGATTTGGTTCGATTGGGATTTATTTAGGTCATGTGGATTTAGGTCGTATGATTCTAGCACTATGTACTAGTAGAAATTTAATCTAATGACGACGGGACATGCTCTCTTTTCTTTATGTCGTGTTAATAGGATACCATAAATGTAGGCCGCCGACAATCATATCATAGTCTCAGTTAGTTCATTTTCTATCTGGGGAATGAATTCTTAGCTGCTGCAAGTTTGGCAAATAGACACCGTACTTGTTTTTCTGTGTAAACATAGTTAGCACCTCTGTTTTTGAAGTAGTTCATTACTTACCTCTATGTAAACTGAATTTGGTTCAGTTAAAAAACTGCACTACCTGACAGTTTTGGGCAGAGAGCTTCTAACTGAAAAACGAGTTCGTTATGCTCATAATTTCAAGTTGTCCTTTACATATGAGTTGTAAAGCATGTTCTAAAGTTTTCGTAGAGTACTTATTTGCTTTGTTTGGATGTATGGTTTGAGAGCAGCCGTCCATTTTAGTTTGCTGTCCAGAAATATAATACAATTTTTCTGTGTAAACATAGTTAGCACCTCTGTTTTTGAAGTAGTTCCTTACCTCTGTGTAAACTGAATTTGGTTCAGTTAAAAAACTGCACTACCTGACAGTTTTGGGCAGCGAGCTTCTAACTGAAAAACGACTTCGTTATGCTCATAATTTCAAGTTGGCCTCTACATATGAGTTGTAAAGCATGTTCTAAGGTTTCCGTAGAGTACTTATTTGCTTCATTTGGATGTACGTTTTGAGAGCAACCGTTTATTTAGTTTGCTGTCCAGAAATATAGTACAATTTGTAAAAGCAACCAATTCATGATAAAACTTGGTGAGGCTGATGCACATAGCTACTTTCAGTACCTTGTTAACAGTGTTGAGGACAAGCTAAATCCTGTATCAGGGTCCTGTTCTTGTAAACATTATGTAAAGCTAAAATTCTTCTATGTCTTGCCCTTTTGTTGGTGCCACTATACATGTTAGATTGCTAGATGTACTTGTTTCCATCCCCAATTACTTGGGTGTCATTCATATGTACATAAGATAATTTTATTGCAAAAAGATCTTTTATATAAATTATGTTGGCTAAAGAAATTTTGTGGCAGCTAGGATTTTGAATTGTACTTAGTTATGTGATTTACCCATGTTCGTGCTAGTTATATAGATAGAACCATGGGCTCTTTTAGTTAATGGACTGGGCTTCTCCTGCTCATTGCTTGTATCCCCTGCCCCAGTTGCCTACTTCGACCTGCTCCTGCTTCAGTTTTTTTAGCACAATTTCAGATCTATACGTTTTGACCTTTGAGCCATGCCCTGCTGGCCTGCTCCATGCTCCATTTCCTCACTCGACCTGACCTTGTAGATTGCTTTTTTTTCTTCTTGTTCATGCAGTCTTCAACATCATACGTTGAATACCTCTATTCGGTCTCCATCACAAAAAAAGAAAGAGAGATAGATTCACTCATAACCAGGTGCTGCTGCTGTTGTTCCTTTCAGGTACTGCTACTGTTGTTGTTTCTTTCAGTATTGTTGTTGCTGCTGCTTCTCAGTATGGTTGCTGCTATTGCTTCTCAATAATGTTGCTGCTGTTGCTTCTCCGTTCAAGTCAAAACTGATGCTGTTGTTGCTTCTTAGTACTATTGTTGTTTCCCTCCTGCTGTTTCAAATTGCTGTTACTGCTATTTCCCTCCTACTATTGTTCCAGTCAACTGCTGCTTCCCTCCTGCTGTTTCAAATTGCTGCTACTGCTGTTTAAGTCAAAACTTAGAGCCCCTAAAATTGCTGCTGCTATTTCAAATTGCTCAATTATAACCATTTTGCATTTCATGTTTCATCGCGAGCATCAAGACGAAGAAGTTGGAAGAAGCATAGTTCAAGCTCATCGGAGCTAGTTCAAGGAGTAATGAAGCCCTTGATGTTGATCCGTATTGGAACAGATTGAAGCACAAACTGTGACATATAGAGCTTGTTATACTGTAGAGCTTGATGCTCATCGGCTCATGTGACATATTGTACACCTGTAGAGCTTATTATACTGTGATCGCATTTGTATGTGTTGATGTAACAGATTGTTGCTTCTTGTTATTTGAAGTATTACACTTGTTTTCTGTCTATTTTGATTTAAATATTGGTTGTTTAATTGTTGGCATATTGAAATTTGAGGAAAATGACCATGACAGCAAGGACCCACAAACTAGAATCAGAAATTTGGGACCCACATATCAGAACCTGAAAATTGAGACCCATTTGAAAAAAGAAAAAACGGGCCACAACCCAAAAATGAAAAGGCCGAATTATAGGCTGAATTGTAGCTGGGCCAGCACATGTAGCTAGCAAAAATTAATAGGAAAAATAAATATTAAAAAGGCCGAATTAATGGGCTCGGCCCATGTAGAAAACCGAATTGGACCGGGCTGATTCTTGTGCCACATCAGCTTGCCACGCTGGATGCCTACATGGCCTGGGGAGGTTGCTAGTGACCAAAACGCCACAGTAGACGGATTTTGGTCGTAAACATCTATGACCATTCCAGAAGAAAGGTCGCTATAGTGAGTTTACGACCGCCAACTTTTGACCTTATGTTTTTGGTCACAAAAAGGTCACAAATTGAAAACAGTGACCATTCAGTGACCAATAGTGCTGGTCACAAGTTGACATATTTCTTGTAGTGCTTGTTGAGTCTGAAGACTTTGTTGGGATTCTTTGGATCTTCAAAACCTGGGGGTTGAGCAACATATACTTCTTCCTCAAGCTTACCATTGAGGAATGCACTTTTCACATCCATTTGATATAAAGTGATATTATGATGGTTAGCATAAGCAAGTAGTATGCGAATAGCCTCAAGTCTAGCAACAGGTGCAAAAGTTTCATCGTAATCAATACCCTCAACCTGTGTGTAGCCTTGAGCTACAAGCCGTGCCTTATTCCTCACCACAAGGCCATTTTCATCTTGCTTGTTGCGGTAGATCCATTTTGTGCCAATGATGTTGTGCTTGCGAGGATCTAGACGTTTGACCAGTTCCCAGACGTTGTTGAGCTCGAACTGATGTAATTCTTCTTGCATAGCTTGAATCCACTCAGGCTCCAGAAATGCTTCATCTACCTTAGTGGGCTCTGTGATAGAGACAAAAGCAAAGTGCCCACAAAAGTTAGATAAATGTGAAGCTTTTGAGCGTGTGAGAGGACCTGGTGCACGAATGTCATCGATGATCTTCTCGACTTGTACTTCATTTGCAATACGAGGATGAGCAGGTTGTCTTCGAGGAATTTGATCCGCATTTTCTTCAGGAGCATTTTCCTCAGCACCATTTTCTTCAGGTGCGCTAGTACGACGTTCATCACGTTCTGGAATGAATTCTTCAGCAGATTCTTCAGTAGGAATGACATCCTCAGTGGCCTTGAACTTGATAGAATCCTCAGGTGCTGGTTCATATATCACAGAAGGTAGGTGCTCTCTTTGCGAGCCATTAGTTTCATCGAACCGCACATCTACAGTTTCAACAATCTTGTGAAGAACACTGTTGAAGACTCTGTAGGTGTGCGAGTCCTTTCCGTAACCAAGCATCAAACCCTCATGTGCTTTCGGTGCAAATTTAGAATTGTGATGTGGATCTCTAATCCAACATTTAGCACCGAAGACTTTGAAGTAACTTACATTGGGTTTCTCGTCAGTGAGGAGTTCATAGGCAGTCTTCTTGAAGAATTTATGAAGATATACTCTGTTGATGATGTGGCAAGCAGTATCAATTGCATCAATCCAGAACTGACAAGGTGTCTTGTATTCATAAAGCATAGTGCAAGCCATTTCAGCGAGGGTTCTGTTCTTGCGCTCCACGACGCCATTCTACTGAGGAGTATAAGGAGCAGATAACTCATGAGTAATACCAAGTTCATCAAGATAGCCATCAAGGCCGGAATTCTTGAACTCAGTCCCATTGTCACTTCTGATGTGTTTGATCTTCACACCAAAGTTGGTTGAAGCCCTCGAGGAAAATCGTTTGAAGACCTCCTGCACTTCATGTTTGTAAGTGACAATGTGTACCCATGTGTAACAAGAATAATCATTAACAATAACAAAGCCATATAGAGATGCATCATTCATCATAGCAGAATAATGATTAGGACCAAAGAGATCCATGTGAAGCAATTCAAATGGTCGAGTGGTAGTCATGATAGTCTTCGCTGGATGCTTGGCCTTTGTCATCTTTCCAGCTTCACAAGCTCCGCATAAGTGATCCTTGAGGAATTTGACATTCTCAATGCCAATGACATGCTTCTTCTTCGCAAGCGTGTGCAGATTCCTCATGCCAGCATGACCAAGTCGTCGATGCCATAGCCAGCCTTCTGAATCTTTAGCAAGTAAGCACACGACAGGCTGTGGTCCTGTAGAGAAATCAACAATATACATATCTCCTCTCCTAAAGCCTTCGAAGACTCTGTAATGGTCAGCTTCCATGATCACAACACAACGATATCTTCCAAAGACAACAACCATATCAAGATGACAAAGCATTGAGACAGGCATGAGGTTGTATCCTAAGGACTTGACAAGCATGACTTTGTCCATGTGTCGATCCTTTGAGATCACAACCTTACCTAGACCCAATACCTGACTTTTGCCTTTGTCAGCGAAGATGATATGCTTCAGATGTGATGGTGATAAGGGAGCATCCATCAATAGATTCTTGCCTTTGTACATCCACTATCGAGGACCCACTCATTTGCTTTGGGTTGATCATCCTGCAGATGAATTAGTGCAGCTTACAAACTCATATACTTCATCAGTGAAGAATATGATATCATTATCATCAGTTCAATTTCATCAAGAAATAGCACAAATAATTCAGTATGAGGACATGAGAAATGACAATTCATTTCTTCATGATTAGCCTGCGTCCTTTCAGGCATTGTTCAGGTCTCCAACAAATTCTTTAGTCGTTTTGAGCACGACTGGAGACCTGATCCTGCATAAGAGATTAGTTCTTTTTCTTCACCACCCACATCTGGAGGGGTGGCAAAGAATTCATCACTTTGCGAGCACCATATGAGAAAGGTGGCATAGATGCCGGTCCACTTTGTTTCACATAGGAGGGGTTAGGGTAAGCATATGAATAAGCAGAGAAATTCTTCGAGGACTTATGAACATAATGATTTGAAGAATAATGCACATATTCATAGCCTTTAGCTCTACCCTGCGAAAAAGAAGG
This sequence comes from Triticum dicoccoides, assembly GCF_002162155.2. Classification (NCBI taxonomy): domain Eukaryota; kingdom Viridiplantae; phylum Streptophyta; class Magnoliopsida; order Poales; family Poaceae; genus Triticum; species Triticum dicoccoides. The sequence goes on along the minus strand of NC_041389.1, from coordinate 654,572,135 downwards.
GTTAGCACGATGATAATCATATGACGACTTTGATCCTTTTGAGGAATTTGATCCACGTGAGGAATTTGGTCCGTATGAGGACTTGGATCCATATGAAGAATTTGGTTCATATGAAGAATTTGATCTCGAGTTCCTTTTCTTCACAGGTGGTGTCATGAGGACATTCACCTGAAGACTTTCAAGGCAACTTTTGGGAACCCAGATTTTCTTCATAGGAGAACCGTTCCTGCAGTTAGTCCCAACATATCTAGCAAATACTTCACCATTCTGATTTTTGAACAGTTTATAGTTAGAGTCAAATGACTCATCAGACGAATGAGAAGATTCACATGTAAAGCCAGATAGATTGGATGGATCAACTGGAGGTCCTTTTGCAGCAACCCATGAGGTTTTGGGGTATTGCTCAGGTTTCCAACATGTTCTATCAGCATTAAGTTTCCTCTCAAAGGCAGTACCCTCTTTCCTAGGGTTTCTGTTGAGGATCTACTTTTTGAGCACATCACAAAGAGTCTAATGCCCTTTGAGGCTTTTGTACATGCATGTCATGTACAATTCCTTCAGCCATGCATCATCAGTGATACTTGCATTGTCCTCAGGTGAGGAATTAGTGACAGTAGAGACATAAGAAGAATTTGTAGCATTAGAAGCATTTGAACATTCAGGTGAAGAATTTGCAGTTTCACATTTAATGCACTTCAGACATGGAGGAACAAAAGTGCTGATATGTTGAGCAAGTAATGAATCACGCTCCTTCTGAATATCTTCATAACTCACTCTTAGCTTCTCAAGATTTTGCTTTCTTTGAAGAAGTTCAAAGGAAAGCTTCTCGTGATCAGATAAGAGAGTGTTATGATGACCTTGAAGGTCGTCAAACTTGGAATGAAGTCTCTGAAGACTTTCAGCCAAAGCTTTTGACTGATCCATTTCTTCACCCAACATATCATCGCTCTTATTTAGCATGTATTGAACTTTTTCCAACACTCTTTGTTGTTTAGTGGCAAGGGAAGCAAGTTTGACATAGCTAGGTCCAAATTCATCGCCAAATTCATCATCACTGGAATCGGATAGATAGCATTCGGTTACCTTCGCACTGTTTGCCATGAGGCAGGGTGTAGACGACGGGTTCGATGACCTTCATAGACCTCAGAGAGACGGTCCCAGATTAGCTTCGCGTGATTGAGATGCATGACGTTCCTGAACTGATTTCAGGACAGACTGGAGCAGATGACATCCTTCGCTGTGAGGTTGAGTAGCGTGTACTTGCGAATGTCATCAGCCTCCGCCATCTTGCATAGATCGGTAAGACCGATCTCAGTGACGGTCCACAGCTCACTGTCCATAACCATGAGTCGCTTCTTCATCATGGCCTTCCACCGAGGATACTCATGACCGTCAAAGATGGGACAGGATACATTCCTCAATCCTGCAGTTGACATAACTAAAACTCCAGGTAGTTAAACCAAAATCACACAGAACAAGGGAGTACCTTGCTCTGATACCAATTGAAAGTGTGTTATATCGACTAGAGGGGGGGTGAATAGGCGATTTTTATGAATTCTTCACCGAGGAATTTGCTGGTGAGGAAATTCCTAAATGAAGAACTACTTGCAGCGGAATAAGTACTCAGAAAGGAACATAGTAGAGCACAAGCACAACCATCATGATGAAATGAAGACAAGCCCAGAGTGTAGAAAGTGTAAACACATGATAACACAAGATGAAGACAGACAGACTGAAGAAATTGAACTGAGGAAATTGAGAAAGTCTTCAGTCAAAAGTCTTCAAACAGATATGAACAGGCACACAACAACATACATGAGGAAATGAAAGAGTTGAGGAAATAGAACCAGTTAGCTCGGTGAAGACAATGATTTGGTTGACCAGTTCCAACTGCTGTCTCAGTTGTACATCTGGTTGGAGCGGCTGAGTATTTAAACTCGAGGACACCCAGTCCCGAACACACAGTCCTCACCGTATTCTCCTTGAGCTAAGGTCACACAAACCTCGCCCAATCACTCGTGGTAAGTCTTGAGGTGACTTCCGAACCTTCACAAACTTGGTCACTCGGCGATCCACAATTCCTCTTAGATGCCCTAGACCTTGACGCCTAACCGTCTGGAAGAAGCACAGTCTTGAAAGGAAACAAGCGTCGGATCCACACAGGATCAATCTCTTGCTCAATCACTTGGGGGTTTGTAGGTTTGGGTTTGGGTTTTCCTCACTTGATGATTTTCGCTCAAAGTCCTCGGAGGATGGGTTGCTCTCAAATGACAAGTGTTAGTTTCTCTCGGAGCAGCCAACCAGCTAGTGGTTGAAGGGGGCTGCTATTTATAGCCTAGGGAGCAGCCCGACATGATAAGACATAAATGCCCTTGTCTGATATGACCGTTAGGTGGGTAGATATTTTGGAACCGCTGGCGCATAGCACAGCAGCGGTCGGAATTTTGATTATCAAAATCCTCAGGGCTATCATGTTCCTCACTGTGTAGGCAATTCACACTGGTGAATTCCTAACTCCTCAATCAGAACAAATTCCTCAGAGATCAGAAGAACAACGTCTCTGTCACTGAAGAATATGACTGAACTGTATGAGATTTCCAATGGCTTCAGTCGAAGGGATTGGTAGGTGTAGGATTTTGAGTTGAGCATCACATGGAAAATTTTCCTTAGTATTTCATCGACCCCCTTTAACAGTACGGTGTTTCCTATGACTCAAGAAAGAGAAAATGAAACTATAAAAACAAAAGTCTTCACGCTTCATGTTCCTCGAATGAATACCAAGTCTTCAAGGTCACACCAATTTCTTCACTTTCAAAGTCTTCAGTAAGTCTTCAGAAATCCAAAGTCTTCAAATGAAGAACGTCATTTTTAGGGGTCGACTTTCTCTGTAAATATCAAACTCCTCATAGACTTATATACCCGTGTACACTCACAAACACATTAGTCCCTTAACCCATAAGTCTTCAATACACCAAAATCACTAAGGGGCACTAGATGCACTTACACTTTGCCACGAGCTCCTAGAATGCCCAAACAACATGAAAACTTGCACGCACCTTGCTTACTTGAGTACCTTCAATCCCACATAATTTCAGTTTTTTTACTATTTTTTCCAGATGGTCAAAGCTATTTGACTGGACGGTAACGGCGCAGAAGGGCATTTCTATAAGGTCAACTAACGGTAGCGGGGCCAATTTGACCACACCTTGAAATTAGGGACAAATTTGAGTAGTGGGTTCCAATTAGGGGCAGAAATGAAATTGTCCCTTTTTTGATGCCTTATAAGGTACAAGTTGTTGGAAATATGCCCTAGAGGCAATAATAAAATGGTTATTATTATATTTCCTTGTTCATGATAATTGTCTATTATTCATGCTATAATTGTGTTATCCGGAAATCATAATACATGTGTGAATACATAGACCACAACATGTCCCTAGTGAGCCTCTAGTTGACTAGCTCGTTGATCAATGGATGGTTACGGTTTCCTGACCATGGACATTGGATGTCATTGATAACGGGATCACATCATTGGGAGAATGATGTGATGGACAAGACCCATTCCTAAGCATAGCACAAGATCGTGTAGTTCATTTGCTAGAGCTTTTCTAATGTCAAGTATCATTTCCTTAGACCATGAGATCGTGTAACTCCCGGATACCGTAGGAGTGCTTTGGGTGTACCAAACGTCACAACGTAACTGGGTGGCTATAAAGGTATACTACAGGTATCTCCGAAAATGTCTGTATGGTTGACATGGATCAAGACTGGGATTTGTCACTCCGTATGACGGAGAGGTATCTCTGGGCCCACTCGGTAATGCATCATCATAATGAGCTCAATGTGAACAAGTGGTTGGTCAGGGGATCATGCATTATGGTACGAGTAAAGTGACTTGCCGGTAACGAGATTGAACGAGGTATTGGGATACCGACGATCGAATCTCGGGCAAGTAACGTATCGATTGACAAAGGGAATTGTATACGGGATTACTTGAATCCTCGACATCGTGGTTCAGTTGATGAGATCATCGTGGAACATGTGGGAGCCAACATGGGTATCCAGATCCCGCTGTTGGTTATTGGTCGGAGAGCTGTCTCGGTCATGTCTGCGTGATTCCCGAACCCGTAGGGTCTACACACTTAAGGTTCGATGACGCCAGGGTTATTAGGAAGACTTGTATGTGATTACCGAATGTTGTTCGGAGTCCTGGATGTGATCCCGGACGTCATGAGGTGTTCCGGAATGGTTCGGAGGTGAAGATTTATATATGGAAAGTTGTCATACGGTCACCGGAAAAGTTTGGGGGCATATCCGTATTGTACCGGGGCCACCGGAGGGGTTCCGGGGGTCCACCTCTCTCGGAGGGCCTCATGGGCCGTAGAGGAAAGGGAACCAGCCCTTGGAGGGCTGGGCGCATTACCCCCTTGGGCCCATGCGCCTAGGGTTGGGGGGGACCCTAGAGGGGGCGCCCCCCTTTCTTGGGGGGCAAGCCCCCTCCCCTTGGCCGCCGCCCCCCTCTAGATCTCATCTAGAGGGGCCCGGCCCCCTTCCCCCTTCCCCTATAAACAGAGGGGCGAGGGGAGGGCTGCACACCACACCAAAGGCGCAACCCCTCCCCTCCTCCGTTAAGAGCTTGGCGAAGCCCTGCCGGAGTACTGCCGCTCCATCACCACCACGCCGTCGTGCTGCTGTTGGAGCTCTGTTCCTCAACCTCTCCCTCCTCCTTGCTGGATCAAGGCGCAAGAGACATCTCCGCTCCGTACGTGTGTTGAACGCGGAGGTGCCATCCGTTCGGTGCTAGGATCATTGGTGATTTGGATCACGACGAGTACGACTCCATCAACCCCGTTCTCTTGAACGCTTCCGCTCACGATCTACAAGGGTATGTAGATGAACTCCTCTCTCTCTCATTGCTAGATGACTCCATAGATTGATCTTGGTGATGCGTAGAAAATTTTAAATTTCTTCTACGATCCCCAACAGTGGCATCATGAGCTAGGTCTATGCGTAGTTTCTATGCACGAGTAGAACACAAGATTGTTGTGGGCATCGATTTTGTCAATTTACTTGCCACTACTAGTATTATCTTGTTTCGGCGGCATCGTGGGATGAAGCGGCCTGGACCGACCTTACACGTACGCTTACGTGAGACAGGTTCCACCGACTGACATGCACTAGTTGCATAAGGTGGCTAGCTGGTGTCTTTCTCTCCCACTTTAGTCGGATCGGATTCGATGAAAAGGGTCCTTATGAAGGGTAAATAGAAATTGGCATATCACATTGTGGTTTTGGCATAGGTAAGAAACGTTCTTGCTAGAACCCTATTGCAACCATGTAAAAACAGGCAACAACAATTAGAGAACGTCTAACTTGTTTTTGCAGCATATGCCTTGTGATGTGATATGGCCAAAAGGATGTGATGAATGAAATATATGTGATGTATGAGATTGATCATGTTCTTGTAATAGGAATCACGACTTGCATGTCGATGACTATGACAACCGGCAGGAGCCATAGGAGTTGCCTTTATTTTTTTGTATGACCCGCGTGTCATTGAATAACGTCATGTAATTACTTTACTTTATTGCTAAACCGTTAGCCATAGTAGTAGAAGTAATCGTTGGCGTGACAACCTCATGAAGACAAGATGATGGAGATCATGGTGTCATGCCGGTGACGATGATGATCATGGTGCCCCGAAGATGGAGATCAAAAGGAGCAAAATGATATTGTCCATATCATGTCACTATTTGATTGCATGTGATGTTTATCATGTTTTACATCTTATTTGCGTAGAACGACGGTAGCATAAATAAGATGATCCCTCATAATAATTTCAAGAAAGTGTTCCCCCTAATTGTGTGCCGTTGCGAAAGTTCGTTGTCTCGAAGCACCACGTGATGATCGGGTGTGAGAGATTCTAACATTCACATACAATGGGTGTAAGCCAGATTTACACATGCAAAATACTTAGGTTGACTTGACAAGCCTAGCATGTATAGACATGGCCTCGGAACACAAGAGACTGAAAGGTCGAACATGAGTCGTATAGAAGATACGATCAACATGAAGATGTTCACCGATGATGACTAGTCCGTCTCACGTGATGATCGGACACGACCTAGTTGACTCGGATCATGTATCACTTATATGACTAGAGGGATGTCTATCTGAGTGGGAGTTCATTATAAAATTTGATTAGATGAACTTAATTATCATGAACTTAGTCTAAAATATTTGCAATATGTCTTGTAGATCAAATGGCCCACGCTAATGTTGCCCTCATCTTCAACGCGTTCCTAGAGAAAACCAAGCTGAAAGACGATGGCAACAACTATACGGACTGGGTACAGAACTTGAGGATCATCCTCATAGCTGCCAAGAAAGCATATGTCCTAGATGCACCGCTAGGTGAAGCACCCGTTTTCCCAACAACTCAAGACATTATGAATGCCTGGCAGCCGCGTAGTGATGATTACTCCCTGGTTCAGTGTGGCATGCTTTACAGCTTAGAACCAGGGCTCCAAAAGTGTTTTGAGCAGCACGGGGCATATGAGATGTTCCAAGAGCTAAAAATGGTTTTCCAAGATCATGCCCGGGTCGAGAGATATGAAGTCTCCAACAAGTTCTACAGTTGTAAGATGGAGGAGAATGGTTCTGTCAGTGAGCACATACTCAAAATGTCTGGGTTGCACAACCGCTTGTCTCAGCTGGGAGTTAATCTCCCGGATGATGCGGTCATTGACAGAATCCTCCAGTCACTCCCACCTAGCTACAAAAGCTTTGTGATGAACTACAATATGCAGGGGATGGTGAAAACCATTCCTGAGGTATTTTCAATGCTAAAATCAGCGGAGGTGGAGATCAAAAAGGAACATCAAGTGTTGATGGTCAATAAAACCACTAGTTTCAAGAAAGGCAAGGGTAAGAGGAACTTCAAGAAGGACGGCAAGGGAGTTGCCGCGCCCGGTAAGCCAGTTGCCAGGAAGAAGCCAACGCATGGACCCAAACCTGAGATTGAGTGCTTTTATTGCAAGGGAAGCAGAACTGCCCAAAGTACTTAGCGGACAAGAAGGCCGGCAACACCAAAGGTATATGTGATATACATGTAATTGATGCGTACCTTACCAGTACTCATAGTAGCTCCTGGGTATTCGATACCGGTGCGGTTGCTCATATTTGTAACTCAAAACAGGAGCTGCAGAATAAGCGGAGACTAGCGAAGGATGAGGTGATCGCCGTCGGCACGCTACCTCTACATTTACCTACGAGATTACTTTTAAACCTCAATAATTGTTATTGGTGCCAGCTTTGAGCATGAACATTGTATCTGGATCTCGTTTAATATGAGATGGCTACTCATTGAAATCTAAGAATAATGCTTGTTCCATTTATATGAGAGATATGTTTTATGGTCATGCCCCGCTGGTCAATGGTTTATTCTTAATGAATCTCGAACGTGATGTTACACATTTTCATAGTGTGAATACCAAAAGATGTAAGGTTGATAACGATAGTCCAGCATACTTGTGGCACTGCCGCCTTGGTCACATTGGTGTCAAACGCATGAAGAAGCTCCATGCTGATGGACTTTTGGAGTCTCTTGATTACGAATCATTTGACACATGCGAACCATGCCTCATGGGCAAAATGACCAAGACTCCGTTCTCCGGAACAATGGAGCGAGCAACCAACTTATTGGAAATCATACATACTGATGTGTGCGGTCCAATGAGCATTGAGGCTCGTGGAGGCTATCGTTATGTTCTCACTCTCACTGATGACTTAAGTAGATATGGGTATGTCTACTTGATGAAACACAAGTCTGAGACCTTTGAAAAGTTCAAGGAATTTCAGAATGAGGTAGAGAATCAACTGATCGAAAAATAAAGTTCTTACGATCAGATTGTGGGGGAGAATACTTAAGTCACGAATTTGGTACGCACTTAAGGAAATGTGGAATCGTTTCACAACTCACGCTGCCTGGAACACCTCAGCGTAACGGTGTGTCCGAACGTCGTAATCGCACTCTATTGGATATGGTGCGATCTATGATGTCACTCACCGATTTACCGCTATCATTTTGGGGATACGCTCTAGAGACAACTACATTCACTTTAAATAGGGCACCGTCTAAATCCGTTGAGACGACACCGTATGAATTATGGTTTGGGAAGAAACCTAAGCTGTCATTTCTAAAAGTTTGGGGATGCGATGCTTATGTCAAGAAACTTCAACCTGAAAAGCTCGAACCCAACTCGGAAAAATGCATCTTCATAGGATACCCTAAGGAAATCATTGGGTATACCTTCTACCTTAGATCCGAAGGCAAGATCTTTGTTGCCAAGAACGGGTCCTTTCTAGAGAAAGAGTTTCTCTTGAAAGAAATAAGTGGGAGGAAAGTAGAACTCAATGAAGTACTGCCTCTTGAACCGAAAAGTAGCGCAGCTCAGGAAGATGTTCCTGTGGTGCCTGCACCGACTAGAGAGGAAGTTAATGATGATGATCAAGGTACTTCGGATCAAGTTGCTACTGAACTTCGAAGGTCCATGATAACCCACAAGTGTAGGGGATCGCAACAGCTTTCGAGGGTGAAGTACAACCCTTATTGATTCGACACAAGGGGAGCCAAAGAATATTCTTGAGTATTAGCAGTTGAGTTGTCAATTCAACCACACCTGGATAACTTAGTATCTGCAGCAAAGTGTTTAGTAGAAAAAGTGGTATGATAGTAATGGTAACAATAGCAACAGAAAAGGTAAATGTTTTTTGGTTTTTGTAGTAGGTGTAACAGTAGCAACGGAAAAGTAAATAAGCAAAGAACAATATGTGAAAAGCTCGTAGGCAATGGATCAATGATGGACAATTATGCCGGATGCGATTCCTCATGTAATAGCTATAACATAGGGTGATATAGAACTAGCTCCAATTCATCAATATAATGTAGGCATGTATTCCGTAAATAGTCATACGTGCTTATGGAAAAGAACTTGCTTGACATCTTTTGTTCTACCCTCCTGTGGCAGCGGGGTCCTAGTGTAAACTAAGGGATATTAAGGCCTCCTTTTAATAGAGAACCGGACCAAAGCATTAACACATAGTGAATACATGAACTCCTCAAACTACGGTCATCACCGAGAAGTATCCCGATTATTATCACTTCGGGGTTGTCGGATCATAACACATAATAGGTGACTATAGACTTGCAAGATAGGATCCAGAACACACACATATTCATGAAAACATAATAGGTTCAGATCTGAAATCATGGCACTCGGGCCCTAGTGACAAGCATTAAGCATAGCAAAGTCATAGCAACATCAATCTCAGAACATAGTGGATACCAGGGATCAAACCCTAAAAAAACTAACTTGATTACATGGTAAATCTCATCCAACCCATCACCCTCCAGCAAGCCTACGATGGAATTACTCACGCACGGCAGTGAGCATCATGAAATTGGTGATGGAGGATGGTTGATGATGACGACGGCGACGAATCCCCCTCTCCGGAGCCCCGAACGGACTCCAGATCAGCCCTCCCGAGAGAGATTAGGGCTTGGCGGCAGCTCCGTGTCGTGAAACGCGATGAAACTTTCTCCTTGATTTTTTTCTCCCCGAGACGGTATATATGGAGTTGGAGTTGAGGTCTGAGGAGGTTCGGGGGGCCCACGAGATAGGAGGGCGCGCCCCTAGGGGGGGGGGCGCCCCCTGTCTCGTGGGACAGCCCGTGGGCCCCCTAGCCTTGATTATTTCGCCAAAAATTCTTATTAAATCTGAAAAGTACCTCCGTGGATTTCTAGGACATTCTGAGAACTTTTATTTTCTACACATAAAACAACAGCAGTTCTGCTGAAAATAGCGTCAGTCCGGGTTAGTTTCATTCAAATCATGCAAGTTAGAGTCCAAAACAAGGGCAAAAGTGTTTGGAAAAGTAGATACATTGGAGACGTATCAACTCCCCCAAGCTTAAACCTTTGCTTGTCCACAAGCAATTCAGTTGATAAACTGAAAGTGATTGAGGGAGTCCTGGATTAGGGGGTGTCCGGATGGCCGGACTATGACCTTTGCCCGGACTCTCAGACTTTGAAGATACAAGATTGAAGACTCTGTCCCGTGTCCGGATGGGACTTTCCTTGGTGTGGAAGGCAAGCTTGGCGATACGATATGAAGATCTCCTCCCATTGTAACCGACTCTTGTGTAACCCTAGCCCTCTCCGGTGTCTATATAAACCGGAGAGTTTTAGTCCGTAGGACGAACAACAATCATACCATAGGCTAGCTTCTAGGGTTTAGCCTCTCTGATCTCGTGGTAGATCAACTCTTGTAATACCCATACCATCAATATTAATCAAGCAGGAGTAGGGTTTTACCTCCACCGAGAGGGCCCGAACCTGGGTAAAAACATCGTGTCCCTTGTCTCCTGTTACCATCCGCCTAGACGCACAGTTCGGGACCCCCTACCCGAGATCCGCCGGTTTTGACACCGACATTGGTGCTTTCATTGAGAGTTCCTCTGTGTCGTCGCCTTTAGGCCCGATGGCTTCTTCGATCTTCGACCACGACGCAGTCCAGGGTGAGACTTTTCTCCCCGAACAGATCTTCGTATTCGGCGGCTTCGCACTGCGGGCCAACTCACTTGGCCATCTGGAGCAGATCGAAAGCTACGCCCCTGGCCATCAGGTCAGGTTTGGAAGCTTAAACTACACGGCCGACATTAGCGGGGACTTGATCTTCGACGGATTCGAGCCACGGCCGAGCGCGCCGCACTATCTCGATGGGCATGATCTAGCTCTGCCGCCTGACAGCGCCCAGAGTGCCGCTCAGGAGTCCGCTCCGACCATTATCTCGGAGCCGACTGCGCTAACCAGGGACGGACGGTTGGACGACGCCCCAGGATTTGCAATCTCTACGGCGATGGAGCCGAGTACCAGCCTAGTCCTTTGCAAGGCCCGTGACACCAAGGTGCCGGACTCCGTTCCGGACTCCGAATCTTCCACACCCCTTCTGATCGAACCCGATTGGGCTCCGATCATGGAGTTCACCGCCGCGGACGTCTTTCAGCACTCGCCCTTTGGCGATATCCTGAATTCACTAAAGTCTCTCTCTTTGTCAGGAGAGCCCTGGCCGAACTACGGTCAGCATGGTTGGGATACGGACGACGAAGAAATTCAAGGCCCACCCACCACCCACTTCGTAGCCACTGTCGACGATTTAACCAACATGCTCGACTTTGACTCCGAAGACATCGACGGTATGAACGCCGATGAAGGAGACAACCAAGAACCAGCGCCTATAGGGAACTGGAAAGCCACCTCGTCATATGACATATACATGGTGGACACCCCCAAAGCAGGGGATGGCGAGGAAAAAACAGAGGATGACCCCTTCAAGAAGCAACCCAAGCGCCGACGTCAGCGGCGCCGCTCTAAATCCCGCGAAAACAAGAACGGCGAATCCGGCACTGGAGATAACAACATGCCGGACAGTGCCGAAGATAACCCCCTCCAGCAGGATTCAATGCAGGAGGACGAAGGAGCCAGCCCTCATGAGAGAGCGGCCGACAGAGAGGTTGAGGACGACAACTATATGCCTCCCTCCGAAGACGAGGCAAGCCTCGACAACGACGAATTCGTCGTGCCAGAGGATCCCGTCGAACAAGAGCGTTTCAAACGCAGGCTTATGGCCACGGCACGTAGCCTCAAGAAAAAAGAGCAGCAGCTTAGAGCTGACCAAGACTTGCTAGCCGACAGATGGACCAAAGTCCTGGCGGCCGAAGAGTATAAACTCGAGCGCCCCTCCAAGAGCTACCCAAAGCGCAGGCTGCTACCCCAACTTGAGGAGGAAGCAACTAAACCTACATCACCAGCATACGATGCGCCCGATCGGCCACCCCGTGGCCGCGATAGAGAGGCCTTCAGGCCCTCGACCCAAGCCGCACCCCGGTACCGCTCAAGACATACCAGAGTACGGGGAGACGCAACAGACCTGCGAGACATATTGGAGAACAAGGCAAGGCAAGCAAGATCGATCTATGGATCGCATGGGCGCCCCGCTTCACGTGACGCCAGCCGTCACGCCAGACATGATAAGTACGGCCAGGCCGAATACAACAGACCAAGCTCATCCGAGCTGCGTCGTGATATAGCCCAATATAGGGGCGCCGCACACCCACTATGCTTCACAGATGAAGTAATGGATCATCAAATCCCCGAGGGTTTTAAACCCGTGAACATCGAATCATACGATGGCACAACAGATCCTGCGGTATGGATCGAGGATTATCTCCTTCATATCCACATGGCCCGTGGTAATGATCTACATGCCATCAAATACCTCCCGCTCAAGCTTAAAGGACCAGCTCGACATTGGCTTAACAGCCTGCCAGCAGAGTCAATTAGTTGCTGGGAGGACCTGGAATCCTCATTCCTTGACAACTTCCAGGGCACTTACGTGCGACCACCAGACGCCGATGACCTAAGCCATATAATCCAGCAGCCAGAGGAATCGGCCAGGCAATTCTGGACACGATTCCTAACCAAGAAAAATCAAATAGTCGACTGTCCGGACGCCGAGGCCCTTGCTGCCTTCAGGCACAACATCCGAGACGAATGGCTTGCCGGCACCTAGGACAGGAAAAGCCGAAATCTATGGCAGCCCTCACGACACTCATGACCCGCTTCTGCGCGGGCAAAGACAGCTGGCTAGCTTGTAGCAATAACATAACCAAGAGCCCTGGTAATTCGGATACCAAGGACAACAATGGCAGGTCACGTCGCAACAAGCACAAGCGCCGCATTAACGGCGACAATACTGAGGATACGGCAGTCAACGCCGGATTCAGAGGCTCTAAACCCGCTCAGCGGAAGAATCCATTCAAAAGAAACCCTCCGGGCCCATCCAACTTAGACCGGATACTCGACCGCTCGTGCCAGATACATGGCACCCCCGAACAACCAGCCAACCACACCAACAGAAATTGTTGGGTGTTCAAGCAGGCAGGCAAGTTAAGTGCCGAAACCAGAGAAAAGGGGCTGCGTAGCGATGACAAGGAGGAGCCCCGGCCGCCGAACAACAGAGGACAGAAGGGATTCCCCCCACAAGTGCGGACAGTGAACATGATATACGCAACCCACATCCCCAAAAGGGAGCGGAAGCATGCTCTCAAGGACGTCTATGCGTTGGAGCCAGTCGCCCCAAAGTTCAACCCATGGTCCTCCTGCCCGATCACTTTTGATCGAAGGGACCACCCCACTAGCATCCGTCACGGCGGATTCGCCGCATTGGTCCTAGACCCAATTATCGACGGATTTCACCTCACCAGAGTCCTAATGGACGGCGGCAGCCTGAACCTGCTTTATTAGGATACAGTGCGAAAAATGGGTATCGATCCCTCAAGGATTAAACCCACAAAGACAACCTTTAAAGGCGTCATACCAGGTGTAGAAGCCAGCTGTACAGGCTCGGTTACACTCGAAGTGGTCTTCGGATCCCCGGACAATTTCCGAAGCAAAGAGTTAATCTTCGACATAGTTCCATTCCGCAGTGGTTATCACGCCCTGCTCGGACGAACCGCATTTGCAAAATTCAATGCGGTGCCGCACTACGCATATCTCAAGCTCAAGATGCCAGGCCCTCGTGGAGTCATCATGGTAAATGGAAACACCGAGTGCTCTCTCCGAACAGAGGAGCACACAGCGGCCCTGGCGGCGGAAGTACAGAGTAGCCTCTCAAGGCAGCTCTCCAATCCGGGTATTAAACGTCCGGACAACGTCAAGCACGCCCAAAGCAACCTACAATAGAGCCGGCTGGCACGATCCGAGCAAGCATAGCAGTGCGGCCCCAACCCCAACCCTCGTCAGATGGTGCTATCGGTACCACGCGTACATAATTACGCTTTGAAAATACCATGGGCATAAGGGGAGGGGCACAACTACGGCACGCCCAGAATGCGGCTCAACCGCACTTAGGGGCTCCCTATTAGGTCGTTTTCTTATTTTATATACTTTCAGGACCCAACTACTCAGAAGGCCTGTCCGGCAATACACCCACCGAACACACTATGCAACAGCCAGGGTGAGGACAAGCCGCGTCGAATGTCCAGGTGGTCTCTATAACGAGCTTAATACATGTTTTACTTAAAATCCCGCAGCTTGCCCCTGGAGGGGGACATGTCAAATAATCCCATCTCTTGCTTATCGCACTATTTGTATCGTTCTGCTTTCATAGCAGCAATTTTTTAATAATAAACAATACATAGCTTCTATCTATTATTGTATTCCTTTTTTATATATATGTTCAGTCATGACATTATGCAACCGTACACTTTGGTACGGCCAATACACCAGGGGCTGAAGCACCCCATAACATGGTGTGAGAAGACCGAACACTCTTATGAGTGCGGCACCCCGAACTTATAGCACTATATGCATCGGCTCCGAATCATGTCTTTGGTCAATAGTTGGGTTTGCTCGGCTCCCATGTTTTGGTACCTTACGTTCCGCAATGTTGGCTAAGGTAGCGCTGGGAGAACTACTGCGACTGTGCCCCAGTTGAGCTGGGTTAACACCTTAGTAGAGAAAGCTAAAACTGACCGTCATGATAGTGCGAGAGACCGGTCACTGTTTGCGAGGTTTTTCGAGTCCTTAAAGACTTATGCCGCTTAGAGCGAGGAACCGGACTTATCCGGCCTAGGCATGGATAGCGCCCCGAACTCGGTCTTCCGAATACTAGGGGCTTCGCCGAAATTTAAAATTATAGAATTCTATGGCTAAGTGAGAGTGATAAAGCATTATAAGTCCGACGGCCTGGTTCGTTGTGCTGAGCGCCTCCCTAGATGAACCCAAGAATGGGAACAAGAGCGCTCAGGTTTATCCCGAACACCCCAGCACTCGTGGCATGGGGGTTGAAGCCGACGACTTGCATCTCTCAGATTTGATAAACGGCCGCACAAAAGGTAATATTTTAAATTAACAAGAGTTGCTTAACGCATATGAACAAAGTTTTCAGCGTACATGATAACAGATGCGAGTCTACTAAAAAATTACATCTTTGGAGCATTCGTCCGCTATACGGCGAGCACCCTTCAGGACGCCCTTATAATACATCTCAGGTGTGCGATACTCCTTGCCCGGCGGTGGCGCGTCCGTCAAAAGCTTCTCAGCGTCCAGCTTGCCCCAGTGCACCTTAGCACGGGCAAGGGCCCGACGGGCACCTTCAATACAAACGGAGCACTTGACGACCTCAATCCATGGACACGCGTCCACCAGCCGCCGCACCAGACCGAAGTAGCTCCCAGCCATGGCTTCAACAAGCCACAGCCGAGCTATGAGGCCCTTCATGGCCTGTTCGGCCACCTTGTGGAGCTTGACTAGCTGCTTCAGCTGCTCGCTCAGGGGCACCGGATGTTCGGCCTCAGCATACTGAGACCAGAACACTTTTTCCGTCGAGCTCCCCTCTTCGGCTTGCTAGTATGCGGCGGCATCAGACACACTACGGGGAAGATCGATGAAAGCTCCTGGAGAGCTCCGGATTCAGGTAAGTAGCAGATAATTAACTTTTATATTCTTGCTTTGCATAAAGAATGCCTTACCTGCCGCTATTTTCTTCATCGCCTCGATCTCCTGGAGGGCCTTCTGGGCTTCGGCCTTAGCGTTTTTGGCACTCTCAAGAGCCAAGGCGAGCTCGGACTCTCAAGTCTTCGAGTCACGCTCCAAACTCTCGTGTTTTTCCACGAGAGCCTGGAGCTCTTGCCGCACCTCCGCCACCCGCGCCTCCCGCTTCTCTCGCTTGGTGCGCTCCAGGGCCGCACTGTTTTCAGCCTTGGAGACCGCCTCCTTCAGGGTCGCCACCTCGGCCGTGGCCCATGCAACATTTAAGTTGGTCCTGTCATTATTTGCAACCAAGTATTTCTATATACATTTACATGCGGTATTACATACCCTCCTTGTCCTCGAGCTGCTTCTTGGCACGGCCGAGCTCGTTCTTGGACCGCTCGAGGCTTCCCTTCAATACATTGACCTCCGCAGTTAGTGCGGCAGAGGTCAGCAGCGCAGCATGCATTCCCATATCGACATATTTTTATTAGACTCCTGCGTATATCTTTTTAGATCCTCAGCTCGGCTTTTCTTTCCGAACACTGAACCGAGCATGAGGGGCTACTGTCTATGCGGTAACATTTTTATATGTTTCGAACACATACCTCAAAGCCTGTTAACAGACTTGTACAGGCTTCTGTCAGCCCGCCCTTGGCGGACTGAACCTTTTGAATCACCGCACTCATAATAGTGCGGTGTTCCTCGTCGATGGAGGCGTCGTTAAGCGCCTCCAGCAAATTGTCCAGCGCCTCCGGATGGACGGAGGGTGCCGACAGCGTAGGCTTGCCCTTCTTGTGAAGGCGCCGCCTGTCGGACTCGGGAACCGCTGGTGGTTCCAGAGCAGTGTCCGGCCCAGGGCCGGACTTAGACCCCTCCGGGGCTTTACCCCCTTTGGGCCTGGAATCCGGGAGGTCGCCTTGAGGCGCCTCCAGGACCACCTCCTCCTGGTTCGGTCCCCTTTGGGACCCCACCTCGGCATCATCCGCAGGGAGAGGGGAGGAGGCCGTCCGAAGTAAAGCGCTGTTCACATCCGACGAATTCAGGGAGCCGCTCGACGAATCGCCGAGCTAAGCTCTGGGCAGACTGCATGATTAAAATTCGGCGTTTGACGTTACCGAATAATAGAGGAGCGCCATGAGTCATTCGGGTAACCGGACACTTACGATTTTGCCAGGGGCTTGACCCTGGATGGCCATTCCTCCCCGCCGTCTTCGGCATCGGAGGCGTAGTCCGGCAGAAGGGTCTTCCCCTTCTTGGACCCTCCGGCCTCCCCAGTTGGGGCGGCCTTCCTTTTCTTTCCTCCCCCCGTTGGAGGGGGAGAGGCTTCTTTTTCTTCCTCCTCCTCGTCTTCCGAGGCGGAGGGCGCGTCGGGGTTGTCAGGCGATGAATCCGATACCACCAAGCGCCGGGAACTCTTTCGAGTCCCCGTGGCCTTCTTCTTGGCCTTCTTCTCCAGCACCACGTGAGGTGCCAGAACCAGCAGCCCCGTCAATCGGGCGTCCGCTGGATCTTCTGGTAAGGGAGCCGGACAGCTAACCTGTCCGGACTTCCTCAGCCAGTCCTGTCAAAGGTAGGGGAGTTTAGATCCCGCATAGAGTCAGACTATGAAAGAAAAGAGTCCCGTAAAGGGTAGAATGACTTACCTCGTTGGCCCGACGCCGCGAATCCGCGATCTTTGGTAGCGGATGCGGGGGCCTCGGCACCCTTAAACAGCACCTTCCAGGCATCTTCATACGTAGTATCAAAGAGCCCGCTCAAGGCTTGGTGCTGTGCCGGATCGAACTCCCACAATTTGAAGGCCCGTTGTTGGCATGGGAGGACCCGGCAGATAAGCATGACCTGGACTACGTTGACGAGCTCGAGGTTCTTGTTGACTAGCTTTTTGACGCAGGTTTGGAGTCCGGTCAGCTCTTCTGAATCTCCCCACGTTAAGCCCGTCTCTTTCCAGGAGGTGAGCCATGTGGGAAAGCCAGATCGGAATTCGGGGGCTGCCTCCTTTTTAGGGTCGCGTGGCTCGATGATGTAGAACCACCCTGATTGCCATCCTTTTATTGTCTCCACGAAGGAGCCCTCGAGCCATAGGACGTTGGCCATCCGGCCCACCATGGCACCTCCGCACTCTGCTTGGCGGCCGCTCACCACTTTCGGCTTGACATTAAAAGTCTTCAGCCATAAGCTGAAGTGGGGCTGGATGCAGAGGAAGGCCTCACACACGACAATGAACACCGAGATGTTGAGGATAAAGTTCGAGGCCAGATCGTGGAAGTCCAGGCCATAGTAGAACATGAGCCCCCGGACGAACGGGTGAAGAGGAAAACCTAGTCCGCGGAGGAAATGAGGGAGAAAGACAACCCTCTCATGAGGCCTGCGGGTAGGGATGAGTTGCCCCGCATCTAGAAGCCGGTGCGCGATGTCGTCAGACAAGTATCCGGCCGTCCTCAACTTTTTGATTTGCCCCTCCGTGACGGAGGAGGCCATCCATCTACCTCCCGCTCCGGACATGATTGGAGTAGGTTGAGGTGGGAAGTGTGGGCTTGGGCGTTGGAGCTCGAGTGCGCAGGGACGAATAAGCAAAGGAGGAAGAAGGCGTGAATGGAAAGGGCGGATTCTTATCCCCTTATATGGGCGGCCAAAACTACGAGCCCCCGCCGGCCTAATAAAACTCGCTTATCTCCCAAGCGCCGTGGTTAATGGTGCGGTTGGGTTACCCACGCTCGTATTGATGAGAATCCCGGAATAAGGGGACACGATCTCTGCTTTGACAAGACATGCCAAGGAAACCGCCTCGCTAAACGCGCTGAGGTGGAACAATAAAATTAATAAAAGCCTGGCCGTGGAGTGAGGTCACGCTGCGGAATACGTCAGCAGATTAGATTGGTGCAAATGTTATTCTCTCTATGGTGGCATGTGGAACTTATTTTGCAGAGTCGGACACTATCCTAGTGTTCAACATCTTCTATGAAGTATTCGGAGGAGGAACCCGCCTTGCAATGTCGAAGACAACTTGCGCGCCGGACTCGTAGTCATTGAAGCCTGGTTCAGGGGCTACTGAGGGAGTCCTGGATTAGGGGGTGTCTGGATGGCCGAACTATGACCTTTGGCCGGACTCCTAGACTATGAAGATACAAGATTGAAGACTCCGTCCCGTGTCCGGATGGGACTTTCCTTGGCATGGAAGGCAAGCTTGGCGATACGATATGAAGATCTCCTCCCATTGTAACCGACTCTGTGTAACCCTAGCCCTCTCCGGTGTCTATATAAACCGGAGAGTTTTAGTCCGTAGGACGAACAACAATCATACCATAGGCTAGCTTCTAGGGTTTAGCCTGTCTGATCTCGTGGTAGATCAACTCTTGTAATACCGATACCATCAATATTAATCAAGCAGGAGTAGGGTTTTACCTCCATCAAGAGGGCCCAAACCTGGGTAAAAACATCGTGTCCCTTGTCTCCTGTTACCATCCGCCTAGACGCACAGTTCGGGACCCCCTACCCGAGATCCGCCGGTTTTGACACCGACAGTTATAAAGTAAAACTTTTACAAACTCTGTTTGCTCTTGTTGTTGTAAACATGAAAAGCCAGCATTCAAGTTTCAACAAATATTATGAACTAACCATAGTCACAATAACACATAGGTCTCACAATTACTCATATCAATAGCATAATCAGCTAGCGAATCATAATAATAAAACTCGGATGACAACACTTTCTCAAAATAATCATAACATGATATAACAAAATGGTATCTCGCTAGTCCTTTCTGAGACCGAAAACATAAATGGAGAGCACCTTTAAAGATCAAGGACTGACTAAACATTGTAATTCATGGTAAAAGAAATCGAGTCAAGTCATACCCAATATAAACCAATAGTAATGAATGCAAATGACAGATTGCTCTCCAGCGGGTGCTTTTAATAAGAAGGATGATGACTCAACATAAAAAGTAAATAGATAGGCTCTTCGCAGAGGGAAGCAGGGATTTGTAGAGGTGCTAGAGCTCGATTTTAAAATAGAGATTGAATAATATTTTGAGCGGCATACTTTCACTGTAAACACAACAACTATGAGATGGCTATATCTTCCATACTACATGCATTATAGGCAGTTCCCAAACAGAATGGTAAAGGTTTATACTCCCCCAACCACCAACAAGCATCAATCCATGGCTTGCTCAAAACAACGAGTGCCTCCAACATACAACAACCCTGGGGGAGTTTGTTTAATTATTTTGATTTGCTTTGATCTTTTTGGATCATGGGACTGGGCATCCGATTACCGACCCTTTCTCGTGAATGAGGAGCGAAGTCCACTCCTCGTGAGAATAACCCACCTAACATGGAAGATATAGGCAGCCCTAGTTGTAACATGAGCTGCTCGAGCATAAAAAACAGAATTTCATTTGAAGGTTTGGAGTTTGGCACATACAAATTTACTTGGAACGGCAGGTAGATACCGCATATAGGTAGGTATAGTGGACTCATATGGAACAACTTTGGGGTTTAAGGAGTTTGGATGCACAAGCAATATTCCCGCTTAGTACAGGTGAAGGCTAGCAAAAGACTGGGAAGCGACCAACTGAGAGAGTGACAACAGTCGTAAGCATGCACTAAAATTAATTCACACCGACAAGCATGAGTAGGATATAATCCACCATGAACATAAATATCATGAAGGCTATGTTGATTTGTTTCAACTACATGCGTGAACATGTGACAAGTCGAGTCACTCAATTCATTCAAAGGAGGATACCATCCCATCATATCACATCATAATCATTCTAATAGCATGTTGGCACGCAAGGTAAACCATTATAACTCATAGCTAATCAAGCATGGCACAAGCAACTATAATCTCTAAATGTCATTGCAAATATGTTTACTTCATAATAGCTGACTCAGGAACGATGAATCATCATATTTACAAAAACAAGAGAGGCCGAGTTCATACCAGCTTTTCTCATCCCAATAAGTCCATCATATATCGTCATTATTGCCTTTCACTCGCACAACCGAACGATGTGTATAATAATAAGAGTGCACGTGCATTGGACTAAGCTGGAATCTGCAAGCATTCAGCTCAAGAGAGAAGACAAGTAATATGGGCTCTAAATATAAATAAACAATCATGCATATGAGAGCCACTAAGCATTTTCAATATGGTCTTCTCGACCCCCAAAAGAAAGAAAAGAAAAGAAAACTATTTACACGGGAAATCTCCCAACAAATAAAAGAAGAACGAGAAATATTTTTGGCTTTTCAATTTAATTTCTACTACAAGCAAGGAAATTAAACTAACTATTTTTTTGGTTTTTCTTAAGGTTTAACAAACACACAAGAAGAAAGCTAGAAAAAGAAATTTAAACTAACATGGATAATACAATGAAAGAGTATGAGCACCGATGACTAGTGTATGAACATGAATGTAAAGTCGGTGAGAAATACGTACTCCCCCAAGCTTAGGGTTTTGGCCTAAGTTGGTCTAATACCAAGGACCGCCTGGCTGATATCCATAAGTGAAACTAGGGTTGTATTTAGCTGCAGAGGCAACAGCCTCCTGGCCAGCAGCGTGTTGGCGAGCGGCCTCCATTCCCCTCTCGTATTCAGCTGCTTCTTCCCTGGTGATAATATATCTTCCTCTTGCCCGATAATCAAAAAGGTACGGGGCAGGAAGAGTGACAGGGACGACGTTGCGTCTGTCATAGATTAGTCGATAATGGAGGAACTGTTCATTCCTCTCAAGAAATTGATGATCAATCATAGCTTCTCTATCTAAATAAACAGGAGGTACAATCATATCCCCCTCTTGTGGAGCTATATTAAGAAAATTTGCCACACGGGTTGCATAAATTCCTCCAAAGAAATTTCCCCTTTTACTATTATTATGCAACCTACGTGCAACTATTGCCCCCAAGTTATAACTCCATATCACCCTCACGAATGTCTATCTCAAGAAAATTAGCTAAGCGGGTTGCATAAATTCCTCCAAAGAAATCTCCGTTATCTCTATTCTGATGCAACCTACGAGCTACGATGGCTCCCATATGATAAGATTGGTCTCCTAACACAGCACTCCTGAGAATGCTGAGATCAGGGACACACATGTGACATGCTTCATCCTTAGCATTTATGCATCTACCTATGAAGAGAGCAAAATAATGTATAGTAGGAAAGTGAATGCTCCCTAAAGTGGCTTGTGTTATATCTCTAGATTCCCCCACAGTTATTCTAGCAAGAAAGTCTCTATATTCAGATTTAGGGGGATCCCTGACACTACCCCATGATGGAAGTTTGCAAGCAGAAGTGAAATCCTCTGAGTCCATGGTATAAGATTTGTCATAAAGGTCAAACATGACCAAAGGAGAATTACGCGAAGATGAAAACTCAAACCTCCTCACAAATGAACTTGTGAGATCATGATACTGGGGGCATTTGTCAGCTTCAAAGTCCTCAAGACCGGCGTTGCGCAAATATGCGCTAAATTCTTCTTTGATTCCCACTTGATTCATAAAATTTTTCGAAGGCCATTCACAGGGCCTCACAGGAGCGTCTCTTGGTGGTTCCTCGTCAGCATCACGTATTGCAAGTCTGGGACCTTGCTTCCTTGAAGAACCACCTTGGAACATCCTCCTAAACATATTGTTTCCTCTGAAAAATTTCTGAAATTTTTAGTAACTTCAAATAAAAGTGAACCAACTTCAATAAGATTGATAGTAACAACTCCCACAAGTGTCTAGAGCCTATATCAAGCATTAAAACTACTTGGAACCAAATAAATTTGACATGCAAGCTCAAGAACATGGTCACCTACGCAGCACAAATTTGCAATGAATAAAGCACTACAACAAAAACTAATTGGACCAATGGAGGAGTCACATACCAAGGAACAATCTCCCCAAGCAGTTTTGCGAGAGGTGCTTTGAGCAAGGAGATCAAAAATCACAGCAACGGGGGCTGGAACTCGTGCTTGAGTTGGTTTTTCGTGTTTGTGTGAGGCAGAGGAAGAAGATGGGTGCGGGGATAAGTGGAGGAGGGCCACCGTGGGCCCATGAGGCAGGGGGCGCGTCCAGGGGTGTAGGGCGCGCCCTCCACCCTCGTGACCAGGTGGCAGCTCCCCCCGCGGTGATTTTTGCATAGTAAATCCTCAAATATTCCCGAAAAAATCATATTAAATTGGCATGGCATTTTGAGGACTTTTATTTTCCGGATATTTTTATATTGCACGGATAAGTCGAGAGACAGACAGAAAAATACTATTTTACTTTAGTTCTACTAAATAACAGAAAATGTAAAGAGGGTACAGAAGGTTGTGCTTCTAGTTTCATCCATCTCGTGATCATCAAAAAGAATCCACTAACAAGGTTGATCAAGTCTTGTAAACAAACTCATTCCATAATCATGGAACCGGAGAAATTTCGAATAACACTAAGTTACCTCAACGGGGATATGAAAATCCCCAACAATAAGAATATCATACTTTTTCTTGACAGTAGGGAGAGGAAATTCAAAACCTCCAAATATAATCGATGGAATTTTTCCAATAGAGTTGATACTATAAACTTGAGGTTGTTTCCTCGGAAAGTGTACCGTGTGCTCATTGCCATTAACATGAAAAGTCACATTGCCTTTGTTGCAATCAATAACAGCCCCTGCAGTATTAAGAAATGGTCTTCCAAGAATAATAGACATACTATCATCCTCGGGAATATCAAGAATAACAAAGTCCGTTAAAATAGTAATGTTTGCAACCACAATAGGCACATCCTCACAAATACCGACAGGTATAGCAGTTGATTTATCAGCCATTTGTAAAGATATTTCAGTAGGTGTCAACTTATTCAAGTCAAGTCTATGATATAAAGAGAGAGGCATAACACTAACACCGGCTCCAAGATCACATAAAGCAATTTTAACATAATTTCTCTTAATGGAGCATGGTATAGTAGGTACTCCGGGATCTCCAAGTTTCTTTGGTATTCCGCCCTTAAAAGTATAATTAGCAAGCATGGTGGAAATTTCAGCTTCTGGTATCTTTCTTTTATTAGTAATGATATCCTTCATATACTTAGCATAAGGATTTGTTTTGAGCACATCAGTTAATCGCATACGCAAAAAGATGGGTCTAATCATTTCAGCAAAACGCTCAAAATCCTCATCATCCTTTTTCTTGGATGGTTTCGGAGGAAAAGGCATGGGTTTCTGAACCCAGGGTTCCCTTTCTTTACCATGTTTCCTAGCAACGAAGTCTCTTTTATCATAATGTTGATTCTTTGATTGTGGGTTATCAAGATCAACAGCAGGTTCAATCTCTACATCATTATCATTACTAGGTTGAGCATCAACATGAACATCATCCTTAACATTTTCACTAGGTTCATGTTCATCACCTAATTGTGTCTCAGCATCAGAAATAGAGATATCATTCGGATTCTCAGGTGGTTCAGCAATAGGTTCACTAGAAGTTTGCAAGGTTCTACCATTTTTCTTTTTCTTCCTCTTAGAAGAACTAGGTACATCGATATTATTCCTCTGAGAATCTTGCTCGATTCTCTTAGGGTGGCCTTCAGGATACAAAGGTTCCTGAGTCATTCTACCAGTTCTAGTAGCCACTCTAACAGAATAATCATTTTCCTTACTATTCATTTCATCAAGCACTTCTTTTTGAGCTTTAAGTACTTGTTCTACTTGAGTGGTAACCATAGAAGCATGTTTGCTAACAAGTTTAAGTTCACCTCTAATATCAGCCATATAATCACATAAGCGTTTAATCATAAAGGTATTCTGTTTTAATTGTCTACCAAAATAAGCATTAAAGTCATCTTGCTTAAACATAAAATCATCAAACTCATCCAAGCACTGACTAGCAATTTTAGTAGGGGGGACTTCAGCTTTATCATATCTATAGAGAGAATTTACCTTTACTACCTGTGTCAGGATATCGGGAGGTTCTTCAGTAAATAAGTAGTTGAGATCATATACTTCTTCAACAAGCGGTAAATTAAGACCATGTATTTCTTGAATAGGAGGTAAATTCTTAACATCTTCAGCTTTAATACCTTTCTCTTTCATAGCTTTCTTTGCCTCTTGCATATCTTCGGGACTGAGAAATAGAACACCTCTCTTCTTCGGAGTTGGTTTAGGAATAGGCTCAGTAATTGGCTCAGGAGGTGCCTCAGGAGGTGCCCAATTATTTTCATTTGTCAACATATTATTCAATAGAATTTCAGCTTCATATGGTGTTCTTTCCCTGAAAAGAGAACCAGCACAACTATCCAGGTAATCTCTGGAAGCATCAGTTAGTCCATTATAAAAGATATCAAGTATTTTAGGTTTCTTAAGAGGATGATCAGGCAAAGCATTAAGTAACTAGAGAAGCCTCCCCCAAGCTTGTGGGAGACTCTCTTCTTCAATTTGCACGAAGTTGTATATTTCCCTCAAAGCAGCTTGTTTCTTATGAGCAGGGAAATATTTAGCAGAGAAGTAATAAATCATATCCTGGGGACTTTGCACACAACCAGGATCAAGAGAATTAAACCATATCTTAGCATCACCCTTTAATGAGAACAGAAATATTTTGAGTAAATAAAGGTAGCGCGATCTCTCATTATTAGTAAACAGGGCAGCTATATCATTCAACTTAGTAAGATGTGCCACAACAGTTTCAGATTCATAACCATAGAAAGGATCAGATTCAACCAAAGTAATTATACATGGATCAACAGAAAAATCATAATAGTCCTTATCGAGAACACAGATAGGTGAAGTAGAAAAAGCAGGGTCGGGTCTCATTCTATCTCTAAAAGATTCTTTACTCCATTTAACTAGCAACCTCTTAAGTTCGTATCTATCCTGGCAAGCAAAAATAGCTGCAGAAGATTCCGCATCAAAAAGATAACCCTCAGGAATAGAAGGCATATTCTCATCATCACTATCATCATCGTATTCAGGTTCAATAATTTCTCTTTCTCTAGACCTAGCAATTTGCTCATCAAGAAATTCACCAAGGGGCACAGTATTATCAAGCATAGAAGTAGTTTCATCATAAGTATCATGCATAGCAGAAGTGTCATCATCAATAACATGCGACATATCAGAATTCATAGCAGTAGCAGGTTTAGGTGTCGCAAACTTACTTATAACGGAAGGAGAATCTAGTGCAGAGCTAGATGGCAGTTCCTTACCTCCCCTCGTAGTTGAGGGAAAAATAGTAGTTCGATCATCTTTCAATTTCTTCATAGTGTCCAGCAGATATAAATCCCAAGTGACTCAAAGAATAGAGCTATGCTCCCCGGCAACGGTGCCAGAAAAAGGTCTTGATAACCCACAAGTATAGGGGATCGCAACCGTTTTCGAGGGTAGAGTATTCAACCCAAATTTATTGATTCGACACAAGGGGAGCCAAAGAATATTCTCAAGTATTAGCAGCTGAGTTGTCAATTCAACCACACCTAGAAACTTAGTATCTGCAGCAAAGTATTTAATAGCAAAGTAATATGATAGTGGTGGTAACGGTAACAAAAGTAAAGGCAGCAAAGTAATGTTTTTGGTATTTTGTAGTGATTGTAACAGTAGCAACGGAAAAGTAAATAAGCGAGAACCAGTATATGGAAAACTCGTAGGCACCGGATTAGTGATGGATAATTATGCCGGATGCGGTTCGTCATGTAACAGCCATAACATAGGGTGACACAGAAGTAGCTCCAGTTCATCAATGTAATGTAGGCATGTATTTCGTATATAGTCATACGTGCTTATGGAAAAGAACTTGCATGACATCTTTTGTCCTACCCTCCCGTGGCAGCGGGGTCCTATTGAAAACTAAGGGATATTAAGGCCTCCTTTTAATAGAGAACTAGAACAAAGCATTAGCACATAGTGAATACATGAACTCCTCAAACTATGGTCATCACCGGGAGTGGTCCCGATTATTGTCACTTCGGGGTTGCCGGATCATAACACATAGTAGGTGACTATAGACTTGCAAGATAGGATCAAGAACACACATATATTCATGAAAACATAATAGGTTCAGATCTGAAATCATGGCACTCGGGCTCTAGTGACAAGCATTAAGCATAGCAAAGTCATAGCAACATCAATCTGAGAACATAATGGATACTAGGGATCAAACCCTAACAAAACTAACTCGATTACATGATAAATATCATCCAACCCATCACCGTCCAGCAAGCCTACGATGGAATTACTCACGCACGGCGGTGAGCATCATGAAATTGGTGATGGAGGATGGTTGATGATGACAACGACGACGAATCCCCCTCTACGGAGCCCCGAACGGACTCCAGATCAGCCCTCCCGAGAGAGATTTGGGCTTGGCGGCGGCTCCGTATCGTAAAACGCGATGATTTCTTCTCTCTGATTTTTTCTCCCCGAAAGCCAATATATGGAGTTGGAGTTGGCGTCGGAGGGACACCAGGGGGCCCACGAGGTAGGGGGCGCGCCCAGGGGGGGTGCCCCCACCCTCGTGGACAGGGTGTTGGCCCCCTGGTCTTCATCTTTGGCGAGGATTTTTTTATTGTTTTTTCTAAGGTGTTCCGTGGAGTTTCAGGTCATTCCGAGAACTTTTATTTTCTGCACATAAAACAACACCAAGGCAATTCTGCTGAAAACAATGTCAGTCCGGGTTAGTTCCATTCAAATCATACAAGTTAGAGTCCAAAAGAAGGGCAAAAGTGTTTGGAAAAGTAGATACGACGGAGATGTATCAACTCCCCCAAGCTTAAACCCTTGCTTGTCCTCAAGCAATTCAGTTGACAAACTGAAAGAGAAAAACAAAAACTTTTACAAAGTCTGTTTGCTCTTGTTGTTGTAAACATGAAAAGCCAGCATTCGAGTTTCAGCAATTATTATGAACTAACCATACTCACAATAACATGAAGGTCTCACAATTACTCATATCAATAGCATAATCAGCTAGCGAGCCATAATAGCAAAACTCGGATGACAACACTTTCTCAAAATAATCATAACATGATATAACAAAATGGTATCTCGCTAGCCCTTTCTGAGACCGCAAAACATAAATGCAGAGCACCTTTAAAGATCAAGGACTGACTAAACATTGTAATTCATGGTAAAAGAGATCCAGTCAAGTCATACCCAATATAAACCAATTATAATGAATGCAAACGACAGTGTGCTCTCCAGCGGGTGCTTTTTAATAAGAAGGATGATGACTCACATAAAAGTAAATAGATAGGCCCTTCGCAGAGGGAAGCAGGGATTTGTAGAGGTGCCAGAGCTCGGTTTTAAAATAGAGATTGAATAACATTTTGAGCGGCATACTTTTGCTGTCAACACAACAACTATGAGATGACGATATCTTCCATGCTACACAAATTATAGGCGGTTGACAAACAGAATGGTAAAGTTTATACTCCCCCTCCTCCACAAGCATCAATCCATGGCTTGCTCGAAACAACGAGTGCCTCCAACATTCAACGGGTCCCAGGGGGAGTTTTCTTTGCAGTTATTTTAATTTAGTTTGCATAAAGCATGGGACTGGGCATCCCGGCGACCAGCCATTTTTCTCGTGAATGAGGAGCGGAGTCCACTCCTCTTGAGAATAACCGCCTAACATGGAAGATAAGGGCAGCCCGAGTTGAAACATGAGCTGCTCAAGCATACAAAACAGAATTTCATTTGAAGGTTGGAGTTTGGCACATGCAAATTTACTTGGAACGGCAGGTAGATCCCGCATATAGGAAGGTATAGTGGACTCATATGGAACAAATTTGGGGTTTAAGGAGTTTGGATGCACAAGCAGTATTCCCGCTTAGTACAGGTGAAGGCTAGCAAAAGACTGGGAAGCGACCAATTGAGAGAGCAACAACATTCGTAAACATGCGTTAAAATTAATTTACACCGAATACAAGCATGAGTAGGATATAATCTACCATGAACATAAATATCATGAAGGCTATGTTGATTTGATTCAACTACATGCGTGAACATGTGCCAAGTCTAGTCACTCAATTCATTTAAAGGAGGATACCATCCCATCATACCACATCATAATCATTCTAGTAGCATGTTGGCACGCAAGGTAAACCATTATAACTCATAGCTAATCAAGCATGGCACAAGCAACTATAATCTCTAAATGTCATTGCAAATATGTTCTCTTCATAATAGCTGACTCAGGAACAATGAATCATCATATTTACAAAAAACAAGAGAGGTTGAGTTCATACCAGCTTTTCTCATCCCAATAAGTCCATCATATATCATCATTATCACCTTTCACTTGCACGACCGAACGAAGTGTATAATAATAAGAGTGCGCGTGCATTGGACTAAGCTGGAATCTGCAAGCATTCAACTCAAGAGAGAAGACAAGTAATATGGGCTCTAAATTAAATAAGCAATCATGCATATAAGAGCCACTAAGCATTTTCAATATAGTCTTCTCGACCCCCAAAGAAAGGAAAAGGAATAAAAACTATTTACACGGGAAAGCTCCCAACAAACAAAAGAAGAACGGGAAATATTTTGGGTTTTTCCTTTTTAATTACTACAACAAAGAAATAAACTACTACTAATTTTTTTGTTTTTCTTAAGGTTTATTAAACATACAAGAAGAAAGCAGGAAAAAGAAAATAAACTAGCATGGATATTACAGTGAAAGAGTATGAGCACCGACATCTAGCAATGAGTGTGTGTGAACATGAATGTAATGTCGGTGGGAAATACATACTCCCCCAAGCTTAGGCTTTTGGCCTAAGTTGGTCTATTGCCAGGGATAACCTGGCGGATACCCGTAGGTGAAGTTGGGGTCATACTGTGACGCAGCGGCTATCACCGCCTGAGCTATAGCGTGGCGTCGAGCAGCCTCCGCTCTCCTCTCGTACTCATCTGCCTCCTCTCTGGTAATAATATATCTTCCTTTTTCTGAAAATCAAAGAAGGCAGGAGCAGGAAGAGCAATATGGACTACATGACGTTTGTTAAAGATTAGTCGATACTGGAGAGGTGGTTCAGTTCTCTCAACAAACTGGTGGGAAACCATAGAATCAAAATCTAAATAAGAAGGGGGTAACTCCATATCACCCTCACGAATGTCTATCTCAAGAAAATTAGCTAAGCGGGTTGCATAAATTCCTCCAAAGAAATCTCCGTTATGTCTATTCTGATGCAACCTACGAGCTATGATGGCTCCCATATGATAAGATTGGTCTCCTAACACAACACTCCTGAGAATGCTGAGATCAGGGACACACATGTGACATGCTTCATCCTTAGCATTTATGCATCTACCTATGAAGAGAGCAAAATAATGTATAGTAGGAAAGTGAATGCTCCCTAAAGTGGCTTGTGTTATATCTCTAGATTCCCCCACAGTTATTCTAGCAAGAAAGTCTCTATATTCAGATTTAGGGGGATCCCTGACACTACCCCATGATGGAAGTTTGCAAGCAGAAGTGAAATCCTCGAAGTCCATGGTATAAGATTTGTCATAAAGGTCAAACATGACTGAAGTAGAATTACGCGAAGATGAAAACTCAAACCTCCTCACAAATGAACTTGTGAGATCATGATACTGGGGGCATTTGTCAACTTCAAAGTCCTCAAGACCGGCGTTGCGCAAATATGCGCTAAATTCTTCTTTGATTCCCACTTGATTCATAAAATTTTCCGAAGGCCATTCACAGGGCCTCACAGGAGTGTCTCTTGGTGGTTCCTCGTCAGCATCACGTATTGCAAGTCTGGGACCTTGCTTCCTTGAAGAACCACCTTGGAACATCCTCCTAAACATATTGTTTCCTCTGAAAAATTTCTGAAATTTTTAGTAACTTCAAATAAAAGTGAACCAACTTCAATAAGATTGATAGTAACAACTCCCACAAGTGTCTAGAGCCTATATCAAGCATTAAAACTACTTGGAACCATATAAATTTGACATGCAAGCTCAAGAACATGGTCACCTATGCAACACAAATTTGCAATGAATAAAACACTAGAACAAAAACTAATTGGACCAATGGAGGAGTCACATACCAAGGAACAATCTCCCCAAGCAGTTTTGCGAGAGGTGCTTTGAGAAAGGAGATCGAAAATCACAGCAACGGGGGCTGGAACTCGTGCTTGAGTTGGTTTTTCGTGTTTGTGTGAGGCAGAGGAAGAAGATGGGTGCATGGATAAGTGGAGGAGGGCCACCGTGGGCCCATGAGGCAGGGGGCGCGCCCAGGGGGGTAGGGCGCGCCCTCCACCCTCGTGACCAGGTGGCAGCTCCCCCCGCGGTGATTTTTGCACAGTAAATCCTCAAATATTCCCGAAAAAATCATATTAAATTGGCATGGCATTCTGAGGACTTTTATTTTCAGGATATTTTTATATTGCACGGATAAGTCATGAGACAGACAGAAAAATACTATTTTACTTTATTTCTACTAAATAACATAAAATGTAAAGAGGGTATAGAAGGTTGTGCTTCTAGTTTCATCCATCTCGTGATTATCAAAAAGAATCCACTAACAAGGTTGATCAAGTCTTGTTAACAAACTCATTCCGATAATCATGGAACCGGAGAAATTTCGAATAGCACTAAGTTACCTCAATGGGGATATGAAAATCCCCAACAATAAGAATATCATACTTTTTCTTGACAGTAGGGAGAGGAAATTCAAAACCTCCAAATATAATCGATGGAATTTTTCCAATAGAGTTGATACTATAAATTTGAGGTTGTTTCCTCGGAAAGTATACCGTGTGCTCATTGCCATTAACATGAAAAGTGACATTGCCTTTGTTGCAATCAATAACAGCCCCTGCAGTATTAAGAAATGGTATTCCAAGAATAATAGACATACTATCATCCTCGGGAATATCAAGAATAACAAAGTCCATTGAAATAGTAATGTTTGCAACCACAACAGGCACATCCTCACAAATACCGACAGGTATAGCAGTTGATTTATCAGCCATTTGTAAAGATATTTCAGTAGATGTCAACTTATTCAAGTCAAGTCTATGATATAAAGAGAGAGGTGACGGTGTCAAAACCGTCGGATCTCGGGTAGGGGGTCCCGAACTGTGCGTCTAGGAGGATGGTAACAGGAGACAAGGGACACGATGTTTTTACGCAGGTTGGGGCCCTCTCAATGGAGGTAAAACCCTACTCCTGCTTGATTAATATTGATGATATGGGTAGTACAAGAGTAGATCTACCACGAGATCGGAGAGGCTAAACCCTAGAAGCTAGCCTATGGTATGATTGTTGTTCGTCCTACGGACTAAAACCCTCCGGTTTATATAGGCACCAAAGAGGGTTAGGGTTACACAGAGTCGGTTACAATGGTAGGAGATCTACATATCCATATCGCCAAGCTTGCCTTCCACGCCAAGGAAAGTACCATCCGGACACGGGACAAAGTCTTCAATCTTGTATCTTCATAGTCTAGGAGTCCGGCCAAAGGTGATAGTTCGGCTATCCGGACACCACCTAATCCAGGACTCCCTTAGTAGCCCCTGAACCAGGCTTCAATGACGACGAGTCCGGTGCACATAATGTCTTCGGCATTGCAAGACGGGTTCCTTCTCTGAATACTTCATAGAAGATTTTGAACACAAGGATAGTGTCCGGCTCTGCAAAATAAATTCCACATACCACCGTAGAGAGAATAATATTTACACAGATTCAATCTGCTGACGTATTCCATGGCATCACACCACGGCCAAGCCTTTATTTGAATCGTTTTTACTGTTCCACCTCAGCACGTTTAGCGAGGCGGTTTCCTTGGCACGTCTTGTCAAAGCAGAGATCGTGTCCCCTTATTCCGGGATTCTCATCAATACGGGCGTGGGTAACCCAACCGCGCCATCAATTACGGTGCTTGGGAGATAAGCGAGTTTTACCAGGTCGGTGGGGACGCATAGCTTCGTCTGTCCATATAAAGGGATAAGGATCCACTTTTTCACACACGCCTTCTTCCTCCTTTGCTCATCCATTTCGGCGCACTCGAGCTCCAGCGCCCAAGTCTGCACATCTCGCCTCAACCTTCCCCAGCAATGTCCGGAGGGGGAGGCAAGTGGATGGTCTCCTCCGTCACGGAGGGACACATCAAAAAGCTGTGGAAGGCCGGATACTTGTCCAGCGAAATTGCGCGTTGGCTCCCTGACAAGAGGCAGCTTATCCCCACCCCCAGGCCCCATGAGAGGGTGGTGTTTCTCACCCACTTCCTCCGCGGACTAGGTTTTCCACTTCACCTATTTGTCCGGGGGCTCATGTTCTACTACGGCCTGGATTTCCACGATCTGGCCCCGAATTTCATCCTCAACATCTCGGCGTTTATCGTCGTGTGCGAGGCCTTCCTCTGCATCCGGCCCCACTTCGGCTTATGGCTGAAGACCTTCAATGTCAAGCCGAAGGTAGTGGGCGGCCGCCAGGCGGAGTGCGGAGGTGCCATGGTGGGAAGGATGCCCAACATTTTATGGGTCGAGGGCTCCTTCGTGGAGACCATAAAGGGGTGGCAATCGGGGTGGTTCTACATCACCGAGCCGCGTGACCCTAAATGGGTGGCGGCCCCTGAATTCTGATCTGGCTTCCCTACACGGCTCACCTCTTGGAAAGAGACAGGCCTGACATGGGGCAATTCGGAAGAGCTGACCGGACTCCAAACCTGCGTCCAAACCCTGGTGAACAAGAAGCTCAAGCTTGTCAACATAGTCCAGGTCATGCTCATCCGCCGGATCCTCCCGTGCCAACAACAGGCCTTCAACCCGTGGGAGTTTGATCCGGCACAGCACCAAACCTTGAGCAGGCTCTTCGACACTACGTACGAAGATGCCTAGAAGGTGTTGTTCAAGGGCGCCGAGGCTCCCGCATCCGCTACCGAAGATCGCGGATTCAACTCGCAGCGTCAAGCCAGCGAGGTAAGCTATTTTACCCTTTACAGGACATTCGTTTTTCATAGTTTGACTCTATGCGGGATCTAAACTCCCTACCTTTGACAGGCCTGGCAGAAGACGTACGGGCAGGTTGACTGTCCGGCTCCCTTGCCAGAAGACCCAGCGGACGCCTGATTGACGAGGCTGCTGGTTCCGGCACCTCACGTGGTGCCGGAGAAGAAGGCCAAGAAGAAGGCCACGGGAACTCGAAAGAGTTCCCGGCGCCAGGTGTTATCGGACTCATCGTCCGATGACTCCGAGGCAGACTCCTCCCGCGAAGACGAGGAGGAGGAAAAGGAGGCCTCTCTCCCAGCAGGGGGAGAGAAGAAAAGGAAGGCTGCCCCAACTGGGGAGGCCGGAGGGTCCAAGAAGGGAATGACCCTTCTCCCGGACAACTCCACCAACGCCGATGACGGTGAAGAGGAATGGCCGCCGAGGCCTAAGCCTCCGGCGACATCGTAAGTGTCCGGGTACTAGATTAACTCATGGTGTTTCGTTTATCGTATAGAATCTCCTAACGCCGAATATAACCCTGCAGCCCGCCCAAGGACGAGTTCGACGCTTCAACGAGCGGCTCCCTGGCTTCGTCGGAAGTGAATAGCACTTCACTTCCGGCTGCCTCCTCTCCTCACGTTGCGGATGATGCCGAGTTGGGGTCCCCAAAGGGGCCCAGCCAGGAGGAGGAGGCCCAGGAGGCACCACAAGGCAACCTCCCAAACTCTAGGCACAAGGGGGATCAAACCCCAAAGGGCTCTAAGTCGGGCCCTGGGCCGGACTCCACACCGGAACCTTCAGTGGTTCCGGAGTCCGGTAGGCGACACCTTCGTAAGAAGGGAGAGACTATGACACCGGTGACCTCCGTCCAACCGGAGGCACCGGATAATTTGCTAGAGGCGCTTAACGGCGCCTCCATCGACGAGGGGCACTGCACTGTTATGAGTGTGGTGATCCAGAAAGTTCAATCCGCCAAGAGCGGGCTGACCGAAGCCTGTGCCAGCCTTCTATCAGGCTTTGAGGTATGTATTTCAGATATGTAAAAATATTACCGCATAGACAGTAGCCCCTGATGCTCAGTTTGGTGTTTGAAAAGAAAAGCCGAACTGAGGATCTAAAAAGATGTACGCAGGAGTCTAACATAAGCATGTCAATATGGGGAATGCAGGCTGTGCTGCTGACCTCTGTCGCACTGACTGCGGAGGTCAATGCATTGAAGCAGAGCCTCGAGCGGTCCGAGAATGAGCTCGGCCTTGCCAAAAAGCAGCTCGAGGACAAGGAAGGTAAGTAATACCTTATGGAAGTATATAAAAGATGTGGTTGCAAGAAATAGCAGGAATAACGTGAGAATTGTAGGGGCCATGAACGAGGTGGCGACCCTGAAGGAAGTGGTGTCCAAGGCCAAAAGCAATGCGTCCGTGGAGCACACCGAGCGAGAGAAGCAGGAGGCGCGGGTGGCGGAGGTGCGGCAAGAGCTCCAGGCTCTCGTTAAAAAACACGAGAGTTTGAAGCGTGACTCAAAGACTCGAGAGTCCGAGCTCGCCTCGGCTCTTGAGAGCGCCAAAGCCGCTAAGGCCGAAGCCCAAAAATCCCTCCAGGAAATTGAGGCGATGAAGAAGATAGCGGCGGGTAAGGCATTCTTCATGCAAAGCAAACACGTGAAAGTGAACTACTTGTTACTTACCGGAATCCGGAGCTCTCCAGGAGCATTCGCAGATCTGCCCTACAGTGTGTCCGATGCTGCCGCATTCTACCGGGCCGAGGAGGGGAGCTCGACGGAGAAGGTGTTCTAGTCTCAGTATGCTGAGGCCGGACACCCGGTGCCCTTGAGCGACCAGCTGAAGCAGCTGGTCGAGCTCCATAAGGTGGCCGAACAGGCCATGAAGGGCCTCATAGTTCGGCTGTGGCCTAAGGAAGCCATTCCTAGGAGCTACTTCGGGCTGGTGAGGCGGCTGGTGGATGCCTGTCCATGCATTGAAGTCGTCAAGCGCTCCGTCTGTATCAAAGGTGCCCATAGGGCTCTTGCCCGTGCTAAAGTGCACTGGGGCAAGATGGATGCTGAGAAGCTTGTGACGGACGCTCCACCGCCGGGCAAGGAGTATCGCACGCCCGAGATGTATTATGCGGGCGTCCTGAAGGGTGCCCGCCTTATAGCGGGTGAATGCTCCAAAGATGTAATTTTTGAGTAAACTCGCATTTGTTATCATGAACGCTTGAAAACTAGTTCATATGCGCTAAGAAACGCTTGGGAATTTAAAATATTACCTTTTGTGCGGCCGTTTATTAAATTTGAGAGATGGCGAGTCGTCGTCTTCTGCCCCCATGCCACGAGTGCTGGGGTGTTCGGGATAAACTTGAGCGCTCTTTTTCCCATTCTTGGGTCCTTCGAGGGAGGCGCTCAACGCAACGAACAAGGCAACCGGACTATAATGCTTAAATACTCTCAATTAGCCATAGAATTCTATAATTTTTAATTTCGGTGAAGCCCCTAGTATTCGGAAGACCGAATTCGGGGCGCTATCCACGCCTGGGCCGGACAAAGCCGACTCCTCGCTCTAAGCGGCATAAGTCTTTAGGGACTCGAAAACCTCTCGAACAGCGACCGGCTCTCGCCCTATCATGACGGTCAGTTTTAGCTTTCTCCACTGAGGTGC
This sequence comes from Triticum dicoccoides, assembly GCF_002162155.2. NCBI lineage: Eukaryota > Viridiplantae > Streptophyta > Magnoliopsida > Poales > Poaceae > Triticum > Triticum dicoccoides. Next base: position 654,535,986 of record NC_041389.1, on the reverse strand, counting down.
TCAACCCAGCTCAACTGGGGCACAATCGCAGTGGTTCTCCCAGCGCTACCTTAGCCGATATAACGAAACGTAAGGTACCAAAACATGGGAGCAGGGCAAACCCAACTATTGACCCAAGACATGATTCGGAGCCGATGCATATAATGCTATAAGTTCGGGGTGCCGCACTTGTGAAAGTGTTCGGACTTATCACACCATATTTTGGGGTACTTAAGCCCCTGGTGTATTTGGCCGTACCAAAGCGTACGGATGCAACATGTCATAAATGAACATATATAGGTTAAGAAAAAAAAGGAATGCAATAATAGACAAAAGCTATGCATTGTTTATTCAAAAAAAAGCTGCGGTAAAAGTAGAATGATACAAATAGTGCGATAAGCAAGGGGCGAGACTATTTGACATCTCCCCCTCCAGAAGCAAGTTGCGCGGATGATATGTAAAACAGGTATACTGCTCGTTATAGAGACCACCTGGACGCTCGACGTAGCTTTCTGCTTCCCTAGCTGTTGCATTGTGTGTTCGGCGATTCTACTGTCGGACAGGGCTTCTTGATTTAGGAGTCCTGAAAGTAAGAAAGAATAATTACACAATCATGGTCGTGCCCCTCCCCCTATGCCCATGGTGCGGTTGAGCCGCATTCTGGGCCTGCCGTGGTCGTGCCCCTCCCCCTATGCCCATGGTATTTCCAGGGCGTAATTATGTACGCGTAGTACTGGTTTCGCAATTTCGCGAGGGCTGGGGTTGCATTGCTACGCGTGCTCGGGACGTGCCGGGCGTTCTTGTTGTAGGCTACTCCGGGCGCGCTTGACGGTGTCCGGACGCTTAATAGCCGGACTCGAGCGTTGCCTTGAGAGGCTGCTTTGTATTTCCGCTGCGAGGGCCGCCGTATGCTCCTCCGTTCGGAGAGAGCGTTTGGTGTTTCCGTTGAACATAATGACTCCTTGAGGGCCTGGCATCTTGAGCTTGAGGTATGCGTAGTGCGGCACCGCATTGAACTTTGCAAATGCGGTTCGTCCGAGCAGTGCGTGATAGATCAAATAGGAGTGCCGTGTCCGGATGATTTAATCTGAACTATCACCTTTGGCTTCGATGTTGTCCAATGCATCTAGCATGCTGCCTGACTTTAGCTTCAGGGCTTGAGTTACGTCCTCCCCTCCGCGGGAATCCGGCATGGAGGGATCGGGAATCCGGACATAGCTAGTCCTTAAAATAGAGGAAGGGTTGCCCTATTGCTCCTCAACCACGGTAACGTGGTGGGTAACCTGGGGAGAATTGATCTCTCTCAGATCAGTTTTAGGCCCAATCTGATCGTAGTCTGTAGCGATTCCCAGGGCGGCAATGCGATCCAAGAGCTCGTTTACGGCAGAGAGCTCCATCGGATCTAACTGCTCGGCGAGTTCCGAGCTAACGTGAAGATTGCTTTCGATGACCCGAGAAGTCATCATCGGCGCGGTGGCCGGACAGGCGGTTATAAGGAAACCGCCTAGTCGGAGAGTTTGGCCGATAGCCAAAGCTCCTTTAGCAACACTGCCGTCTTTAAAGACGGGATGAGGCATCCTTCCTGATGGCGATGGCACAGAGGAACTCTCAATGAAAGCACCAATGTCGGTGTCAAAACCGGCGGATCTCGGGTAGGGGGTCCCGAACTATGCGTCTAGGCGGATGGTAACAGGAGACAAGGGACACGATGTTTTTACCCAGGTTCGGGCCCTCTCGATGGAGGTAAAACCCTACTCCTGCTTGATTAATATTGATGATATGGGTAGTACAAGAGTAGATCTACCACGAGATCAGAGAGGCTAAACCCTAGAAGCTAGCCTATGGTATGATTGTTGTTCATCCTACAGACTAAAACCCTCCGGTTTATATAGGCACCGAAGAGGGTTAGGGTTACACAAATTCGGTTACAATGGTAGGAGATCTACATATCCGTATCGCCAAGCTTGCCTTCCGCGCCAAGGAAAGTCCCATCCGGACACGGGACGGAGTCTTCAATCTTGTATCTTCATAGTCCAGGAGTCCGGCCAAAGGTGATAGTTCGGCTATCCGGACACCCCCTAATCCAGGACTCCCTCAAGAGGCATAACACTAACACCGGCTCCAAGATCACATAAAGCAGTTTTAACATAATTTCTCTTAATGGAGCATGGTATAGTAGGTACTCCGGGATCTCCAAGTTTCTTTGGTATTCCACCCTTAAAAGTATAATTAGCAAGCATGGTGGAAATTTCAGCTTCTGGTATCTTTCTTTTATTAGTAATGATATCCTTCATATACTTAGCATAAGGATTTTTTTTGAGCACATCAGTTAATCGCATACGCAAAAAGATGGGTCTAATCATTTCAGCAAAACGCTCAAAATCCTCATCATCCTTTTTATTGGATGGTTTCGGAGGAAAAGGCATGGGTTTCTGAACCCAGGGTTCCCTTTCTTTACCATGTTTCCTAGCAATGAAGTCTCTTTTATCATAACGTTGATTCTTTGATTGTGGGTTATCAAGATCAACAGCAGGTTCAATCTCTACATCATTATCATTACTAGGTTGAGCATCAACATGAACATCATCATTAACATTTTCACTAGGTTCATGTTCATCACCTGATTGTGTTTCAGCATAAGAAATAGAGATATCATTCGGATTCTCAGGTGGTTCAGCAATAGGTTCACTAGAAGTTTGCAAGGTTCTATCATTTTTCTTTTTCTTCCTCTTAGAAGAACTAGGTACATCGATATTATTCCTCTGAGAATCTTGCTCGATTCTCTTAGGGTGTCCTTCAGGATACAAAGGTTCCTGAGTCATTCTACCAGTTCTAGTAGCCACTCTAACAGCATAATCATTTTTCTTACTATTCATTTCATCAAGCACTTCTTTTTGAGCTTTAAGTACTTGTTCTACTTGAGTGGTAACCATAGAAGCATGTTTGCTAACAAGTTTAAGTTCACCTCTAATATCAGCCATATAATCACATAAGCGTTTAATCATAAAGGTATTCTGTTTTAATTGTCTACCAAAATAAGCATTAAAGTCATCTTTCTTAAACTTAAAGTAATCAAACTCATCCAAGCACTGACTAGCAATTTTAGTAGGGGGGACTTCAGCTTTATCATATCTATAGAGAGAATTTACCTTTACTACCTGTGTCGGGATATCCAGAGGTTCTTCAGTAAATAAGTAGTTGAGATCATATACTTCTTCAACAGGCGGTAAATTAAGACCATGTATTTCTTCAATAGGAGGTAAATTCTTAACATCTTCAGCTTTAATACCTTTTTCTTTCATAAATTTCTTTGCCTCTTGCATATCTTTGGGACTGAGAAATATAACACCTCTCTTCTTCGGAGTTGGTTTAGGAATAGGCTCAGTAATTGGCTCAGGAGGTGGCTCAGGAGGTGCCCAATTATTTTCATCCATCTCGTGATCATCAAAATGAATCCAATAACAAGGTTGATCAAGTCTTGTTAACAAACTCACTCCGAATAACACAGAACCGGAGAAATTTTGAATAACACTAAGTTACCTCAATGGGGATATGAAAATCCCCAATAATAAGAATATCATACTTTTTCTTGACAGTAGGGAGAGGAAATTCAAAACCTCCAAAAATGATAGTTGGAACTTTTTCAATAGAATTGATGCTATGAACTTGAGATTGTTTCCTCGGAAAGTGTACTGTATGCTCATTACCATTAACATGAAAAGTGAAATTGCCTTTGTTGCAATCAATAACAGCCCCTGCAGTATTAAGAATAGGTCTACCAAGGATAATAGACATACTATCGTCCTCGGAAATATCAAGAATAACAAAGTCCGTTAAGATAGTGACATTTGCAACCACAACAGGCACATCCTCACAAATACCGACAGGTATAGCAGTTGATTTATCAGCCATTTGCAAGGATATTTCAGTAGGTGTCAACTTATTCAATTCAAGTCTACGATATAAAGAGAGAGGCATAACACTAACACCGGCTCCAAGATCACATAAAGCAGTTCTAACATAATTTCTTTTAATAGAGCATCATATAGTTGGAACACCCGGATCTCCAAGTTTCTTTGGTATTCCACCCTTAAAAGTGTAATTAGCAAGCATGGTGGAAATTTCAGCTCCCGGTATCTTTCTTTTATTTGTGATGATATCCTTCATATATTTAGGATAAGGATTTACTTTAAGCATATTAGTTAAGCGCATACGTAAGAAAATAGGTCTAATCATTTCAGCAAAGCGCTCAAAATCCTCATCATCCTTTGACTTGGATGGTTTAGGAGGAAAGGGCATGGGTTTCTGAACCCATGGTTCTCTTTCTTTACCGTGCTTCCTAGCAACAAAATCTCTCTTATCATAACGTTGATTCTTTGATTGTGGGTTATCAAGATCAACGGCAGGTTCAATATCTACATCATTATCTTTGCTAGGTCGAGCATCAACAAGAACATTATCATTAACATTATCACTAGGTTCATGTTCATCACCTGATTGTGTTTCAGCATCAGAAATAGAAATATCATTGGGATTCTCAGGTGTGTCTACAGTAGGTTCACTGGAAGCATGCAAGGTTCTATCGTCTTTCTTCTTCTTCTTTTTAGAAGAACTAGGTGCTTCTAAATTATTGCTCTGAGAATCTTGCTCGATTCTCTTAGGGTGGCCTTCAGTATACAAAGGTTCCTGAGTCATTCTACCAGTTCTAGTAGCCACTCTAACAGCAAAGTCATTTTTATTATTTAATTCATCAAGAAGATCATTTTGAGCTTTGAGTACTTGCTCAGCTTGAGTAGCAACCATAGAAGCATATTTGCTAACACGGTGAAGTTCATCTTTAACTCTAGCCAGATTATCACCTACGCGTCCTATCTCGAAAGCATTATTCTTTAACTCTACCAACATAAGCATTAAAACTTTCTTGTCTAGCCATAAAGTCATCAAATTCATCTAAGCATGGGCTATGAAATTTAGTAGAGGGTATTTCAACTTTATCATATCTATAGAGAGAATTTACCTTCACTACCTGTGTCGGGTTATCAAGACAATGTGGTTCTTCAGGCAGTAAATTAAGACCATGTATTTCTTCAATAGGAGGTAAATTATTAACATCTTCAGCTTTAATACCTTTTTCTTTCATTGATTTCTTTGCCTATTGCATATCTTCAGGACTAAGAAATAAAACACCTCTCTTCTTCGGAGTGGGTTTAGGAATAGGCTCAGGAGTTGGCTCAATTGGTTCAGGAATTACTTCAGGAACTAGCTCGGGAAGAGTCCAATTATTTTCATTAGTCAACATATTATTCAATAGTATTCAGCTTCGTCGACTGTTCTTTCCCTGAAAACACAACCAGCACACTATCCAAGTGGTCCTTGGAAGCATCGGTTAGTCCATTATAAAAGATATCAAGTATTTCATTTTTCTTAAGTTGATGATCAGGCAAAGCATAAAGTAACCAGAGAAGCCTCCCCCAAGCTTGTGGGAGACTCTCTTCTTTGATTTGCACAAAATTATATATTTCCCGCAAGGCAGCTTGTTTCTTATGAGCAGGGAAATATTTAGCAGAGAAGTAATAAATCATATCCTGGGGACTACGCACACAACCAGGAGCAAGAGAATTATACCAAGTCTTAGCATCACCCTTTAATGAGAACGGAAATATCTTAAGGATATATAAATAGCAAGACTTCTCATCATGAGTAAATAGGGTGGCTATATCATTCAACTTGGTAAGATGTGCCACAACAGTTTCAGATTCAAGACCATAAAAAGGATCATATTCAACTAAAGTAATAATATTAGGATCAACAGAGAATTCATAATCCTTATCAGTAACACAGATAGGTGAAGTAGCAAAAGCAGGATCGGGTTTCATTCTAGCATTAAGAGACTGCTGCTTCCATTTAGCTAATAGTTTCTTAAGATCAGATCTATCATTGCAAGCAAGAATTTCCATAGCAGCTTTTTCATTCATAACATAACCCTCAGGAACAACAGGTAATACATAATCATTGAACGTTCATCATCACTATGATCAATAACATCTTCAGTAATATCATTCCCCCTAACTCTAGCAAGTTGTTCATCAAGAAATTCACCTAATGTCAAAGTAGTATCACGCACAGAAGTAGTTTCATCATGCATAGCAGAAGTGACATCATCAATAACATGCGGCATATCAGAATTCATAGCAGTAGCAGGTTTAGGTGTTGCAAGCCTACTAATAACGGAAGGAGAATCTAGTGCAGAGCTAGATGGCAGTTCCTTACCTCCCCTCGTAGTTGAGGGAAAAATAGTAGTTCGATCGTCTTTCAAGTTCTTCATAGTGATCAACAGATATAAATCCCAAGTGACTCAGAGAATAGAGTTATGCTCCCCGGTAACGGCGCCAGAAATTAGTCTTGATAACCCACAAGTGTAGGGGATCGCAACAGCTTTCGAGGGTGAAGTACAACCCAAATTTATTGATTCGACACAAGGGGGGCCAAAGAATATTCTTGAGTATTAGCAGTTGAGTTGTCAATTCAACCACACCTGGATAACTTAGTATCTGCAGCAAAGTGTTTAGTAGCAAAAGCGGTATGATAGTAATGGTAACAATAGCAACGGAAAAGGTAAATGTTTTTGGGTTTTTGTAGTAGTTGTAACAATAGCAACGGAAAAGTAAATAAGCAAAGAACAATATGTGAAAATCTCGTAGGCAATGGATCAGTGATGGATAATTATGCTGGATGCGATTCCTCATGTAATAGCTATAACATAGGGTGATATAGAACTAGCTCCAATTCATCAATGTAATGTAGGCATGTATTCCGTAAATAGTCATACGTGCTTATGGAAAAGAACTTGCATGACATCTTTTGTCCTACCCTCCCGTGGCAGCGGGGTCCTAGTGGAAACTAAGGGATATTAAGGCCTCCTTTTAATAGAGAACCGGACCAAAGCATTAACACATAGTGAATACATGAACTCCTCAAACTACGGTCATCATCGAGAAGTATCCCGATTATTTTCACTTCGGGGTTGTCGGATTATAACACATAATAGGTGACTATAGACTTGCAAGATAGGATCAACAACTCACATATATTCATGAAAACATAATAGGTTTAGATCTGAAATCATGGCACTCGGGCCCTAGTGACAAGCATTAAGCATAGCAAAGTCATAGCAACATCAATCTCAGAACATAGTGGATACTAGGGATCAAACCCTAACAAAACTAACTTGATTACATGGTAAATCTCATCCAACCCATCATCGTCCAGCAAGCCTACGATGGAATTACTCACGCACGGCGGTGAGCATCATGAAATTGGTGATGGAGGATGGTTGATGATGACGACGGCGATGAATCGCCATCTCCGGAGCCCCGAACGAACTCCAGATCGGCCCTCCCAAGAGAGATTAGGGCTTGGCGGCAGCTTCGTGTCGTGAAACGCGATGAAACTTTCTCCTTGATTTTTTCTCCCCGAGACGGTATATATGGAGTTGGAGTTGAGGTCGGAGGAGGTCCGGGGGCCCACGAGATAGGAGGGCGTGCCCCTAGGGGGGGGCCTGTCTCGTGGACAACCCGTGGGCCCCCTGGCCTTGATTCTTTCCCCAAAAATTCTTATTAAATCTGAAAAGTACCTCCATGGATTTCTAGGACATTCCGAGAACTTTTCTTTTCTACACATAAAACAACATCATGGCAGTTCTGCTGAAAACAACGTCAGTCTGGGTTAGTTTCATTCAAATCATGCAAGTTAGAGTCCAAAACAAGGGCAAAAGTGTTTGGAAAAGTAGATACGTTGGAGACATATCAGTCCACAAGGACAGGTTCCACACCAGAATGGTATGGCAACCCTGTCCTAGAAATCATGTTGTTAGACAACGGTGAACCTTCGAACTCTGAAGAAGCAATGGCGGGCCCAGATTCCAACAAATGGCTTGAAGCCATGCAATCCGAGATAGGATCCATGTATGAAAACAAAGTATGGACTTTGACAGACTTGCCCGATGATCGGCGAGTGATAGAAAATAAATGGATCTTTAAGAAGAAGACGGACGCGGATGGTAATGTTACCATCTATAAAGCTCGACTTGTCGCTAAGGGTTATCGACAAGTTCAAGGGGTTGACTACGATGAGACCTTCTCACCCGTAGCGAAGCTGAAGTCCGTTCGAATCATGTTAGCAATTGCCGCATTCTACGATTATGAGATATGGCAAATGGACGTCAAAACGGCATTCCTTAATGGCTTCCTTAAGGAAGAATTGTATATGATGCAGCCGGAAGGTTTTGTCGATCCTAAGAATGCTAACAAGGTATGCAAGCTCCAGCGCTCCATCTATGGGCTGGTGCAAGCATCTCGGAGTTGGAACATTCGCTTTGATGAAATGATCAAAGCGTTTGGGTTTATGCAGACTTATGGAGAAGCCTGGGTTTACAAGAAAGTGAGTGGGAGCTCGGTAGCATTTCTCATATTATATGTAGATGACATACTTTTGATGGGAAATGATATAGAACTTTTGGACAACATTAAGGCCTACTTGAATAAGTGTTTTTCAATGAAGGACCTTGGAGAAGCTGCTTACATATTAGGCATCAAGATCTATAGAGATAGATCGAGATGCCTCATAGGTCTTTCACAAAGCACATACCTTGATAAGATATTGAAGAAGTTCAATATGGATCAGTCCAAGAAGGGGTTCTTGCCTGTTGACGGTGTCCTGGACTAGGGGGTACTCAACACGTCGTCTCCCGATCAGTTGGATTGGGCCGAGGACCCCCATGGCCGTATACTCATGGGCCAGTCCGGACAGCTGCCGCATACAAGGAAGAATCCACAAGACTTGGCGATCAAGACAAGGACTCCTCCCCCACCGGCGTATTCCGCTAGGACTCTTGTTATCCTAGGCCTCTGATGCATTATATAAACCGGGGCTAGGCTAGTCGATAGACATATACAACAACAATCATACCATAGGCTAGCTTCTAGGGTTTAGCCTCTCTGATCTCGTGGTAGATCAACTCTTGTACTACCCATATCATCAATATTAATCAAGCAGGAGTAGGGTTTTACCTCCATCGAGAGGGCCCGAACCTGGGTAAACATTGTTCCCCTTGCCTCCTGTTACCATTGATCCTAAGACGCACTGCTTGGGACCCCCTACCCGAGATCCGCCGGTTTTGACACCGACATTGGTGCTTTCATTGAGAGTTCCGCTGTGTGATCGGCGAAAGGATCAATGGCTCGACTGCAGGTCAACTGCGACGTCAGCTTCTTCGTCACCAGCTCGACTGGTCACCTTGGCTTGACCGAGGACTGCGCCCTACCTCCGATCGTCATGTTAGGATGAAGGCCTTCATCAACACCAACTCCGATCTCTATCAAGATCATGGAGGAGTCATCCATGGAGCTCGGGGGCTCAACGTCAACATTGCCCTCAGGCATCCGTGCTGTTTTTCCGGACAGCAAACTTGTATCCGCCGCCACCGCCTCCTCGAGTGTCGCTTAAACGATTACTTCGGTGGAATTATGCGGAATTAAGTCTACAACAACCCTGCAAAAAATTTGTCGAGTTCCGGTGGAGGAATCTTCGGCAATCTCTGATATACCGGAGCCCTGTTGAATCTGGACGAGAATCCGGACGAGTTTAGGGCGTGGTATCCAGCATCTAGCTCGGATGTCCTTTGGAGGATCCAACCGTTGATTTGCTGCGGAATTCCCATATATACCACCCGCCAAAACTTCAGCTCAATCCGACCGTCCAAACTCCAGGAAACTTCCGATTAGTGCATCACTTTTTGGATCTCTTTTCTGCGCGAGAACTAATCCGACCCGAATTCATCTTCTTTATGAACGGGATCTCGGATATCCTTTTTGAAAGAAGTTTTCGTATGGGGTGTTGTGTTTTATTCTCAAACATATCCCAGTAGTATTAAAAGTATTCTTGCAATACGAACTTCACCGTCGCGCCGGTGTCAAACCAGCCCGACAACATCACTCCACGGCGGCCGACCTGCGTTAGACACGTCGTCGCTTTGTTGAGCCGAGCTCAATTTCTTCGGATCATCATCTCGGCCAGCCGAACAATAGTTCGGCATCGCGAAGGATAAATCTTCACCAACATCGCCGCCCCACGGATTACACGGAGCGGGCACACCGGCATCGCCACACGGTCACTTCATCAAGTCGGCATCGACCACGTCACAACCTGCATCGCTGGACCGGGGGCTTCATCATCTCTTCATCAACCTACTCCGGAGACTTCGGCGTCGCTGGCCGACCAGCTCCGTCACGTTAGCTGGACCGAGGGCTTTGCCTCGGTGAGCCAACCTTTGCCAGGATCACCATGCCGTTGCTTTATCGCCCATCAGGCGATAGGTGTGCGGATCGAGTCCCAATTTTGAGAATCACCTTTCTTCGGATTGCTACAACAAATAAGACATGTGCTATTAATCCTAGTATTTTTTGCTTGTTAGGGTTCATTTTTCCCAATGAATTATTACTCTAGTTTGTCCATCATATGTACGCAAGTATATCAAATGGTGGCCGCATTAACAACGGTCGCATGGTGGTTCGGTCAGTTTCCGTACATAGTCCGGCGAACGCCGCATCCGGAACTCGAACCGACCTGTGAATTCAGGCCTTGCCATGCCTTTACCGCATCACGCCGCCGCCCTGCATCGACATTGACTTCGGCGTCAGGCCATATTTCTTTTATTACTCACTTTGCATAAATTATTTGTTATGCAACGAATTTTTTTTATTTTTATTATTATTACTATTATCTCCGGTTTGCACTATTTTTTGTGCACGGGAAAATGATCCAGCCGGACTATATCCTTTGGCGTCACCTCGGCTGGACGGGGGGCTTCGTCAACACTTCATTACCCCATGCCGGGGACTTCGGCATCACCCTGACATCCTGCATTGACCGTGCTATGTCACCACTTCGGAGTGCCGAGCTCTTTGCTTCGCCACCTCGGGACCGGCTTGGGGATGGAACCTTGTCCCGCATCAAGCTCGGCTGCGTCATCAATACCGAACACATTAACCAGCTAAGTTGTCTTCATGCTCAAAGTTTTAAATTTTTAACTTGTGTTCGGTTCGGCCAAGCATTATACTTTTTTGGAAAAAAGTTGCTTGTAAAAATTTCCTTGTCCAAACTTTGTTTGTGACGCGCAAATTCAAATACCCCGTTTACTTGGGGGCTTCCTTCATGAAGCTTTTTCCTCTTGTATATGGTTATACTTGTACGGCTTCGTTCCTTGTTCGTGTATTACGCCACAATATGCACCATATTGACTTAAGCGATTTGCAAGCTGGGTTGCCTGGCTCCTGTGCTTACCCCTACGTTCCCGATTGTTCGGCTAGGGAGTAAAGGGAGCACCTCTGCGATTGTCACGATCGGGTCACCCGAGCCAGACCTCAGACTGGGTGAAGCCGAAAGCTAGCGCTCTTATTGTTTTCAATCATGGTCGGCACACAACGGAACTCATGAGTACAAAAAATCTATTGCACAAGTCTCATAATAACAATGAGCACCGAAGAAAGGTATCGATGGGGGTACTATTTTCTTCGAAGATGCTTCTTACACTTCGCAGTAATATAGCATAAGTTCCCTGAGCGTGCTTTGTCTGTTACAGCCTTATGGCCTGATTGCCTGGTTATTGGAAACACCGTCGATATTCTCGACAGATGGAGTACATAACACTTTTCGGTCCTTGACCGAAGAGGGAGAAGCCGACGGTCGGTTAAGACGCGTTTAAAGTTCGGTTGAACATAGATATGATATAAGTACTTCGGTACATGCAATCATTCTTTTACCCAAGTCACTTGGGGGCTCTTAAATTTATACGAGCCGTTTTATGATAAGTGTTTTTCTTCTTAGTCGTTGCAAAGTTTTTATTATTATCTATCACTCCTTTTTTCGACACAAGTGTGCGTTCACTAGCCGGGGAGCCTAATTTCTCTCTCAAAGCCGCTAGAGTTTAGTTTGCTAAACTGGCCTAGTAAGAAGTACTCCGCCTTCGGGATACGAGGTTGAAGTCCTAGGCTGACCCGCTTGAAGTTTTGAGATAGGATGTGTCATGTTAAAGCACGGCAGAAGCACCTTTTTTTTCTAAAGTCCAATTTTCGGATTGGCACCGAACACTTGATCTAGTTCGGACATTAACCTTTTGAATAAGTTTTTTGGCTTTTCGAGCCCATGGCACTTTTAAACTATTTGTGTGTTTTCAGCACAAGTCTCGCAGTGCAACGCCGGACACCTTTAGAGATTCGGCAAAAACATTCTCGGATATTGCTATATATGCATCGGTTTCGAATTGTGTCTTCGATCAATAGTTGGGTTGCCCGGCTCCTGCGCTTGCCTCCTATGTTCCGCTTTGTTCGGCTAAGTGTGCAAAGGGAGAACCACTGCGATTGTGCTTTCAGCTCACATGGTTAAGCACCTCAGTGGAGAAAGCCGAAAACTGACTGTCACAATAAGCCTAAACTGGTCGGCGATTCGATGACGGCGTTAAACGACAGGCCATTCATAACAATGGCCGAAGTGTTTACGGCTTGACCTCGACTGTCGCCGAACACCACCGGGGGCTATTAACTGGCCTCCCAAACTAAATCCTCGATATTTTGCACTTACATTGGAGCTGAGGTTTCATGATCATGCTTAGCATGACAACCCAAAGAAAGGAACCGATAGCGGGACTATTTTCTTTGGAAGACATTTCTTCTGTTAAACAGTAATATAACATGTCTCTCCGCGTACCTTTGTTTATAAAACCGTATGGCCAGATTGCCTTGTTTGTTGTAAATCTTTGCCCTCATAAAGGCTTTATAAAGTAGGACAAACACTCCTCGGCTATTGGCCGAGGAGGTGGAAGCCGATGGTCGGTCAACAAAGTTTTGTACAATGCGGATCCAAGCATTAATGACGTAAAGTACTTGGATACATAGAGTCATTACACATAATTTGTGATTTTACTATGGATATCGATCCTTAATTCGGCCTCCCGTGCCCGCATTAAGGCTCGGGGGCTACTGGGCTTCGGGCTTATTATTTACAAATATTAAAGGGGCACATCGATCCCCTGATCTGGTGTTGCCACCCGACCAGTGTCTTGGGGGCTACTGCATTGCATGTTCTATGCAGAAAATTTTAAGTGCAATACAGTTTCCGAGGAGATTTTGATCCTCAGGTTGGTCAGCCGCACCCAACCTGAGTCTCGAGGACTGAGCACGCCGCTTTTTGTGTCCCGAAGTATTCTGCCGAGCTAGGACTTGATCCTCAGACCGATTTTGCAAATCAACCTGAGTCTCAGCGGCTACAGGGATCAGCGGTCTTATGTCATCCTTCATGTGCATCTCGGGTTTTAGACCGATACCCACCTTGAGGGCTACTGGCTATGTATCTCGGTAGAGAATAAATTGCACCAATCAAAAATATTGACAAAAATCGGCCCACATTCGGGGAGGTGCACCACCTCGGAAGCAGTCCGGCATAAAGCTCGGGCGCTAGTGGCTGGCTCCATAGACGGCATTTTCGGCATTAAGCTCGGCTAAACTCCTTCAAACTTCTTTGAACCAAGGTGATTTACGACACCTCGGATACAGTCCGGCGTTGGAGCTCGGATACATAGTCCGGCGTTGGAGCTCGGATACATAGTTCGGTGTTGGAGCTCGGATACATTCCGGCGTTAGAGCCGGGAAGCAGTCCGGCATTGGTGCTCGGCTGCAAGAGATACCTTGAATGCAGTCCGGCGTTAGAGCTCGGACGCAAGAGGACACTGCCTCCTGGGAACAACTCCGAACCCGAGGTGTGGCATAAAAATAACAAGGCATTGATAAAGGCTGGAAACTTAAAGGGGCTCCTCGGATACCCGATGTGTAAACTCGTCGAATGCATTTTGGCGATCCTCAAGATAGAAGATGAGAAGATTTGTTGAACCAGTTTTCAAGATCGGCAACCGAAGATGAAGAACAGTTCGGAAGAATCGAGGAGCGTCCCTAACTTGAAGACCGGTTCAGGGGGCTACTGACGGTGTCCTGGACTAGGGGGTACTCAATGCGTCGTCTCCCGATCAGTTGGATTGGGCCGAGGACCCCCATGGCCGTATACTCATGGGCCAGTCCGGACAGCTGCCGCATACAAGGAAGAATCCACAAGACTTGGCGATCAAGACAAGGACTCCTCCCCCACCGGCGTATTCGGCTAGGACTCTTGTTATCCTAGGCCTCTGGTGCATTATATAAACCGGGGCCAGGCTAGTCGATAGACATATACAACAACAATCATACCATAGGCTAGCTTCTAGGGTTTAGCCTCTCTGATCTCGTGGTAGATCAACTCTTGTACTACCCATATCATCAATATTAATCAAGCAGGAGTAGGGTTTTACCTCCATCGAGAGGGTCCGAACTTGGGTAAACATTGTGTCCCTTGCCTCCTGTTACCATTGATCCTAAGACGCACTGCTTAGGACCCCCTACCCGAGATCCGCTGGTTTTGACACCGACACCTGTGTTGCAAGGTGTGAAATTGAGCTCGGCTCAATGCCCGACCACGACAAAAGATAGAGAAAACATTAGTGTCATCCCCTATGCCTCGGCTATAGAGTCTATTTTGTATGCCATGCTGTGTACCAGACCTGATGTAAACCTTGCCGTAAGTTTGGTAGGAAGGTACCAAAGTAATCCCGGCAAGGAACACTGGACAGCGGTCAAGAATATCCTAAAGTACCTGAAAAGGACTAAGGATATGTTTCTCATTTATGGAGGTGACGAAGAGCTCGTCGTAAAGGGTTACGTCGACGCTAGCTTCAACACAGATCTGGATGACTCTAAGTCACAAACCGGATACGTGTATATTTTGAATGGTGGGGCAGTAAGCTGGTGCAGTTGCAAGCAAAGCGTCGTGGCGGGATCTACATGTGAAGCGGAATACATGGCAGCCTCAGAGGCAGCACATGAAGCAATCTGGATGAAGGAGTTCATTACCGACCTAGGAGTTATTCCCAATGCGTCGGGGCCGATGACTCTCTTCTGTGACAACACTGGAGCCATTGCCCTTACCAAGCAGCCCAGGTTTCACAAGAAGACCAGGCACATCAAGCGTCGCTTCAACTCCATTCGTGAAAATGTTCAAGATGGAGACATAGATATTTGCAAAGTGCATACGGATCTAAATGTCGCAGATCTGTTGACTAAACCTCTTCCGCGAGAAAAACATGATCAACACCAAAACTCTATGGGTGTTCGATTCATCACAATGTAACTAGATTATTGACTCTAGTGCAAGTGGGAGACTATTGGAAATATGCCCTAGAGGCAATAATAAAATGGTTATTATTATATTTCCTTGTTCATGATAATTTTCTATTGTTCATGCTATAATTGTGTTATCCGGAAATTGTAATACATGTGTGAATACATAGACCACAACATGTCCCTAGTGAGCCTCTAGTTGACTAGCTCGTTGATCAATGGATGGTTACGGTTTCCTAACCATGGACATTGGATGTCATTGATAACGGGATCACATCATTGGGAGAATGATGTGATGGACAAGACCCAATCCTAAGCATAGCACACGATCGTGTAGTTCGTTTGCTAGAGCTTTTCTAATGTCAAGTATCGTTTCCTTAGACCATGAGATCGTGTAACTCCCGGATATCGTAGGAGTGTTTTGGGTGTACCAAACATCACAATGTAACTGGGTGGCTATATAGGTATAATACAGGTATCTCCGAAAGTGTCTGTTGGGTTGACACGGATCGAGACTGGGATTTGTCACTCCGTATGACGGAGAGGTATCTCTGGGCCCACTCGATAATGCATCATCATAATGATCTCAATGTGACCAAGTGGTTGGTCACGGGATCATGCATTACGGTACGAGTAAAGTGACTTGCCGGTAATTATATTGAATGAGGTATTGGGATACCGACGATCGAATCTCGGGCAAGTAACATACCGATTGACAAAGGGAATTGTATACGGGATTACTTGAATCCTCGACATCGTGGTTCATTCGATGAGATCATCGTGGAACATGTGGGAGCCAACATGGGTATCCAGATCCCGCTGTTGGTTATTGGTCGAAGAGTTGTCTCGGTCATGTCTGCATGATTCCCGAACCCGCAGGGTCTACACACTTAAGGTTCCATGACGCCAGGGTGATTAGGAAGACTTGTATGTGATTACCGAATGTTGTTTGGAGTCCCTAATGAGATCCCAGATGTCACGAGGAGTTCCGAAATGGTTCGGAGGTGAAGATTTATATATGGGAAGTTGTCATACGGTCACCGGAAAAGTTCGGGGGCATATCCGTATTGTACCGGGTCCACCGAAGGGGTTCCGGGGGTCCACCGGGAGGGTCCACCTCTCTCGGAGGGCCTCATGGGTCGTAGAGGAAAGGGAACCAGCCCTTGGAGGGCTGGGCGCATTCCCCCTTGGGCCCATGCGCCTAGGGTTGGGGGGGAAACCCTAGAGGGGGCGCCCCCTTGCTTGGGGGTCAAACCCCCTCCCCTTGGCCGCCCCCCCCCCCTCTAGATCTCATCTAGAGGGGGTCGGCCCCCTTCCCCTATAAATAGAAGGGCGAGGGGAGGGCTGCACACCACACCAAAGGCACAGCCCCTCCCCTCCCCAACACCTCTCCTCCTCCGTTAAGAGCTTGGCGAAGCCCTGCCGGAGTACTGCCGCTCCATCACCACAACACCGTCGTGCTGCTGTTGGAGCTCTCTTCCTCAACCTCTCCCTCCTCCTTGCTGGATTAAGGCGTGGGAGACTCTCCACTCCGTACGTGTGTTGAACGCGGAGGTGCCGTCCGTTCGGCGCTAGGATCATCGGTGATTTGGATCACGACGAGTACGACTCCATCAACCCCGTTCTCTTGAACGCTTCCGCTCACGATCTACAAGGGTATGTAGATGCACTCCTCTCTCTCTCTCTCATTGCTAGATGACTCCACAGATTGATCTTGGTGATGTGTAGAAAATTTTAAATTTCTGCTACGATCCCCAACACAAGAGCAGTAAGGTATTAGCTTGCCCCCATTCTGTTTTGGTGCAGAACAAAGCACAGCTATGTCAAGTTGGAATTCAAGAATGCCCCTATTTGAAATCCAAGATTTTACAGCTTCGTCGCCCTACAAATGGGCGCTGCATAGATGAGGGAGGTCCTCTCCGCTGCATAGATGGGCGTTGTATAGACAGGTACATCACTGTGTACTACTGTACTTCGCATAATTATGGTCATTCATCATTTTAAATCTTTTTTTCATGTTCTTTCTGTGTTGCGTATCAAAATATTGTTCTGTTAGGCATTCCTTTAAAATGACCATGCTTGTTTTATTTGCCAAAGTTGTAAGAGTCAGTGATACGTCTCCAACGTATCTACAACTTTAATTGTTTCATGATATTATATTATCCACCTCGGATGTTTTATATGCATTAATATGCTATTTTCTATCATTTTTGGGACTAACCTATTAGCCTAGTGCCCAGTGCCAATTGTTGTTTTTTCTTGTTTTTGTCTTTTACAGAAAATTAATACCAAACGGAGTCCAAATGAAACGAAACTTTTTGAGGATTTTTCTTGGACCAGAAGGCAACCACGAAGCTTTGGGAGGAAACCAGAGGAGCCACGAGAGGGCCACAAGCCCTAGAGGTGCGCCCTAGGGGCGCCCCTAGGCTTGTAGGCCCCTCGGGACTCCCCTAATCTAATTCCAGCTCTATAAATACCGAAATATTCCCGTACACCAGAGGGCACACCAAAAATACTTTTACGCCGCTGCAAGCTTTTGTTCTCATCAGATCCCATCTTGGGGCCTTTTCTGGCACTCTACAAGAGGGGGATTCGATCATGGGGGGCCTCTACGCCAACCTTGCTACCCTTCCGATGATGTGTGAGTAGTTTACCACAGACCTAAGGGTCCATAGCTAGTAGCTAGATGGCTTCTTCTCTCTCTTTGATCTTCAATACAATGTTCTCCTCGATGTTCTTGGAGATCTATTCGATGTTGTGCGGTGTGTTTGTTGAGATCCGATAATTCGCGAGTTTATGATCAGATTATCTATGAATATTATGGGTCTTCTATGAACTCTTTTATGCATGACTAAGATAACTTTGTATTTCTCTCCAACCTATTGATTTAGTTTGGCCAACTAGATTGATCTTTCTTACAATGGGAGATGTGCTTTGTGATGGGTTCAATCTTGCGGTGTCCTCACCCAGTGATAGTAGGGGTAGCCAGGCACGTATTTGTATTGTTGCTATTAAGGATAAAAAGATGGGGTTTTTACCATATATTGTTTGGATCTATCCCTCTACATCATGTCATCTTGCTTAAGGCGTTACTCTGTTCTTGTTAACTTAATACACTAGATGCATGCTGGATAGCGGTCGATGTGTGGAGTAATAGTAGTATATGCAGGAAAGAGTCGGTCTACTTGTCACGGACGTGATGCCTATATTCATGATCATTGCCTTAGATATCGCCATAACTATGTGCTTTTCTATCAATTGCTCAACAGTAATTCGTTTACCCACCGTATGCTTTCTTTAAGAGAGAAGCCTCTAGTGAAACATATGCCCCCGAATCTATTTCTGTCATATTATTTTCAGATCTACAAAACCAAAAACCCAAAAATACCTTGCTGCAAATTATTTATCTTTACTTTATTTTATGCTTTTACTTTTCTTTTATACCTATCTCTATCAGATCTCACTCTTGCTAGTGACCGTGAAGGGATTGATAACCCCTTTTTCGCGTTGTGTGGAAGTGTTTGTTAGTTTGTGCATGTGCATCTATTGGGGACTTGTGTGTTCCTCCTACTGGATTGATACCTTGGTTCTTAACTGAGGGGAATACTTATCTCTACTTTGATGCATCACCCTTTCCTCTTCAAGAAAAATCTATTGGAAATATGCCTAAAGGCAATAATAAAGTGGTTATTATTATTTTCCTTAATCATGATAAAGGTTTATTATTCATGCTAGAATTGTATTGATTGGAAACTTAAATACATGCGTGAATACATAAGCAAATGCCAAGTCCCTAGCATGCCTCTACTAGACTAGCTCGTTGATCAAAAGATGGTTAAGGTTTCCTGACCATACACATGAATTGTCATTTGATAACGAGATCACATCATTAGGAGAATGATGTGATGGACAAGACCCATCTGTTAGCTTAGCATATGATCGTTTTGTTTTTTGCTACTGCTTTCTTAATGTCAAATACATATTTCTTCGACCATGAGATCATGCAACTCCCGGATACCGAAGGAATACCTTGTGATAGAGGCGGGGGTGTCCCGATCTTTCGATGAGATGATAACTATCGATTTGGTGAAGATGACTTTGACGATCCGACTACAAACGTGCACGACGTTGCGCCTTAGATTGGGATCATAAAGATGCTCTAAAGATATCTCCAAAGGTGTATGTTGAGTTGGCATGGATCGAGATTGGGATTTCTCACTCCGTATATCGGAGAGGTATCTCTGGGCCCTCTCGGTAATACAACATCACAAGAAGCTTGCAAGCAAAGTGACTAAGGAGTCAGTTACGAGATGATGTATTATGAAACGAGTAAAGAGACTTGCCGGTAGCGAGATTGCACTAGGTATGGAGATACCGACGATCAAATCTCGGGAAAGTAACTGACACGTCTCTAACGTATCTATAATTTATGAAGTATTCATGCTGTTATATTATCATTTTTGCATGTTTTACAATCATTTTATAACAACTTTATATCTTTTTTGGGACTAACCTATTGAAATAGTGCCCAGTGCTAATTGCTGTTTTTGCTTGTTTTTTACTTTGCGGGAAATCAATATGAAACAGAGTCCAAACGCAACGAAATTTTTTGGAGATTTTTTTTGGACCAGAAGACCCAGGATGGGCTAAAACAGTACCAGAGGGGAGGCCCGAGGTGGGAACAACCCACCTGGGCGCGCCCAGGGGGTTGTGCCCTCCTCGGTGACCTCCCGCACCGCCTCTTCACCCTATAAATTGCCAAATATTCCAAAAACCATTGAGATAACCGAAGTTCCTATATGATATTGTTGCGAACTTCATTGACAAAGCATTTGATATTCTAAATCCTGATTATGATGGAGACAAATTCATAACAGCCATCAGTACAATAACTTTCAATTTCAAGATGCTTTTTGCTGCTAATTACCCAGAATGCAGACCATTCAACATAAAGAACTTTGAGTGCAGATTTATCCAACTGCCGAAGTGCTTTTTTAGGTGATTTCCTAATCTTCCCCGTCGTACTCTCTACCTTTTATAGTATGTATATGTATTTAATCTTAATTATTAACTTTCATATTACTAATATCTCTGTTTCTCATATCAAAGCGAAAACACATATATGATTCTGGCATTTTTGTCTTCCAATATATCACTACATACAAAGGTCGTGGAATAGAGGGGTTTTCTAATGTGAGCAGTTTTACTTCCGTACTGTTTTTCATTACACAAGAATAATCTGTAAATGCTAAAGCATGTAACAATGTTTTCTGTGCATTCCTTCCCTAGGACGATATTCAAGCTCTTCGAGAAAAGTTCCTATATGACATTGTCAACTGTAAAGACAACGAAATTCAACTACCAGTGGTGAAATCATTCCTCCAGCACCATGTAGTTCCTGTTATCACCTTCTATTTTTTCTATTTTTTAATGTGTCATGTTTTCCTCCAGCAACATGTAGTTCCTGTAGTTTCTCGTATATAACTTTTTTTATTCATCAGGGATATCGCATATTCACATGAATCTCAGGAAGGAGTATTTTTTCGCCTCGGAACTGCAACATCTGTTAGTCGTACGTGGATCTTCTTCCCCCTCATAATACAAGAAACCTACTTTTTTTGCCTTGGAACTGCAACTCTGTTAGTCGTACATGGACCTTCTTCCTGTAGTTCTTCAAATGAATCTCAGGAAGGAGTATATTCGCATTTGATTATGTTTTTTCCATCAAGTAATTAACAGAATTAAAATTGTTACATGTTCATGGAGAGATGGATGCACAGATATACCAGTGGATCTGACGCTAACGGGCGGAAAATCCTATTGGACGCTCGCTGCGTCCACTTGTCGAGGCTTCGCACAGAGAGCTAGCGATAGCGATCAAGATGGGCCGGCCCAGTTAGGAGATAGCGCTGGCGCTGCAGCTTTCGGTTTTGGGAACCTTCTGGGGTTTCTGAACGGTTTTGGGAACCTTTTAGAAGGTTCTTGAACCGGGTTTTCACTGGTTTTTTCTGTTTGCTTTTTCTTTGTTGTTTTTCCTGTTTTTTTCTTTTTCTTTCTTCGTTTTTCTGTTTCTTTATTTCATCTTTCAATTCCTTTTTCTTCTCTTTTTGTTTTCTTTTTGTTCACATTTCAAATTATGTTTGGGAGTTTCAAAAAATCTTCCCATTTCAAATTCGTGCTTCTAAATTTGTTCTTCATTTCAAAATTTGTTCTCAATATTCAAAAATTGTTCGTGCTTTAAAAAATTCCCCGCGTTTCTAAATTTGTTCTCCATTTCAAAATTTGTTCTCAACATTCAAAAATTGTTCGTGCTTTAAAAAATTGTCCGCGCTTCTAAATTTGCTCTCCATTCCAAAATTTGTTCTCAACATTCAAAAATTGTTCATGCTTTCAAAAATTGTTCGCGCTTCCAAATTTGTTCTCCGTTTCAAAATTTGTTCGTGCTTTAAAAAATTGTCCGCGCTTCTAAATTTGTTCTCCATTTTAAAATTTGTTCTCAACATTCAAAAATTGTTCATGCTTTAAAAAATTGTCCGCGCTTCTAAATTTGTTCTCCATTTCAAAATTTGTTCTCAACATTCAAAAATTGTTCGTGCTTTCAAAAATTGTTCGCGCTTCCAAATTTGTTCTCCATTTCAAAATTTGTTCTCAACATTCAAAAATTGTTCGTGCTTTCAAAAATTGTTTGAGCTTCCAAATTTGTTCTCCATTTCAAAATTTGTTCTCAACATTCAAAAATTGTTCGTGCTTTCAAAAATTGTTCGAGCTTCAAAATTTGTTCTCCATTTCAAAATTTGTTCTCAACATTTAAAAATTATTTGTGCTTTCAAAAATTGTTCGAGCTTCCAAATTTGTTCTCCATTTAAAAATTTGTTCTCAACATTCAAAAATTGTTCGTGCTTTCAAAAATTGTTCACATCGTTTCAGAAACTGTTCACCTTTTAATATTTTATTCACAAAACCAAAAACATTTTGTTTCAAACAAAGTTCCCATTTACAAAATTTGTTCACAAATACAAAAACTGTTCACATGTTTAAATTTTGTTTGCAAATGCAAAAATGTATGGGAATTTCAAAAAAATGTTCCAAATGTTGTTCACAAATTCAAAGCTGTTCAGGAATTTCGAAAATTCTTCATGTTATTCAAATTCATATTTAATTTTTTGTTCCATTTTTTAACTTTTTTGAGTGTCCCAAATAATGTTTTCATTTCAAAAAGTATTTCCTTTAAAAAAATCTTGTTTGGCATTTTTGTAAAAAGTTTCAATCTACCACGTATTATAGTTCATATATACCGGGCTGCCACTTTACGCACTAAATCTCAGTTATACAGTGGCTATGGACGCGCTTTCATGGCGGGAGGACTTGTGTTCGATCCAACGCCCACAAGTTTTTATGGAATTTTGTGAATTTGTTTTTTTTTTGCTGCTTATGTTTGGGTTTTTTACGTTGGCGCTCCCACTCTTTCACAAATAGCTAGCCTGGCGGAGTGGCTATATGCGGGCGCATGTAGAGATCACGCGTTCGATTCCAGAACTGGCGCCTTTTTTGGCATCTTTTTCATTTCAGCGATGGACAGCGAATGGACCGGCCCACGTGAACCGCATCCTGCGCGAAACGGCGACTTCTTACCGCAATAAGCGGCATATAGGAGGTCCCCTAACGGGCGTCCAAGGGACTCCCTTCGAATCCCTGTGAAAACTTGGTCATGGGCCAGCCCACCAGGTGCTGCTTGTGCGTGCCAGTTCGCTACCGCGGCGCTTAGAGCATCTGCAACAGTGGCTGTTAAAAACGTGCGCGTGGTAAACATGGGTTTTAGCGCGCACGGAGCAGTTTCGCGCGTTCCAGCAGGTGTGGAGATTTAGGCGCGCGAGAAAAGATTGCACGCGTGCAAAAAAGCGACCGGGCGCGCGCTAGTTTTGGCGTGCGGCGTCCGGTGCACTTTATAAATCCAGCGCCTCCACGCGCCCTCCCACCACTCTGTGCCGCGCCACGCGCCCTCCGCCGCTCTTTCTCGCCTCTTTTCCCGCCTCGCCACGCCGTGCCACCATGCTGCTGCGCCACCGGGGAAGTTCGGGCTACTGCGACGTCCGCGCGTGCCCCTCCCGCACCCTCTCGTCGAGATCCGCTATGCTAAGATGCGCCTCGGCCTTGGCACATCCGACACCGCCCACGAGGCCGCCCACGCGTACGAAGCGGCGGCGTGGCACCTCCGGCGGCCTCATAGGGAGATGAACTTCCCCGAGGTGGCGACGCGGGAGCGGGCGCAGGAGCTCGCGCCTCCCCCTGGGCTTGTCACCTACGAGGACCATCGCGACCACCGGAGGCGGGAGCGCCGCCTCGGCATCGCTGAGATGGACGATGAAGCCATGGCAGTGTGGCGTCGATGCTTCCCGGAGGATGTCGTCAACGAGCGCGCTACGCGCAAAGGAGGGCGGAGCGAGCCGCCTATCGCGAAGACAGGCGTACGCGGAAAGAGGCTGCGCTCTTCAACACCGAGCTTGGAGAAGCGTCGACCCGGGACTCCAACGTTGAACGGTAATATCAACGCCTTTTTTACGACGTCGGAGGAGGACATCATCAACTCGGAGTTGGAGGAGAAGGAGGACGACGATTAGTTGAACTATGCTAAACTATCTATGTTTTATGAACCATCTATGCATTTTTTTATCTACCTATTCTATGAACTATCTAGCGTGCCGTGCGGTTTCGTGCCTGTTGAAGATGCTCTTAAAGGACGGATTAGGAGGTCCCGAGCAGTCGTACTTGGGCTAGCCCATGCTAACGAAGGCTGAGACGTGGGCCCAAACATAAAGGTATCCTCGGCTCGGACGCCGCTCTAGCCGATAAAAAAAAGAGATACGAACACCGTAGCTCGCCGACGGCTAGTTGGCGGTCGCCGGCGGCGATCCGGTGCCGCTGGCGCTAGTAGAGGGGACGCCGCTGCGCGTGCGTGAATGGACGGAAGCAGGCTGCCGGATCCCTCCCGCCGCTGGCACCAGCCAGTCTCAGCTCGAGGTGAGCACGCTGGCCCTTACCCTAACTCTGCTTGACTTCTCGGTTTATCATCATCTGCCCCTGAACAAATGCAACCTTCGCCCCTGAAAAATCCTCAGATTTTGTTCGGTGATGCAGCTATGGGGATGTCGTGGTCTTCTATCTGATTGCTTTGCCTAGTCGCCGGTCGCCACACATTGGGGATTGGGGTAGTATTGTACAGAGGGCAACTGGGAATTAAACATCAAATGTTTTGCAACTCGTAGACAAACTACTACTAGTGTTACTTATGCGCCTTTTGAATTCAGTTTTTATGCTGTTGAACACAACAATTAAGCCATAGGGCTGGATATACTGAAGACAATATGCTATAGGTGATTCTGATGTAGCCGGTTCTAACTGAAGTTTAACATATTGATGTACATCATTTTTTATAGTGAAAGAGTGCTTATATTATATATAAAACGGCTGTTACAATCCTTACAAAATCAAAGGGGAAACAAAACTACTCTAGGCACGTCAGCTACAAGAGTCGATTCCTCGTTTATTCTAGCATAATATGCGAAGCTGGTGGGCAGCTCCATTGCTCTCTCTTATGATATTACACATGCAGCCTGCACTCCGGAAAAATCTCCATCACTCCCTTTGTCAGTCTCTTCTCTGAATTCTTTGAGAGCACCTACTAC
Source organism: Triticum dicoccoides (assembly GCF_002162155.2). Lineage (NCBI taxonomy): Eukaryota > Viridiplantae > Streptophyta > Magnoliopsida > Poales > Poaceae > Triticum > Triticum dicoccoides. The sequence continues at coordinate 654,511,067 of NC_041389.1, read as the reverse complement.
TCCGTTGTGTAGTCCATTTCAGCCACAGCCGGCCACCCTGTAAATTTCAGATAACTGACGGAGGTCAACCAGCCATCACATCGATAGCTTGTAAGGCTCCTCTGCCTCAGAGCACGCTCTTATCTTTCTAACTAGCGTAAGTGCGATAGATTATTTGGATTTAGGTACCTTTGTCTTGTTTCATTTAAGGATACCGTGAAAGATCTCTTATAATAGAATTTGTAATTTCTTACAAGGTTGACAAAATGGAAAAGAAAAAGGGGCCCAAGGCTATATCAGTTTAGACTTACTTATGACCATTCAGGAACAGAGAGAAACATGTCATCTACATCAGAGCAGTACAATCCTTCTTCCATTACATGTCAGACTGGAATTTGTCAACAGAAAACTGAAACAGAATAAGAATTAATAGAAAGCATCGCATCATATTGATATAACTAGCAACTACAGAGACACCACAGAGCAGTGACTTTGTAGGCATCATGTCCTCTGTCCTCACACCATATGGCAATGGCATGCTGATGGTAGATGTTTTGCACTGTTGGTATTGTCTCCACCAGACCACTCTTCTTAAAAGAAGACCAATATATTTGTCATACGATGTATCCTTCTAACTTACATCAGAGGTTGTACAAGTTATGCAGTTGCAGTTTTTGGCAACAACATGGCAGCTCTGTAAGACTGATCCAGCTTACAAAACACCAATATTTAAGAAAATACAATTGGAAAAATATTATCATTTATCATTTAAAAAGATCCAAAGCCTTCTGCACTGTCTTCTCTTCAGTTTCTTGATCCTCTGTTCAGCAGATAGGCAAGGGCTCGCCGTTCCACTCTTTGAGGCACTCCAGCAGCGCGTCGATGTGCTTGCCTTGGTTCATGGCGACAAACACCTTGTCCACCTCTTCCCCAGGAGATCGTGTCTTCTCCCCAGTCAAGTACTCAGTCCCAAGCTCCTTGCGCACCAACCTGTAGAGTGGGTACGACCGGCATTCGGTGATACGGTTCTGCTGCGCGGCGGTGCCGTTCTCCACGGAGGTCCGGGCAGCCTCAACCTCCTTTGGTAGCACTGCACGGAGCTCCTGCTCAAACGCGGCAAGCTTGGCAAATACAGATGTCTCCACGTTGCGCTCGGCCTCACCATTGGCCAAGGCGTGCTCCACAAGAACCGCACGCATCTTCTGCATTAGTGGGTAGTTAGCGCTGCAAGGGTCATCTGCATACGCGAACACCGCCTCGCGGTCAATCGTGAGCAGCAGGTCCTTCTCGCAGAAGCGTGCGTTGTGGAGATGGCCATTGTTGTTGGTGCTCAGTGTTTTCCTGGCTGCCATCTTCACACAACTCTTGACGGCTTCCTTTATATTCTCCTCAAGATGGCGGAGGTCGATGGCCTGGCACAAGGCGACCAAGAATGTCGAGGACATGAGCTTCAATATGTCAATGGCCTCAGCGGTCTTCCGGGAGGAGATGAGGCCGAGAGAGTTGACGTCTTGGTTGTGTTGCTCCGCGCTCTGGACATGGTTGGTGACGGGGTTTCCTAAGAACTGAAGCTCGGAGCAGTACGAGGCCATGGCAATCTCAGCACCCTTGAAGCCATAGTCCAAGCTCGGGTTGCGCCCGCCGGAGAGGTTGGAAGGCAAACCATTGTTGTAGAAGTCGTTCACGAGCTCCGAGAATTGGGCAAACATGAGCTTGCCGATCGCAGCAATGGCAAGCCTGGTGTTGTCCATGGACACGCCGATGGGCGTACCCTGGAAGTTGCCCCCATGGATGGCCTTGCCACGAGAGACGTCGATGAGTGGGTTGTCATTGACGGAGTTGATCTCACGCTCGATCGACTTGGTGGCAGCACGGATGACCTCGATTTGAGGACCAAGCCATTGTGGTGATGTGCGTAGTGCATACCTATCTTGCTTTGGCTTCATCAGCGGGTCGAGCTCGCCGAGCTTCTTTGCGAGCATCATGTAGGAGCTGCCTTCGAGGATGTGCTCCATAATGGCGGCGGCCTCGATCTGCCCAGGGTGATGCTTCAGCTTGTGGGTCAAGTGGTCGGTGTACTCTGGCTTGCCGTTCATGACCTCGCAGAAGACGGCGGATAGAACCTCAGCAAGGAGGCTCAGGATGTTAGCCTCGAAAAGCACCATGGACGCAAGCCCGGAGCCCACTGCTGTGCCGTTCACCATGGCAAGCCCTTCCTTGGGCTGCAGCTCAAAGAAGCCATGCTGGATACCGGCGATCTTGAACGCCTCTGCTGCGTTAACCTTGCTGCCGTCTGGGGCAGTGGCCACGGAGTTTGCCCGTCCAGTCACCAGGCCCGCGATATAGGAAAGCGGAACAAGGTCGCCGGAGGCGGTGATCGTGCCCCGGAGCGGCAGGCATGGTGTCACATTGGCGTTGAGAAGCGCAGCAACCGTCTCAAGGATCTCGAAGCGGATGCCGGAGTATCCCTGGAGCAGAGTGTTGACACGGACGAGCATCGCCGCCCTTGTTGCTGCGGCAGGCAGAACATGATCGTGGCCGCCTGTGCCGAAGGCTCCGGCATTAAGGAATCTGAACAAACAAGAAGTGGACAAGCAAATAAGGCTTCCAGATCACAAAAACAAAGGAGTACAGTACGATCAACAACCGAAATATCTAATTTGTTGATGGTTTAGTTTAACTGATTCGTACCTGATGAGCTCCCTCTGGAGAGCGCCGCCCTCCTTGGTCCTCCGGTGGGAGGTGGCACCGAAGCCGGTAGTGACGCCGTAGCTGTCGGTGCCGTTCGCCATGCTGTTCATGACCCAGTCACTGCTCTCCTTGACCCGGCCGCGGGCAGACTCGTCGAGCTCCACCCTGGTCTCACCACCGGCGGCCACAGCGGCGACCATGGCGATGGTCAAGCTGGCGCCCTCCATGGTCACCACCGGCCTACGGTACTCCTCGACCATCCGCTTCACCGCGTCCAAATGGCTCCCGGACAACTCCTCCGCCGCCTTCCCCCAGTTCAGGGGGTCGGCCCGCCCAGGCTGCGCCACGCACAAGCCATTGCCGTTGCCGGCGACCTGCCCGTTCTCGCACTCCATCGAGATGTGCAAGGAAGTAAGATAGAACCTTGGTAGCTGAAAGTATCTGTATCTGGCTCAGGCTTGGCCAGGATTAACTCTGTAAGCCGTAGACGGACTTGCGCAGAAGTGGAGCTCAAATTGCGGAGGAAAGCGAGGGAGGCTCTTCTTGGGGAGCAATGGGGGGAGAGGAGGTGTTAAATAGGGAAGCAGCGAAGCTTGGCTGGGTGGGTGGGTGTGGACTTGACCGCTGGATTGGTCTTAGGCAGGGTTGGTGTATTCTTGTGTTCTTAGGAGAAACGAATCTAGCTACTTGGTCGTGTTCTTCCTTCTAATCTAATGGTGAACGTTTCAAACAAGCGTAGTGGCTGCTTGCACGATGCATAAACCGCTACAGTACTATAGGAAATCTTAAAAAGCAGCTACACGGACGTCTGGTCTTTGCTTTGACAAAGTATCTGTGACTCAAAAGCGAGTGGGGTTCTGCATGCTCTGGACAACACGAGTTGTTATCTGCTAATGATCCGTCATAAGCTTTCAGTTTCACTAGTATTTTGTGGGGTGCGACGAACCCCACATATTCTATTTAAATTTAAACTTGCGCGTGCCCGGCGGGTGCAAGTGAGCTAAATGACGAGGGACATTCCGGTGTGCCACTATGTGAAAGATACAGTGCCACTTGACTTGCCAGATTTCTTTTAGTGCCACTTGACTTGCCGGACATGAGTTTGCTCAGTGGAAACGGTTTCTTAGACAAAAACAACGGCCATCCTCTCGTCAGTCATCCGCGTGCACATGTGAACGCCATCACAAGCATGCCACAGAAAACTAGGACTAGATATGCGTGAGTGGTGTCAAGTCGTTGGTCACACCAAGTCATGTGTGTATTTCATCGCCCATTTAGCTAAGTTTCAGTGGACGCGCCTCCCGTCGGATCTTTCTTTGCTTCAAGATACGCGCGAGAAGTGGCTTGTCTTGTTTTGGCCTGCGTAACGCCCGTGTCCAGCCTGTTTGCTGTTTTTTTTTTGAGAATCTCACAAAGCTTTATTACTGAATCATAATGTTCATAGGTACAAAAAGAAGATCGCCGGGTTGTCCTAGCCAAGTGTGTCAGCCAAACCCTAAAGATAACGCATGCTTTGCGAGATTATGGGCCTCCGTATTGGAGGTCCTATACTCATGAGTAAACGAACATGAAATAAAGGTAGTTGCTCTAGTCTTGATTTCCTCGACAATGGCTCCAAATTCTGCTGAGCTTCCCTGTCTGATTGCATCTACCACCACCTTGCAATCGGAGGCAACAAGTAAATGGTTGATATAGAGATCTTCTGAAAGTGCTAATGCCTCCCGAACAGCTAGTGCTTCTAGCACTTGGGGGTTGTGCAGTCCTCTGAAAACGAGAGCTGGCGCTCCCATGAACAAACCTCTCTCATCCCTGCAAACCACACCAACTGTGCCAAACGTACCTGGGCGTGACACGGCCGCGTCCACATTGAGTTTGTAGTAATCTGTTGGTGGTGGAATCCACGTACGGGGTCGTGGTACTGCTATCCCATGTGCTTCCTCCTTCTTCTTCTTCAAAAACTCTATGTCTGATAAGTAAGCTTTGATGAAGTTGTCAGTGGCAAACGGAGTCTGGTATATATCCTCATGTATAGCTTTTCGTCTTGCACTCCAAATCGCCCATAAAGTAACAATCATCAACTGAAATTGCTCCGGTGGAAGAGAGTCATTCATGGCAAAGAGCCACAGCCGTGCGTCAGGTTCTGAGGTTGCCCACATGTGCTCGACCATCTCGGCTTCTGAAAGTGCCCACACACACCTAGACACATTACACTCCAGCAAAGAATGCCGCCAGCTATCCTGCCCTCCGCATAGGGAGCAAGCACTCGTAGTGGCCATATGACGATGGTTTAGGACATCTCCCGTAGGGAGTGAGTGTTGCGCCAATCGCCAAGTGAAAAGGTGCAGTTTCGGTGGCACTGACATGTTCCATAGCGAGTTCCACCCCCTCATCTCATGTTCAGAGTTGGAAGGATCCTCCCTTTCCTCCAGCCATGCCTCGCGCCCAATCTTGATCTTGACAATCATCTTATAAGCTGACCGTACAGAAAAACGCCCCCTTGGATCATCATTCCATGCCCAGAAATCGTCCACACGCCGTGTACAGAGCGGTATTTGCAAGATCGCCTCCACATCAATGGGTATGAACACCTGTCTAAGCAAGTCCTCTCGCCACGCAGCTCTAGTGTGGTCGATCAGATCAGAAACCAGTTGCGGTGGGTCAGCAACTAAGGAGGCCACCGGCTTCATCATTCCGTCCCTTGGGATCCAACTATGTTGCCATATGTTCGTGGTAGTTCCATCACCAATACGCCGGATAGCTCCTTGGGTGATAATATCTCTCCCATCAAGTATAGATCGCCACACCTGAGAAGGATGTGGACCTAGTTGAGCTTCAAGGACTGTACATTGTGGAAAATATGATGCTTTAAGGATTTGTGCACTAAGAGAGGAGGGATCATTCAATAATCTCCAAATTTGCCGAGACAAAAGTGCCAAGTTGAAGATTTCTATATCCCGAAAGCCAAGTCCTCCCAAACTTTTCGGTCGGGTCATCAAATCCCAAGCTACCCAACATGGTTTCCTCTTGCCTCTCTTGCTCCCCCACCAAAATTGACGAATGAGTGACGTAATGCTTCCACAAAGGCCTCGAGGTAATCTGAAGCAAGACATCGAAAAAACTGGTAAAGCTTGAGCCACAGATTTTATGAGAACCTCCTTTCCTGCCACTGATAAAAGTTTCTCCATCCATCCCTTTATCCTTTCCCAAACTCTGTCTTGTAAATATTTGAAGGTGCCATTTTTGGACTGTCCAACATCGGTCGGCAGACCCAAATACTTTTCACTCAAAGACTCATTCTGCACATTAAGTATATTCTTTATCTCCACCCTAAGGGTCTCTGGGCATCCCTTACTGAAAAATATGGACGATTTATCATAGTTTACCCTTTGGCCCGAAGCCAAGCAATATGCATCAAGTAGGTTTGAAACCTCATTTGCCCCCTGGACACTAGACTTGAAAAGCAGCAGGCTGTCATCTGCAAACAAAAGGTGGTTCACTACCGGAGCCGTGGGCGCCACCTTTATGCCACCGAGCACTAATGACTGAGAACTGTGTTTTAAAAGGCACGAAAGGCCCTCCGCTGCAATCAAGAATAAGTAAGGGGAAATAGGATCTCCCTGCCTGATACCCCTGGAAGGTGAGAAGCTCTCTAATCTTTCTCCATTAAACAAGACCGAGAATGAAACAGAAGTGATCATACTCATAACTGTATGGATCCAATCTGGTGCAAAGCCAAGCTTAACCATAATTGCCTTTAGATAAGGCCACTCTAGTCTGTCATATGCCTTCATCATATCAAGCTTAAGTGCACAAAAGATGTTTGTCTTGGATCTGTTTCTCTTCATGAAGTGCAAACATTCATACGCACAAATAATATTATCCGTGATCAACCTCCCGGGAACAAAGGCTGATTGCTCCTTTGAGATAATATCTGGCAATATCAACTTCAATCTATTCGACACCACTTTAGAAGCTATTTTATAAATCACATTGCAAAGGCTGATAGGCCTAAACTGGGTAAGTAGAGTGGGATTTTGTACCTTGGGTATCAACACGAGTACCGTATCATTAATGCTTGCAGCAGTCTCCTCTCCACGGACGATCCGAAGCACCACTTTAGTTACTTCATCCCCACAAATGTCCCAGTGGCGCTGATAGAAGTGTGCAGGAAAACCATCTGGCCCCGGTGCCTTCGTAGGAAACATCTGAAACAGGGCCTGCTTTACTTCCTCATTTGTGTAAGGAGCGCAAAGCGAAGCATTCATCTCTGGTGTCACTTTCCGAGGCACATGTTGTAATACATCATCTATCCCCTGTACACCTTACCTTCCGTCGTGTACAAGGTTTTATAGAAATCTGTCACAAGTTGTTTCATCTCAGCCTTGTCCTCTACTCTTATACCCATCGCATTGTGTAGAGCTCGAATCATATTCTTCCTACGCCGCATATTTGCTCTCATGTGAAAAAAATTTGTGTTGCGATCACCCGCAGTCAGCCACTGTATGCGCGATCTTTGTCTCCACATTAACTCCTCCCTATGATAGAGCTCAACCAGTCGTTCATTCAACTTTTGCTCAAGGTGATTTGGAGCAGTCCTAGACGGAACACTCCGAAGCCTCTCTAGCTCCGCTTTTGCCTTCTTGATCTCCTTCCTAACACTTCCAAAAGTTGCATCCTCCCATGCCGAGAGGTTCTTTGACAGAAGCTCCAATTTTCTACGAATCCCCTCAACTCCTTGATCCGCTTGCAGTTCGCTCCATCCTGAGCTGATAGTGTCACGCCATGATTCATGTGACTCCCACATCACTTCGTACCGGAAGCTCGGTTTAGGGCGTGGTAAAACCTCTTCAAACTGTACGAGTATTGGTCCATGATCCGAGGACGCCGAAGTTAAGTTTGTAACCTTGGCCATAGGGAAAAGCGCCGCCCAATCAGCTGTGGCCATCGCTCTGTCAAGCCTCACGCGGGTGTAGGATCCCCCGGTCACTTTTTTCTCAAAGGTCCAAAATCTGCCATGATAGCCCAAGTCCATCAACATGCAAACGTCAACCGCATCCCGGAAACCTTGTATTTGTGCATTACTCCGATTAGCAGCTCCCTCATGTTCATCCGGACGTAAAACTTCATTAAAATCGCCCAAACACAGCCAAGGGAGGTTGCTAAAAGACGCCAACCCCTTTAGGAGATCCCATGTTTGGTGTCTCAGTTGTGTCTAGGCCTCGCCATACACGCATGTCAACCTCCATGGGTCTTTCCCTTCCTCTACCACCTTTGCATCAATATGATAAACAGAATCACCCAAGATCTCAACATTTATTGTATTATTCCAAAAAATCCCTATTCCTCCACTTCTTCCTTGACTATCTATCGCATAGGCATTATCATAGCCCAAAGTGTTAGCTAAAGCTTCTACACGTGCACCCTTTACTTGAGTTTCAACAATACACAGCACGGTAGGGGTAAATTTCTTCGCAAAGTCGCGAAGCTCACGAACTGTCGCGGCTTTACCCGTGCCGCGACAGTTCCAACAAAATGAACTCATTGCGTCCGGCGGCACTCCTCGGAGGAGCCCGCCGATCCATCATACTGGTCCTTGCCACGTTCCACTCCATCTGTCACCATACTCGGTGTCCCTGCATCAGACAGCTCCTTAAACAGGGCTCCTTTATTGCCAACATCTTTCTTCCGTCGCTTCACCTCTTTCCTTGGAGACACATATACAGGCGGCATCGGTGGAACCCCGTCCGGCTTTCCAGAGATTACAAGAGCTGTAGAGCTCACTGGGACCACGTCCCCTTCTCCATCATCGCTCGACTGAACTGTCTCTAGATGGTTCTTATCCGAAGATTGCCTCTTGTTACTTGCCACCACTACCCCCAGCGTTGCAGCAGTCGGTTCCTCGATCATACCCTTGGGCTCACTTGGCCCCGATACTTCTGTGGTCATTGCATTGTCCTCTCCTTCATCCTGCCTCCCCGCCTCCCTGCGAGGTTCATTCTGATATGCATTGAAGCGCCAACTTTGATTGGGGTTATACTGCTCTCGCCCCCTACCTCTTCCTCCTGCATTCCTTGGGCCGCCTCGTCCCCTCTGGTTACCAAAACCACCTCTGCCAGGTTGCCTGAAGCGAATATTGTCAGCCAGAACAAAGTCACCCCACTCAAACTTTGTCTCATCATGAACACCATCACCACACTCCTCGTGCCAATGCCCGCATTCACCACAGTTAAAGCAAAAGACAGGTAATTTCTCGTATTTTACTTGATATCTAACTCGTTCATCCCCCTTCTTTCCAGTGACAAACCTCTTAATTTTTGCGTTGATATCGATTTTCACCCTCACCCGGACAAATTCACCAAAGAAACCTGCCGATAGCTTGAGCTGCACTTCTTCCACCTCGCCAATTCGCGATGCCATCCCCCTAACTGCGGGCTCTATCAAAAAGTTGTCAGGTAAACGATGGATTTGCGCCCAAACTGCCAACTTATCCAACTTGATGCTATCAGGGTTTTTGAACCCATCATACTCCACCAAAATCACTGCTTGGTCTCTGAAAAGCCATGGCCCCTCTAGCATGGCCTTATTCCAATCCCCTAGACAACCAAACTGCGCTGTGAACAAGTTGTCCTTCACCTTCCTCCAGACCACCGTTTTCGCTGGATTCCAGGCTGCACGCATGTCCCCATAAAGAGCATTAGGGCTGAAAGTCCTTGTAGTGTGTACCCTGGCTATGGCTAGCCACTTCGCCGGCGCCCCCAGATCCGGTAACTCCTCCTCCCACACGAAATCATCATCTTCCTCCTCCTGCAAATTCAACCTGGCTAGCAGCTCCTCCGTCGTCTCCTTGCCATGCCGCCCCTGTGAGCTTGATCCCGACGCCATGAACCGAGCAGTCTAGTCGCCGCCAACGAAAACCCTAGATCGATCTGCCAGAGAAACCACTATAACCAAGGCCGGGTAAGGTCACGAGGGGCCTCCCTTGATCAGCCCGAGTCCAGGGGATCACCAGCAGGTTCGATCGGGGAAAAGAAGGTAAGATCCGGCCGCGGCGCCGGAGTATGTCAAAACCCTAGGCTATCGCCGTTGGGGAGAGAAAACTCGCCGAGAGAAAACGACTCACGGACTCGCCGAGAGAAAACTCATGCTCTTGTCGTCACGATCGAAGAGCAGCCTTTGGACTTGATCCTGTACGTGGAGCCGATAGCAGTGACTCGGCGTAGTAGCAGCACCAGCAGATCACACACCGTAGGCTGCGTGCGGAACGCGACGGCGGCCGCTAGTAAAATCGCGGATCGCCTTCTCGTACGCGGTGATTTGCTGAAACCATTGTCACGGTTTGTTTTTTCTTTTTTCTGTTTGGCTTCTCCGTGTATCAGGGGACAGGGAGGATTTCTAAGTGGGCTGGATAGGTTTTAGGGTGCCTTTTTTCATTTGTTTTTATTTTCGTTTGTTTCTCCATTATCCCAATTTTGTTTGTTTGTTTTTTTCAGCTGTTATACTGTAGATCTGAGGGGATTTGTTGGTTCCAGCAGGATTCAGTAGGTTGGATTATTAGTTTATTAGTTTCAACGAAGTAGAGATTATTAGTTTTTTTTTCAGTAGTCAAAAAGTAGTTTTGATTAGCAGAGATTAGGAGGTTTTATTTTCCATTTCCCCATTCTAGCAGATGATATCCCCATGTGTGCCCTTTTCTTCTGTGTTCTTGTTTGCCATACTTTTTTCAAGCAGAGAGTATATCCCCATGTGTGTCCCTTTTATTGTGTTCTTTTTTGCTATTGACTTCATCGACCCCACCCTTGACTACAATGGGCGAGAGTAACTACTATCCCAATACTGGACTGGCGAGAAATCTCGGAAGGAAGAGTATATTTATGATAAACATGACCATGAAGTACAACTGACTGTGCTTACCCTTTTCAATTCATTCCAATGCAAATTTAAGTTCCTTGATGTTTTTAAAAATAAGTACAACTTGACATATTGCATGACCTTATTTTATTAATTCAATGTAAGGTTTCTATGCATGAAATTTAAGCTTTGTACCAAATTGACGTATATGCTTTTGTGCAGGTCTATAGATTTGTGATATATGACTATGAAAACCAATCTTTGGCCCATCAGAATGAAGAGACAAATCAAAAGATAGCCATATATCTTTGACAAGTGCACCTACGGTGAGATGTTCATGGAGCCTTTGGCTCATCAGAATGTAGAAAAAAAATCCAAAGGAGACGTCCAGAGACTTGGGAAAGGGGACCAAGAAAGAGCCATGTTTCCTTGACATCCGCGGCATATATCATCATATGTCCATGGAGAAGAATATCATGGGAACTTTTTGAGCCCTCTCTCAGCAATTTGAGGTAAGAACTATAAATATCTTACTTCAATACTCCCATGTGCAAAGCGACATTGACCATGCCAGAAGCCAAAGTTATATATGGGGAACATATATAGGATAGCATTTTCAGTTTTGTCCAGTTTCGTTTGATTATAAACATGTTGTGAGAAATAGTTTATCTATGCATGGAGTATGTGATAATCTTGAGAAAACATCAAAAGAGGGATTACATTAATTTTCTTTAGCATAAGTGGGATAGATTATTTGGATTTATATTTTGGCCGATTTCATTTAAGGATACCATGAAAGATCTCTTATAATAGAATTTGCATTTGTTTTACAAGATTGACAAACGTAAAGACAAAAAGGAGCCCGAGGCTATATCCGTTTAGACTTACAAGTCATCTTCATTGGAGCAGTAAAACCAAACCAAAACATTTTACAATCCTGTTTCCATTACATGTCAGACTGGAGTTGGTCAACAGAAAACTGAAATAGAATAAGAATTCCTAGAAGGCGTCACATCATATTGATATAACTAGCAACTACAGAGACACCACAGAACAGTGACTTAATTTGTAGGCATCATGTCCTCCGTCCTCGCACCTTATGCCAGTAGATGTTTTGCACTGTTCGGTGTTGTCTCCACCAGACGATTGATCTCAAAAAAGGACCATTATAATTATCACGAATCTTTTATCATACACTGTACTCTTTTAACTTACATCATATAAGTTGTACAAGTCATGCAGTTGCAATTTTTGGCAAGAACATGGCAGCTCTGTAAGAATGTTACAACTTACCAAACATTGATTTTTGAGAAAAATACAATTGAAAAAATATTATCACTTCAGCTAAGAAGAGCCGCAGCCTTATGAAATCTGAAGCACACTGTCTTCTCTTCAGTTTCTTGATCCTCTGTTCAGCAGATAGGCAAGGGCTCACCGTTCCACTCTTTGAGGCACTCCAGCAGCGCGTCGATGTGCTTGCCTTGGTTCATGGCGGCAAACACCTTGTCCACCTCTTCCCCAGGAGACCGTGTCTTCTCCCCAGTCAAGTACTCAGTCCCAAGCTCCTTGCGCACCAACCTGTAGAGTGGGTACGATCGGCATCCGGTGATACGGTTCTGCTGCGCGGCGGTGCCGTTCTCCACGGAGGTTCGGGCAGCCTCCACCTCCTTTGGTAGCACTGCATGGAGCTCCTGCTCGAACGCGGCAAGCTTTGCAAACACCGATGTCTCCACATTGCGCTCGGCCTCCCCGTTGGCCAAGGCGTGCTCAACGAGAACCGCACGCATCTTCTGCATCAGTGGGTAGTTGGAGCTGCAAGGGTTATCTGCATACGCGAACACCGCCTCGCGGTCGATCGTGAGCAGCAAGTCCTTCTCGCAGAAGCGTGCGTTGTGGAGATGTCCATTGTTGTTGGTGCTCAGTGTCTTCCTGGCCGCCATATTCACACATCTCTTGACGGCATCCTTGATATTCTCCTCGAGGTGACGGAGGTCGATTGCCTGGCACAAGGCGACCATGAATGTAGAGGACATGAGCTTGAGTATATCAATGGCCTCGGCGGTCTTCCTGGAGGAGATGAGACCGAGAGAGTTGACATCTTGGTTGTGTTGCTCAGCGCTTTGGACATGGTTGGTCACCGGGTTGCCTAAAAACTGCAGCTCGGAGCAGTATGAGGCCATGGCAATCTCAGCACCCTTGAACCCATAGTCCAAACTCGGATTGCGCCCGCCGGAGAGGTTGGAAGGCAGACCGTTGTTGTAGAAGTCATTCACCAGCTCTGAGAACTGCGCAAACATGAGCTTGCCGATCGCAGCAATGGCGAGCCTTGTGTTGTCCATGGACACGCCGATAGGTGTGCCCTGGAAGTTCCCACCGTGGATGGCCTTGCCGCGGGAGACGTCGATGAGTGGGTTGTCGTTGACGGAGTTGATCTCCCGCTCGATCGACTTGGTTGCAGCACGGATGACCTCAATCTGGGGCCAAGCCATTGCGGTGATGTGCGGAGCGCATACCTATCTTGCTTTGGCTTCATCAACGGGTCAAGCTCGCCGAGCTTCTTTGTGAGTGCCATGTAGGAGCTTCCTTCAAGGATGTGCTCCATGATGGCGGCGGCCTCGATCTGCCCGGGGTGGTGCTTCAGTTTGTGGGTCAAGTGGTCGGTGTACTCCGGCTTGCCGTTCATGACCTCGCAGAAGACAGCCGATAGAACCTCGGCAAGGAGGCTGAGGATGTTAGCCTCGAAAAGCACCATGGACGCAAGCCCGGAGCCCACTGCCGTGCCGTTCACCATCGCAAGCCCTTCCTTGGGCTGCAACTCAAAGAAGCCATGCTGGATGCCGGCGATCTTGAACGCCTCCGCCGCGTTAACCTTGTTGCCGTCCGGAGCAGTGGCCACGGAGTTTGCCCGACCGGTCACCAGGCCCGCGATATAGGAAAGCGGGACGAGGTCACCCGAGGCGGTGATTGTGCCCCGGAGAGGCAGGCATGGTGTCACGTTGGCGTTGAGAAGCGCAGCGACCGTCTCGAGGATCTCAAAGCGGATGCCGGAGTACCCCTGGAGCAGTGTGTTGACACGGACAAGCATCGCCGCCCTTGTCGCTGCGGCGGGCAGAACGTGGTCGTGGCCACCGGTACCGAAGGCTCCGGCATTAAGAAATCTGAACAGACAAGAAGTGCAAGAAAATAATAAGGTTTCCGGAACTCAGAGGTACAGTTGATCAACAAGTGAAATAAACTACTACTCCTACTAATACATTGGTCGTTTAATTCAATTGGTTCGTACCTGATGAGCTCACGCTGGAGAGCTCCACCCTCCTTGGTCCTCCTATGAGAGGTGGCGCCGAAGCCAGTAGTGACGCCGTAGCTGTCGGTGCCGTTGGCCATGCTGTTCATGACCCAGTCACTGCTCTCCTTGACACGGCCACGGGCGGACTCATCGAGCTCCACCCTGGTGTCGCTGCCGGCGGCCACAGCGGCGACCATGGCGATGGTCAGGCTGGCGCCCTCCATGGTCACCACGGGCCTGCGGTACTCCTCGACCATCCGCTTCACCGCCTCTAGATGGCTCCCGGACAGCTCCTCCGCCGCCTTCCCCCAGTTCAGCGGGTCGGCCCGTGCCGGCTGAGCGACGCACAAGCCATTGGCGTTCTGGAACTCCATCGAGATATGCAAGTAAGTTCTAGGACAAGCTGGGGACCGGGCAGGTGTATGTGTGTGGGTCTGGATAAATTCTGGTAGATGGACTTGCGCTGAAGATCGAGGAGCTCAAATTGCAGATGAAGGTGAGGGAGGCTCTTCTTGGAGAGGAATTGAGGGGGAGGAGGGTTAAGTAGGCAGCAGCTGGGCAGGGTGGGTGTGGGTGGTGTGGTGGGTTGGTGTGGACCTGGCCGGAGGGGGAATCCGCCGGAGGGTGGGTTTGACCCGACTTATTTCGGGGAAGAAGATGGTTGGTGCGGGGTAAGAGAGGTAACCCAGTGTTGTTAATCGCTAATCATGCATGCATGCATCATCTGCATTATTGTGTGGGGTTCTGTTTAAACTTAAGCTAGGTTTTGTTCTCCAAAGCGAGTAGGGTTCTGCCATGCTTCCACTACAGTGGTAATATTTTATTGCGGGTGCGACGAACCCCACATATATCTATCTAAACTCTAGCTTGCACTCCAGTATATATTTTCTAATGCAAGTAGGACAGACAATTACCCTCGTGTTTCACAAACAGTTGTCTTAAAATGAGACGATCCACCCTCAGACCTCACTCCCGCTAGATGGTCAGTCAGTCGTGTACTCATTTTGTTCCCTCAGTGATCCATTGGAAGCTTCATCCAAAGAAAAGGAAACCAGCATTTACTTGTTTCTTCGTGCCACCGTGTGAAAGATACAGTCTCACTTCTTGGTGCACACTTGACTCTGCTCGGTGGACAAGATTCCCCAGAAAAACGGCTGCTGTCCTCTTGAACATCGCCATCGTGAGCACGATCGGAAGCAGAGTGAATTGCAAACCTATGCGTCAATGTGGTAGTTTTTTGCAATTCGCTCTCGCAAGCATGTTTATACATGGCTCGGTCTCGGTGGAAATTATTTCCCTTTTTTTCCTCTATATAAAAAGCAATTTTATTAACCCAAAATGTAGCATGGAAATGATTTCCTGGAAATTGCTTCATTCGCATCGCATACATACAGTCATACACACATGTCAAATTCTTGATTAAGTTAAGGTTCTGTCTATCGGAAATATTGAGCGCACCAAACGGGCGTGCATGGTCTGATATTTGACTTGTTTTGTGAGCAGGTTGATACTTGACTTTGTCCTTGATTGCCAACAATTATTAGTGGTCGATTTCTTTACAGGAACTTCTAACATTGGCCAGAGATCTAGAGGCATGAGTGTGTGCTGAGAATTTTACCAACCATACGGATTTCCTCGGTGGGTTGGTGAGACGCGTGAAGAAGCATTTGCAGGACGAGTTCAACAGTTGAAATGGCAAACCAAGCTAAGTAATTGGTCTATGGCCGAAAGTACCCTCCTGAGCCCGAGCTCAAATGAGCTTGTGTGAACAGCAAAATAAATAAAAAATGGTAAACTTTGACAAATGTTTTAAGTATTTGTAAATTTTCATCATTAAATCACATTCGTGAAAGGCATGCAAAAAAAAACTAGTGCTCCAAATTACTTTCAAAAGTAGTATTTTCGGAGCATCGTTTTTGTTTTGCCGTCAATCTGGGTGTGGGCCGATGCGGCGCGGTGTTGCCAGCGGCTTGGCAGCTTCTCGGGGTGCGTCAGGCGTGTGGCGTCTGCGTGGACCCCTCTCAAAACTAACCTGGTGGCGTGGTCCGGCATGGTGGCATTGCCCGGGCTCCTCTGGGCGACGACGACACTTTGGCGGCGGTGGTCCATGACACAGCTGATGGCGGTGGCTCGGGGTGGTCACGGCTGGTCGTGGCGGCGTCGATCTGATAGGTGGCGGGGAATGTCATTCAGTAGGTATTTCAGCTCTCAAAGACCAAATTTCACAAATTTGACCCCTTTTTTTTCTTCTGGATTTTCCTTTTTCCATTTTTTTTGCTTTGGATTTCTCTCTTTGAATTTAATTCAAGAAATGGTTAGCCAATTTTTCAATTTCAAATGAGCATGAGCTTAACTAGTAAAATCTCCACGATATATGTCAAGCCAAAGCCATCCTTGAGCATTTTATATTTCTTCATTCTTTTTAAGAAAATCCCTCTGTTTTGCACATTTGTGAAGGAGAAAGAGCACCATCCAAGTCAGATTATTTGCTTCCTACTCCCTCCATTCCTAAATATGACCTTTTTTAGATATTTCCATGCAAACTACGTACGAAGCAAAATGAATGAATATACACTCTAAAATACATCTACATTCATCCGTATATAGCCTGTATTAAAATCTCTAAAAGGTCTTATATTTAGGAACGGAGGGGGTAGAAAATTATGCTAGTATCTTGTGATCATGTATATTCCAAATATGCAAAAACATGATATCCTCCAAGTCAAATGTTTGCTTCCATTTTAGGCCTTCTCCTTCGGGATTGTAATGTGACTCTTACTTAATCAATACAATCCCCCTTTACCCCGCAAAAAAAAATGTTTGCTTCCAAATTTTCTGTCGGAAAGCTAGCAGAAAATGGTTTGGTTATCTAAACTTAAGAGTGTTGGCCTGAAATTTTCTGTCGCATGCTTGTGGTCGCGTTCACGATGTGCACGCGGATGACTGACCAAGAAATGGTCTCCACTGAGGACAGTCATGCCTGCCACTGCCAAGTCAAGTGCACACGACCAAAGTGTGAATGTATCTTTCAAGCTAGCCATGCAGCCCGCTATGACCAGACCACGTGCAAACCGAATATCCCTCATCATGTGCAAGCTTTAAGTTCAAATAAACAATATGCGGGGTTCGTCGCACCACACAAAATACTAAGTGAAAGTGAAAGCATTGTCCATGAATCATTAGCAGATAACAACTCCCGTTGTCCAGAGCATGTAGAACCCCACTCGCCATGGAGTCACAGGCCCACATATATACTTTGTCAAACCAAAGACCGTCGCTGTTTTTAAGATTTTCTATAGCAGCAGTAGTAGTAGTTTATGCATTGTGGAAGCAACCATCACGCTTGTTTGAAACGTTCCATTTATCGACAATACGACACATGTTTACATCAGTAGATTTGCACTTCCGTAACTCAGCTACTCAAGCACATGATTATCAGAGGAATGCACCTAGTTGAACACACAAGCACACGGTGGATGGCACGATTAACACTGAACACTTAGCATGTGAGGACGCAAGAAAATGGAGCACTTGACTCGGCCTCTCTTCTTCCCCGCACCAACCATCTTGCGCACCTGCAACCATCGTGAAGCGGTCAAAGCCACACCAACCACACCCCGCACCCCACCCTGCCTATTTTTTAAGAAATGGAGGAAGACCTCCGCTCTGCATCTGGACGATGCATGCAGCCACTTTATTAATTATTCACACAAAATCTTATAAAGTCATACAAAAGTAAGATTAAAACCATCATCTAGGCAACATCTATCGCTACTTCTATCTAGTTGATGAAGGGATGCTGATAGTCTGGACCTAATACCAACAGATCTCGCAGCCAAACATAACATCTAAGACCTGAGGTCCCAACCAGGACGCCTGCCGGGTATAGGGCACCTACCAATCCGACGCACTCCTCAACCAGTACGCCTGCCGGATATGAGACCGCCGCAGCCACCTGCCACCAATCCATCTTTAGTGCTGTACTGTTGCATGTACCTTGCCCGGTCTAGCTGCCGTCGACGCCACCACGACGCCAGACAACGCCACCATCCTGTGCTCGTCCATCATCACCCACCCACCGACGAGACACCGCTGCTCCATGCCGCTGAGACCCGCCGTTGTCGACGTGTCAGATACCACGCCGCTCCTCCTCTTGTCCCCTCTAGCCAACACTTGCTCCAAAATGATGCCCCCAGGAGGGAGAACGACATCGTAACGTCGCCATCGTCCGATCCGGTAAACCCAGATCTAGGGTTTCCCTCGGAGCTTTCCGATCAGGTTGAAGTGACCTGCAACGACGATGCCTCGAGAAGGAAACGACGTCCAAGACGCCGCCATCGTCCGCCATGACCATAGTCAGGCGCCGTTTTCACCGGAAGCCACGTCGTCCCGATCTCGCGGCTGGCTGGAACCGAGCGGAGTCTCGCCATGAAGACGAACGCCGCCTCGGTAAACCGGCGGAGATCCGACATCTCCTCGCCGGTCCCTCCACGCGCCGCCGGTCGGCGGAAGACCACCCCGCGGCGGATCCGATCGGGGCGTTGGATCCGCAGTCGCCGCCGCCGCCATCTCCGCGCAGATCAGGCACCCCGTCGGATGGGGCGCTGCCACCGCATCCGTCCATCTCAGGGCCGCCGCTCCGCCGGCTTATGGCGCTTCGGCCACCGCTGCAAGGCAAGGGATCGCCGCCCCAGCCACCGCCTTCGGATCCCACGAGAAGGGCCGCCCCTACCGCCTCAGATGAGATCTCGCCGCATCCACCCACCCAGCGGCCTTCGGCGCCGGGCCCGCCGCCGCCACGGCCCTCGCCGGCGGCAACGGCGGCAGAGGGAGACGCAAGAGGAGTCCTGCTGCGCTAGGGTTCATGGGCCCCTGGCGTCGCCTAGGGGGAGGCGACGCGAGGGGGAGAGGGAGAGGAAAAGCGGGCCTGGGTCTTCCAGATTGGCTAACTGCTGCAGTACCTCGATGAAGAACGGCCGCATATTTAACCCCTCCTCTCCCTCCATTCTTGTGCAAGAAGAGCTACCCTCACTCACCAACGTCTGCAGCCTGAGCTCTCTCCATTCCTCTCTGCCTACCAGAATTCATCCAGCGCAAGACCTGCCAGTCGTTTAACTTGCTTGTTTTCCTACTTCTTTGCACATCACGAATTCACGATGGAGTGCGAGAACACAAGACACATCGCCACCCATGGCATGGCTTGTGCGTGGCGCAGCCATCCATGGCCGACCCCTTGAAGTGGGGAGTATTTAAAGGCGTGTACAATGGTGTTATCTTACGAGTGTCACGTAGGATAAATATTGAGGTGGAGAAAGAACTCGTAAAAAAGACTTGTCTTCTTCTATTTAAGAGAAGACAAGTGATAATCTCTTAGTATAATATGTTTCACCATAATTTTAGGAATGACTATTATTAAAGATAAAGCTAAGAGATGATCCATTGTAGACATCTTTTTTATTATCCCTAAATTACATGCAAGACCTAAGATAAGACTATCTTATCAATCATTGTACATGCCCTAACAAAAAAACTACCACATTTTGTGGAACCGTGCCTATAAACTACCACTTTACAAATTTATGTAGGAAACTACCACTTTCTCACTAATCCTTAACTAAAAACTACCATGTCTGAAAAAAGCCTGATTTGCCTCTTTTAAACACGTTTCTGACCGGTTCGGCCCACACGTAAGCATTGACGTGGCACAATAGCAAAATCTGTTGCCGAGGAGCTCGCGGCCGCCGGCAAAGGGCGCGGGGCGAGCGGCTCCGGCGGCTCCAGCGGCGACCCACGCGGATGCAGTAGCGACCCGCGGCGACTCCAGCACCGACCCGCGGCGAGCGGCTCCCACAGCGACCCGCAACTGCCGCGGGGAGCGGCTCTAGCGGCGAAGGGCGGCGATGGCGGGTGCTGGGAGCCCGGGCGGTTGGAGGCGGGGGCGCGGCTGCGGGAGCCGCAACATGCGAGGAGCAGCAGCAGGGGCAGGTGTGGGCGAGCCATGCGTGGCGGGGGCATGGCCCGGGCGTAGCAGGTGTGGGTGAGCGCGCGTGGTACGGGGACGGCGACCACGGTGCGCATGCCGAGGGGCGGCCACGAGCTCCGCTGGCGCGCGCGTGCGGATGCGGCTCGGAGCACGAGCTCCGGCGCTCGGGCACGACGTTGATGCGGCAAGTAAGCGAGGGGGAGTAGAGGGGAAGCAGCGAGCGCTGACGATGGTGACGGGGAGCTGCACGGGGTGGTCGGGGATGCGGCGAAGTGCGGCTCCGGCAATTTGCGGGGCGGCGAACTGAGCGTGAGGAGGAAGAAAGGTTGTGCGGGCGAGAGGGTCATTGGAGTGCACACGGGGTATTCGAGGAAACGCCAGAGAGAGAGAGGAGGAGGAGGAAGACGATTGATGCTGACAGGTCGGCCCATCTTGTCAGAAAGGCGTTTAGAAGAGGCGAATCGTGCATTTTCCGACATGGTAGTTTTTAGTCAAAGATTAGTAAAAAAGTGATAGTTTTCGATACAAATTTGTAAAGTGGTAGTTTATAGGCACGATTTCAGAAAATGTGGTAGTTTATTTTGTTAAATACTCTGAAGTGGGGGAAGGCCGCGGAAGAGCTATCTAGGAGCCATCTGGACGCGGTGAAGCGGATGGTCGAGGAGTACCATAGGCCGGTGGTGACCATGGAGGGCGCCAGCTTGACAATTGCCATGGTCGCGGCTGTGGTAGCCGGTAGCGAGACCAGGGTGGAGCTCGACGAGTCCGCCCGCGGCCGCGTCAGGGAGAGCAGCGACTGGGTCATGAACAGCATGGCCTGCACCGACAGCTATGGCGTCAACAACGGCTTCGGCGCCACCTCCCACCGGAGGACCAAGGAGGGCGGCGCTCTCCAGCGTGAGCTCATCAGGTACGAATTCATTATATTGAACAACGTAGAAATTAGTGATCATATGTGTCTCTGGGTTATATATGAAAGCCTTATTTGTTTTTCATATTTCTTGTCTCTTCATCAGATTTCTTAACACCGGACCACGTTCTGCCAGCTGCTGCCACGAGGGCGGCGATGCTCGTCCTCGTTAACACTCTGCTCCAGGGGTACTCCGGCATCCGCTTCAAGATACTCAAGACAATCGCCAAACTTCTCAACGCCAACGTCACGCCATGTCTGCCACTCCGGGGCACGATCACCGTGTCTGGTGACCTCGTCCTGCTTTTCTATATCGCGGGTCTCGTGACCGGCCAGGTAAACTCCATGGCCATGGCTCCAGACGGTAGCAAGGTTAATGCCGCCAAGGCGTTCAAGATGGCCAGCATCGAGCATGCCTTTTTTGAGCTACAGCCCAAGGAAGGGCTTGCCATGGTTAAGGGCACGGCTGTTGTCTCGGGTCTCGCGTCCATGGTTCTTTTCGAGGCTAACATCCTCGGCGTCCTTGCTGAGGCTCTGTCGGCAATTTTCTACGAGGTCATGAATGGCAAGCCGGAGTACACCGACCACTTGTCCCACAAGCTGGAGCACCACAGATTGAGCCTGCTGCCTTCATGGAGCACGTCCTTGAAGGAAGCTCCTACATGGCACTCGCGAAGAAGCTCGGCGAGCTTGACCCATTGATAACGCCAAAGCAAAATAGGTACGCGCTCCGCACTTTGCCGCAGTGGCTTGGCCCCCAAATTGAGGTCATCGTGCTGCCACAAAGTCGATTGAGCGGGAGATCAATGCCGTCAACGACAACCCACTCATCGACGTCTCCTGTGGCAAGGCCATCCACGGCGGAAACTTTCAAGGCACGCCCATCAGCGTGTCCATGGATAACACAAGGCTCGCCATTGCCGCGATCGCCAAGCTCATGTTTGCGCAGTTCTCGGAGCCGGTGAATGACTTGTACAACAACGTTTTGCATTCAAACCTCTCTGGCGGCCGCAACCCGAGCTTGGACTATGGCCTCAAGGGTGCTGAGATAGCCATGGCCTCGTACTCCTCTGAGCTCCAGTTTCTAGGAAACCCGGTGACCAACCATGTCCAGAGCGCGGAGCAACACAACCAAGACGTCAACTCTCTCGGTCTCATATATGCTAGGAAGACCACCGAATCCATTGACATAATAAAGCTCATGTCCTCGATAGTCTTGGTCGCGTTGTGCCAGGCCATTGACCTCCGCCACCTCGAGAAAAATGTCAAGGATGAGGTTAAGAGTTGTGTGAAGACGGTGGTCAGAAAGACACTAGGCACCAACAACAATGGCCATCTCCACTACGCATGCTTCTGCGAGAAGGACGATCTGCTGCTCGCAATCGACCGCGAGGCGGTATTCAGTACGCAGACGACCCTTGTGGCGCCAACTACCCACTGATGCAGAAGATGCAAGCTGTTCTCGTGGACCACGCCCTGGCCAATGGTGATGCCGAGCATGATGTGGAGACGTTGGTTTTTGCCAAACTTTCCATGTTTGAGCAGGAGCTCTGTGTTTTGCTGCCGAAGGAGGTCGAGGCCGCCTTGAGTGCTGTGGAGAATGGCACCGCTGCGCAGCAGAACCGCATCACCGAGTGCCGGTCGTACCCGCTCTACCGGTTCGTCCGCAATGAGCTTGGGATTGAGTACTTGACGGGGGAGAAGACGCGATCTCCTGGCGAAGAGGTGGACAAGGTGTTCATCGCCATGAACTAGGGAAAGCACATCGACGCGCTGCTCGAGTGCCTCAAGGAGTGGAATGGTGAACCCTTACCTATCTGCTGAACAGCCTATCAGAATTTGAAGAGAACATAGTGTGCTTCAGATTTCAAAGTCTCCGGATGTTCTTAGTTGATAAGTGATAATATTGTTTTCATGTATTTTCTAGAAAGGTTATGTTTTGAAACTTGTTCTTACAGAGCTGCCATGTTGTTGCCAAAAATTCAACTGCATGACTATAGTGGTATGTAGCCAGTACAATATCTGTGATCTAAATTAAAAGGGTACAATATATGGTAAACATTCGTGATAAAAGTACTGGTTACTTTTTTGAGATCAAATGGTCTGTTGGAGGCTACTCCGAACAGTGCAATATATGGTAAACTTTCGCATGCCATTATCATTACGGTGTGAGGACTGAGGACATGATGCATAAATAATTCAAAGGTGGTGCGACGGCTACTAGACAGCAGATCAGAAAGTAAAAAATGTACCTACAAAGTCGCTGGACTGCGGTGTCTTCGTAGTTGCTAGTTACACATCAGTTTTATATTTCAGTTTTCTGTCTACAAATTTCAGTCTGATATACTTATAATGGAAGCAGGATGGCAGAGTCTTTGGATTTTTCCTGCTCTGATGCAGATGACTTGTCTTTCTATGTTCTGAAATGTCATGAGTATTTAACCAAAAACTACCCCACTTCATGAAAACGTGCCTAGAAACTACCACTTTACGAATTTGTGCCGAAAACTACCACATTTTTGCTAATATGTGACTAAAAACTACCATTTCGGAAAAGTGTCTGATTCGCCTCTTCTAAACGCCTTTCTGATAGGATGGGCCCACAAGTCAGGTTGACCGTAACTTTGACTGTTATTATAAATGGGGCCCACACGTCAACCCTCTTCTTCCTCCTCTCTTCCTCTTTTTGGCATTTATACAGACACCTCGTGTGCACCTACAAGCCACCTCCGCAGCCGACCACTGCCGGCGCTCACTTACGCACGACGGCGCACATGCTCGCGGCGGTGGCGGCTACGCGCACGGCTGCGCACGCACACAACCTAGCATGCAAAGCCAGCACAGTGCACGCGAAGCTACGGCTGCATGAGCAGCAATGTGCGGCAGCGGCAGCGGCGGGCGCAGCGAGCAGCGGCGCGGCGCACGGCGGAACGGGCGAGCAGCAGCAGGCGCGGCGCGCTACGGACGCGGCGAGCAGCAGTGGGCACGGCGGGCGACGTGCACGGCGAGCAACGAGGCGAGCTGGTTGCCGGCCGCCTCTAGCCGCCGCCACGGGCAGGAGCGCGTCGAGGCTGCCATGCTGTGCGTGCTTGATTCATGCTGATCGTGATGTGCATGCTTGATGTATGTGTGTGTGGTCTGTACGTGCTCAACAACAAGCAGCGGCGGGAAGCAGCAGAAGTTGCGGCGGCAGCGGACAGTAGCAAGGGCCCGTGGCCAAGCAGGACGTCCCGGGCTTCCTCCGACGTGAGTTGCCCCTGCTTAAGGCGTCCCCGCCTCCCCGGCTGCCGCTCTGCTCCTCGCCGGAGCTGATGGCCACGGACGAGCAGCAGAGGCCGAGCGCCGAGGTCGGGCCGCATGCTGCGCGCCGCGCCTTGAGCGGTTGTGCATCTGGGCCAGCCTCGGCCTCGAGCGTGCGTCTGGCGCGGGCCAGCGCACAGCTGCGTTGCGCGTAGGCGGCGGTGCTTGGCCACATCCCGGCGGTATACATCTTCGGGATCTCGGGCGAACTGCAGGTGCACACGAGGTGTTTGTAGAAATGCCAAAAAGAGGAAAAACAAGGAGGACGAAGAGGGTTGATGTGTGGGCCCCATTTATAATAACGGTCAACCTGATTTGTGAGCCCTTCCTGTCAGAAAGGCGTTTAGAAGAGGCGAATCGGGCAGTTTTTCGACATGGTAGTTTTTAGTCACAGATTAGCAAAAAAGTGATAGTTTTTGGCACAAATTCATAAAGTGATAGTTTTTGAACATCTTTGCATGAAATGTGGTAGTTTTTTATTAAATACTCGAAATGTCATATGCAAGAAACTGCTAGTTTCTAATCACAGAAATAAGAGAGCTGAAAGAGAGTTCAAAATCAACATGCGGGTAACATTTGACCAGGAATACACTAAATCAGCAGGCGATTTTCATTTAAATTGATATTCACAACGATTTTGCAATCTTGTTTTTGGTATGGTGCTTATAACTCCCACAAGTCTAATAGCACTATAGATAACTGAATGAAACCAGAAGAAAGAAAAAAAAATATCTTCTTGGTATTTGCTTTGGATAGAACACAGGGATCTTGGGATTTTCAGAGATCACATATGATGTTATAATTCCAGTGTTACTGCGCTTACTTAGGACACTCAACAATCAAAGAATACAGTGAACAAAACCACAATACACAAGGAACATATAGTTCTTCTTGGTATTTGCACATAGGATCGGACAATTAGCATGGGACAGAAGTCCGGTCGAAGCAGGCAAAATAAAATGAGAATAAAAACCTTTGTGGCGCCTTAGATGGTCATAGGAAAGACACGACTGATGAGCTGAAAGAACCACGACCATATGTCAGTATAGCTAGACAGATTTCTCAAAAAAAATATAAAAATAGGGGGCTAGATAGATTTGTTTGGATCAAATTTAATTAAGCTTCCTCGTCTCTCCTTGGTGATTCTTCATGACGCCGGGGCGGTGCCTCCTACGCCCTGGTGGATTCAAAGGAGCATAGTCTTTCTCTTCGTCGTAGTCCTCGCCGACCTCTACCTCGTAGGTGACTATGCCCTTGGCCTCCAGCTGTTGCGCGTAGTCTTTTTGCAGCTCTAGCATCTCACGTTCATTGCTCTCCGCGACCTTGGCTGTGTCGGCCTTCATCGTGTAATAGCTTGCCGCCAGCTCCGGGAGCATTCTGATCATATCTTCTGGCAACTTTGCCGTGTAAGGCATCGGCTTGTATTCAATCAAATATCTCGAGAAGGTTTTCCCTGCTTTCTTTCGAAGTACTTCTTTGCTTTTATATATCATTCTTAATGTGTATATAGATTTGTATTCCTTTGCCTATCTACACTAGCACTACCGCAATAGGTTGATGTATCTATCAGACTAACAAATGCCTAACGATGTTGCTCTTTTTCCTTCAATTTCAGGATACCATTACAATTTCCTGGTTCACAGCATATCCCTTTTTGAAGCGGTTACATATTTTCTGATTTAGATGTAGAGCACGATTTAACTGAACATAGGTTACCAATGTATTACCAAACATTCCATCATGTGTTAGATTTTTTTTGGACTCTTAAATGTAGGAGAATCAAATGATGTATTGTTGTGGTCCTTGATAGAAGTCCGAGTCTATTGTTATTAAGTCAAATATACGTAGGATTAATTCTTGGTATATGCCCCATCCAGCCATTCCTCCTTGAATGCTTTTAGACTTACAGTTTAAGAGACAAAAATCATATTCATTCAGATTCAATTGATGCATTTTTTCTGTTTGCAAGTTAAGCCGCAATAAAACCATCTTCACTATAAACATTTTGTAGTGTGGAGTGTCCGCCAATAATCCTTTTCTTATGAATTCTTTGTACACATATTGTGCTAATATGCCATGGAATGACACATCTAGGTTTCTCTCCAGGGTATGATTGTGTTCTTTTGAGGGTCTTTTGAAGTGTATCCTTTCCAGACATCCACAAGTATTTGCACTTGTATGGCAATGTAAAAAAAATCAATGGTTCCATCTAAAAGTAAGTCAAAACATCAGTTTCTTATTCTGAAATGCTCTCACCATTCAAGAGCAACGAAATCTACTAATTTATTAAAATATTTTAGAAGCAATGCATCATTTTTGAACTACTAAAAAGCACATACATTCCATATTTTACTGAACTAACAAAGTGAGGGTATTTAAGCTCATTTTGCATCAGCTCAAACTAACAGTGACAAAATATTTAGAAGTATAAAGTCCCACCGCAACGCGCGGGCATCATCATCTAGTTTAAACTATGCTTGTGTGTTTCCATAGCACCCCAACCTATCTCACCAGGTAACATTTATCCAAAATAAAGAAAATACATCCGTTGTTACAAACTTGGTAGCAATCTTGCGCACATCCAGGGCAACACAAAAGGATGGCCTTACTTCTTTTTTGTGTGTGTGTTGGGAGGATGGACTTACTTTTAAGAGGATTAATTTTGAGCCCGGACATAGGTCCAATACAGAGCGGGAGAAACTTTAGGTTTGAGATTAAGGTAAGAGTTCATTCTTCTCACTGAGCATTATCGTGTGGGGAGTGATACCACAGACGAATATGTGTGGCAGGGTGTTATCTGCAACTGTGCCTCATGAATTGATCAGTTTAAGACACAAGATGAAATGCATTGCATCAACTCGACTGATCGGCTTGCCCGCTGGTGGCAGCAATTCCCTTGTTGGTGAAATTCTTGTTACACGAATGTAGCGTGGAGATGCTTCACGTTGGCAGGAGGACACGCCTGTTGACATGGATGTGTGGCCACACGAGGAAGGATCGAGTCCGGAATGATGATAGAGTTGAGGTAGCACCAATTGAAAAGAAGCTTGTCCAACATCGTCTGAGATGGTTTGGGCATATTCAGCACAGGCTTCCAGAAGCTCCAGTGCATAACGAACAGCTAAAGCAAAGAATGTCAAGAGAGGGCGGGGTAGACCGAATTTGACATGGGATCGAAGGAGTCCGTTAAGAGAGACCTAAAGGATTGGAGTATCACCAAAGAGCTAGCTATGGACAAGGGTGCGTGGAAGCTTGCTATCCATGTGCCAGAGCCATGAGTTGGTTGCGACATCTTATGGGTTTCACCTCTAACCTATCCCAACTTGTTTGGGACTAAGAGGGTGTTTGTTTTCAGGGACTTATTGGTTTAGGGACTTAAAAAAGTCCCTATAAGTCCCATCTAAACCAAACAGGAGGGACTTATAGGGACTTAAAGTGGGCATTTGAAACTTATGAAATAAGACCCTCAAGAAGAGTCTTATAAGGACTTATAGTTGTAATATGGTCTTATAAGGACTTAGAAGTCCCAGGAACCAAACAGGTAAGGACTTTTTAGGGACTTGAGACTTATAAGTTGAGACTAAAAAAAGTCCTATGACTTATGAACCAAACAGGGCCTAAAGCCTTTGTTGTTGTTGTTGTTGTAGTAGGACACGCCCACGTCCATCATGTCAGTATGCCCAAGAGGCTGGAACACCACACAGAGCGTTAGGTTCTTCACCCACGCAGCGGTCACCGGCGATGCCACCAGCGAATGGATGAAGCAAGAGGAGGGCATCCTTGCCTGGAAGCAGGGGCTCCGTAAGAACTTTGAAGGAGGATACCATGGCCAAACTCCTCCGAACTGGAACTGGATGTACCTGACGAACTCGTCGGCAATGAACCCTAGCTGCTGAAACCTCCACATGGTCTTGGTGAGGCGGATCCTACTCGACTTTGCTATGGCTGAAACATTAGCTCTTAGTAAATCAATGTAATATATGAGCGCTAGCTGCTATGCCAAGAGACTGAAGCATGGCAAGATTACGTGAGTTCTCCCAGCCATTGTATAGAAATCTCAGAGTCTCACACATCCTTGTATAGAAAGCTTCATAACACCAACAGACATGGGAATATGCTATGCAGCTTCCCTAAATTAGGCTTGTACAAGCAAGACCAGAGTCGACAAGAGAAATGACAAGTGCAAATTAGATGAACATGATACATAACGAAGCCAACAATCCGCTACATGCATAACAACCGTTGGTACAGCTAGTGCACAAAAGATAACTAGAGATTAAAGCATTCATAGGGTAAATATTCTAACATTTGTCTTGAGCTCCTTGAAGCACACAAGCTGGAAACTTGCCATAGTACGGCACGTAGAGTCGACTTCGATATAGGTCAGCGAACCTTGGAATGTTTAGAATCTGCGAGCCCTTTCCAGTACTGATGCTATATGAGATGATCTTATTATCAGCAATTGTGTCAGCAAGGAAAACTAGCTCTCTCTCCAAGTCAAATGCCAGGATTTCATAATCAAAGTACCATAATCCTTCATTATTAGTATGGAGCATTATGTCCCTCCCAAATACGTTGTTCATATTTAGACGATGCTTCACCACCCACCTATCAGATCCTTCCAAACTCCAAATTCGAATGATGCAACCATCCAATTCTTGTTGTGCGTAGCATAAGACCCCAGACGACTGGCAAAGACAGCCATCAAAGCAATAAAACCTCTGTTCTGGTCCATTCGGAAATCCAGGCAGCTGAAGGATCCTATGATTGAGCAACTGTGTGCATGTGTCAGGTGCATCGAGTGCCAGAAGGTAATGCCCCCATAAGTGATCCACATACAACACCCCTTTTAAGAAGAGTGAATCACCACCAAGTATATCTGAAGTTTCCCATAGACAATTAGACCATGTCGAATCCTCAGAGAAAAATACCTTAACGTCGGTGTCATATCCACCATTTGGAGTCGTCTCAAATTGGAAGACATAGAAGTGTTGAGACCATAATGGATCAAAACACAACTTGAGATCAGCATAAGAGACGGCTGGTCCAGGTTCAGTATTTGGAAGTGCCATCCACTCTTGAGTTGCTGGATTGCACACAATGGCGTCGGAAATTTCTTTAGAGCCTGTACCACCATGATAACACAGAAGCAGGCCATTGCTGCAACCCTTAAGCTCCAAGGGATGCTCATAGCATGGCACAAAGCTAAGTGTTGTGTCAATATCCCTGTCACCTGAGGGAAGGCCCACGAGATGGATGGCATTGCCATGCTCATTTTTTTGGTACAGGAGACCGGAGGGAGTTCCTGGGAGCTTCTTGCGGTAGTGCGGATCAGATGAGAAGGCAAGCCAAGACTTGCAGACACATCTAAAACGGCAAAAGGACTTCAGCGGCAGCCGAGACAGGATCTCCACCACCAGGTCATCAGGTAGTATGGTTGTGGCCATCTCCTACCGATATTCAATATCTCCTTTGAGCTTATCTAGCAGATGAACTTATATCTACGTCAAAAAAGAAGAAAATAGATGATATAAAACTGAGAAACTTAGTGTTTGTGCAGAACTGCAAGAAGTAGTGATACCCATTATTTAACGATTGAACAGAGCTGAGCGAATTAATGGATTGAAGCTGAGACCGGCACTTGATAAATGGTAACCGTCGACTCCATGCTCGAAATATGGATGTCAAATGAACTGAAATATTATCCAATACTCACACTAAAAACCATGATTTTTTTTTTGTTGGTCTCCTTCTAACAATGCTTTTGCAGTTTACACAAGAATTTGCAAATGAGAAAAGTTGTGAAGCATATTTCAGTATGGGCTTATGACCTATGCTGAGTGGGGCCACACAGATTCACCGTCGCATGGGGATACTTCTCTGTAATTAAGTAATTATATGCAAAGTTGCAGATAATAAAATCACTATAAGTTTTTCCAATTTCGCCATCCATTTCACAACAAGTAAGCAATAATAATAATATAATACACGCGTTGCTACAATACGTGTTGAAACAAAATGTGATATGGTAAAAAGGGAACGGAATGCACCTTCAGGATATATAATCTTATGTACCTATTAGACACCGTGAAAAGCGGAGACAAGTGCTAACTTGTGAGATAAGCCAGGGTAAATCAAGAATATCACCGTATCCATCCTTGGTGCGACTGACAAGTGCTAGTAACATTTTTGTGTTGATCCCGATCGATGCTTGAATTAGTAAACAAGCGGCCCTTGAAACATATGTGACAATGACACGGTTGTGTATATGAAAGAACAGATTTGGCATGGATACTGCTATCAAGTTATGTGCAAACGATAAAATCACTATAAGTTTTTCCAATGATCGCATCTTCATCCATTTCACAAAAGGTCAACAATAATGAAAATATAATACACGTGTTAGTATAATGCGCCTTGAAATAAAATGTGATCTGATAAAAAGGGAACAGAATGTACCTTAAGGGACCTATCAGACGCCGTGAGAAGCTGAGACAGATGCTAACTCGTGAGATAATCCAGGGCAAATCAAGAATATCAGCGTGTCCATCCTTAGTGCGGCTGACCAACATAAACGAACTCATCAGACTTCCTTTCGCGGCGTGAAGAGGACAGGATGAGGGAAAAAGCGGACTCACAAGCTAGGGGGAGGGGAATCCAGGGTGGCGGAACGGACGGCGTTGAGATCCAGGTTGCATCTGCGGCAAGCTCAGATCAGAAACGGCACACGATGACAAACATGCGGCATAGGCATCGAGGAGAGGAAGAGGAAAGGGAGCTCACTCACCGCGTAATGGTTGCTTCCAGTCGTCGGCGAGTGCGGTCGGCCAGACTACGCAGGTGAGGCGGCGGGGCGGGGAGATCGATGCTGCAAGAAGCAGCGGTCGTGCCGGAGTCTCGCCGCGGCTCGCCGGAGAATGGGGATTCACCGCTAGTATTCCAGATTGGGAGAGGGTGGGATCATATTTGGGCTGAGGCTGCTCGCTAGGGCAAAGGAAAGAAGGGAGCCTCTTACTGGGCTGGGCCGTGTCCCTCGTTTTTATATTTGCCCATCGTGTTCGATTGTTTCTGCAGCTTCGGCGGCCAATCCTTCTCAATTCCTTCCCCATTTAATAAGTTGCTTTCTCTCAAGAGTGGGTTCGAGATGCTTTCAAAGCTCTCATTTGTTGCCAGGTGACTTGCTTTCTCCCGCTTCAAAATCGGGCACATGGCCAAATGGCCAAAGAAGCGCTTGGTGGACGAGCGCCCTAAGGCGCCGGTTACAGGGCATTTAAAATTTTATTTGATTTTAGAATCATTATTACAGGGCATTTTCATACATGATGCTCACACCACCTTCGTAACAGGCTAGCCCATACAGGGACATAGTACTACATTATGCGCTTCATTTATCACAGAAGGTTATGGGAAGCTTCTAGAATCTTCTGGCCGGTTTTCAGAATATTCTAGAAGCTTTCGGCAGGTTTTGGTTTTTTTTTGTTTTTCTACATGTTTTTTGTTTTTTGTTTTCCCTATTATTTGTATTTTTTTCACTTTTTCATTTTATATTTCATGAATATTTCTTGAAATTTTGAGAACTTTTCAATTACATGATTTTTCATGAACTATTTTTCACTTCTCGGAATTTCCAAATTCATAAAAAAACGAATTTGTGATTTTTTTTTTGAATTAATGAACTTCTTTTGACTTCATGAACTTTTTAAATTTGGGAAATTTTCCTGATTTCGTGAACTTTATCGAATTCGCGGACTTTTCTCAACTTCACAAACTTTTTCCAAATTCACGGATGCGGAAAGCAGCCATCCAACGCTAGTCGCATACATTTTCACAACAACGTAAACCAACCGGATGAAATTTGTGCAAACACGGCCAGATTCCATATAAACATGACGGATTTCATATGAAAAAGCCGGATTTTCATATAAACATGAAGGATTTTGGTACATTTATATCAACCGTGTTAGTCCGGCTATAAAGGTACAATTAATACCTAATCTAAATTGCCGCCCGCGGATCCCTTTGTCTTCCTCATGTTCGGCAGCCCGATCACTGGACTGTCGGGAGCCCCGGAGGTATATGCTTCAGCGTAAAGGACAGCTCGCTTTCCCACCACTCATCAGAGTGGAACCCCCAACTGATGCTTCAGCGGGAGGGGAAGGCGGCGCCTCCGCTCCCATGAAGCCCATGTGGGACCGACGGAGGTCCTCGAAAGAGAAGAACCGGGCAAGACACCGGCTATGTACGCCGGTGTCGCCTAGGTAGTAGCCTTCATGGGACCCAAGCAGTGGCGGACTTCCGTGTTCTATTTCTCCTGATGATGGCGGTGGACGCGGAGGCGCCGGCCACCGACTAGTCGCTCTCCACGCACCCAGCTTCTATCTCTACCTGCATGGCGCGATCGCAGGCACGGGAGGCGCGGTCGCATGCACGAGAGTCGCAGTCACACGCACGGGAGGCACGACCGCAGACACGGGAGGCTCGGTTGTCGACGGCAGCGATGACGCCGTGCCACTGTGCTCCCCCCCCCCCTCGTGCCGACATGGAGCAACTCGCCAGTCCTCATTGAGTAGCCCTGGAGCGGCAAGTTGCTGAACAACGCGGCGGCTTGGGGCGACAACTTGCTCCGTTGGGTCAGGCACGGGAGGTGGAGCAGCGAGCTGCCTCGCTCGTATCCGGCGAGCTCGGCGGGCCACCTAGCCGGTTTGTATGTCGGAGAATTGCTCTTCGAAAGCCATCGAAAGAGTGGTGAAGGAGGAGATTGGGGGAGCAGCGGAGGGGCGTGGTTCTTGCCCGGCGTCTGGCATTGTTTAAATAGAAGGCAGATGGTAGGAGTTGGACCGGCGTTGCCTTTAATGTCGGCCCGCTCATGAATGGACGCGTGACCGGAGTAGGTTTCTCGGCTTTCACACGGGGTTAATGGAGGCGTATGAATGTGGCGAGGGGACATGTTTAGCCGGGTGTGCAGCGGGCGACGCCCTCAGGCGGCGCGCCGCTTCAAGAGATTGCGTCCGCCCTGAACCATCTTCAATGCGGAGCGGCGCGCTCTACAGCGGCACGAATGCAGGCAGCTGGCGTCGGGCGCGAGCGTGCGGGAGAGGATGGAGGTTTTTTTTAGTTGGCCAAGGTGGCCAGAAGCGGGCTTGGGTGCGGTCCGGACTTCCGCCCCCCCCCCCCCAACTTTTGCCTTCGATTTGCGTGAAAAACCGCGTCAGCTTTTGTCACTGGGTTGCGTGAGAAATTGATTCCGATCCGCTCCACGGACAAATACAGGTCAGCATTGAATGTCTTTCACGGTTCGAACGGTTGCGAGAGGTTTACGTGTGCACCTTGAAGATGGCCTTACCGCTGCAGAATACGGAGACCCAACTGTATGATTCGTCGGTTACAATGCGTAGCGAAGCAGTCGCGTGGTTAGACTGGCCACAATGGGTAGTAACATGCACATGTTACTAGTCTATGTTACTACTTCTATAACAGGGAATAACATATGTGTGGTAACGTGCAACACTTCATTTATTAGGCTATGGACTCATTTTGACTGGATATGTGTAATGATACTCATACAACTAGTAACTATCTATGTTACCACTTTCCTCTATTTTTTCATTTATTGCTTGCCACATCATCTATTTTATCTAGATATGTGTAATGTTACTATCTACGTTACTTTCGCTGTGGATAGTCTAGTGAACATTGGATGCGTCGTCATTACAAAATCATCTCAATACTAGTAGAAAGCCTACGCAAATCCCAAACAAATTGAAGACAAGTTGAGGTTCAGGCGCAGCACAGGCAAGTCATCGCCAGTTCCACCACGCTAGTACACGATTAGAGAGAGGTCCAGCAGCGATGTCACAAATTACGTACCGACTACGTACTACATAGACGAGACGACGATACCGAATCAACGCGACAGGATTGATCTGATCTGAGCTTCTGGTCTATTCCGATGGATGACTAGAGCTTGAGCGGCAGGATCTTGACCTGGTCCAGCACGGGGCCGCAGAGCGAGACGCCGTCGGTGACCTTTGTGTGGTAGTAGGAGCTGTAGAAGGTGACCCTGGTCCGGACTCCGGCGGCCACGAACCTGAGGCTCGCCGCCTTGAACCTGCCCTTGCCCGTGGACTCGAACGGCACCTTCTGCGTGACGTTGGCGGCGAAGGCCTCCACGAGCATGGAGCCGTGGCAGCCGTTCTTGGCGTCGCCGACGACGTAGGAGAGGTTGTAGGCGCGGTTGGGCACGGTGCGGATGACCTGCGCGATGGCGCTCTCCCTCCCCGCCACCAGCTCCACCGCGTACTGCCCCGCCGGCACCGAGAAGTGGGCCGCGTCGATGTACCGCACCGCCTTGAGCGACTCGATGATCCAGCCCGGCAGCGGCGACGTCACGTCCTTCTGCTTGGGCGGCAGCAGCACGCCCACGCTAGAGTTCTTGAACACCTGCGGCCCGATCTCGAACCCGTCGTTCTTGATCAGGTTATCTGCAGCGACACCAATCTGATCGTCAACATCAAGCAACGCATGACCAGACCAGAGCATTTCGTGGAGGCGAAACGAACGAAGTCGGACGGATCTGACCTTTGGTGGGGTAGGGCGTGGGCAGCTCCTTGATGGCGACGGCGTCGATGAGCGGGCCGCACGCGGCGTCCTCCTGCACGCCGGGGTTGCTGAAGGTGACCTGCGCGACGGGGGAGGAGGCGCGGAAGCCCCAGGCCCAGGTGTCGGCGGTGTCGGCGCTGTAGAGGGTGCGGACGGCGACGTCGGCGGGGGCCGAGAGCGAGGGGGACACGGCTATGCGCAGGGCCTCGTCCTGCGCGCAGGTGCGGGTGGCGGCGAAGGTGAGCGCGTAGAGCGAGCCGGGGCGCACGGAGACGTTCTGCGACGCCGACGCGTGGCTGCCGAGGCGAAGCGCGTGCACGCCGTGCGGCACCGCGAAGAACATGCCGCCCGGCTGCGGCCCCGCCGAGACGTACTCGACGTGGCCCCGCAGCGTCCACCCCGGCAGCGAGTGCCGCCCCACGATAAGGGTCTTGTTCACCTTCCTCGGCGCATTCTCGAAGTTGCCGTTGATCAGCAGACCTGCGTCACCAGAATAAAATTACTAGTGACACTTCTTTTCGGGCGTGCACTAGACCATAAGATAGCCTGAAACGAAATGTCCCCGAGGTGTCCCTGCATTTTGCTGCTTCCCAGATAAAGAAAAAACATGGCCAACTTTTGTCCCTGATCTTGCAATGGATCTACACAATCTGGGGAAGAATCTAAAAATGCCAACCCTCGTATGCAAACCGGATGATGCAGTACTACATTCTCCTATGGCTTGCAATAAGTATCTGTTCTAATCTTGCAAGAATGCAGCATAGAAGGGACAAAGACAAAAATGGAGCGGCAGTAACCCAGTCCATTATCTTATTTTCTTCTCAGTAAACGTTGTAGCAGTGTTGTACCGAAGGTGCATTTGCAAGAAGAACAGATCCAGCGAGATGGGTGGCAATAAAGGCAAACTGAGAGAGAAAATGGTGAGGGGAGAGCGGTGCAAGGAGTGCCATTACCTTCAGCGTCCTGAGCTTGAGGAGATGCATGGGCCGGGGCAGGGGCGGTGACGGGGGCAGGAGCACGGGCAGGGGCCGGAGGGGGAGCGGTGACGGCGAGCGTGGCGACGGCGGAGGAGGCGGAGACGGAGAGCAGCGCCAGCAGCAGGGCACCCCATGGGAGCTCCATTGCGAGCTTAGCTGAAAGAGATGAGTTCTCACTTTTTCTTTCGCTTTCGCTTCTTGCAGTGCAGGGTTGCAGGGGAAGAGGACTGCCCTTGGCTTTTGTGGAAGAGATGGCGAGGAAGCTGCACAGAGAACCTCGATACTCTTGGAAATTGCAGATCCACCCCGAATGCATAAACGTCGTCAGAATGCAATGAATTGTTGGTTATAATTCAGTTAACCAATAATCATTCTACACGTTCAGGGATGAAACAGAACAATACAAGGAGAACTGCTGCTGGAGTTTGCTCGAATGTACACGCACTTGTCAAAAAAACCTTGGAATGAAGGGTGAGTTTTAGAATCTTAAGAAGTATGATGGCCACAACGTGATGAACCACGACTTTCATTGACTATAATTTGACCGTCTCTGCTGAGGCGCAGGAATCAGAATGAATGTACTGCCCCCGCACTAATGCTTCCCGCTTTTTTTTTTTACTAGGTTCCCGCGCATTGCTTGCCTCTGCCGTGTGTGTACTGCAGACGACAGGCGGCACCATCCTACTGCTCAGCACTGTCCTTGGAATTAAAATCTCCGGCGTAAATGGCCGAAATCAACCATAGGAGCAACCAGCTGCAGCAGGACACGACTATAGAGCTCAACAGTACCAGCTGCCAGCTGCCAGCTCAACAGTACACACGGTGAGTAATTTGACTGTAGCATATAGTAGTAGTAATTTTCTTCAGAGGACACTTGTGTTTGACAGGGCAGTTCTGTCATGTTAAACTTGCAAGTTAAACTGGTGTACTAGTACTAGGTTGCAAAATGATAGAGTAAGATGTGGTGGGTTGATTGAAACTGCACTTACATGGCGGTTTGGCGCCACCAGCACGTCGAGCCCATGCATCGCACGCTCTGGTGCCCGATGCTGCTAACCGCCGACCCGATCCGGTCATCATGCGCGAGATTACGGGTGAGCTCGCCCGCCGGCAGCCACGGGCGGCGACGTCAAACGCATCGAGTGATGAGGTGACGACGAGGAGCTACTACTCGAGTGGCACCGCGTATACAGTACAGTGGCACGCGGCGCATTGGATGCTCTGCGTCCGGCCAGGTCTCGAGGGGAGGCGGGGCACGGCATGCAGTGAGTGGAGCCGGCCGGGCATCGGGAAGATGGAAAGGACGACGGCCATGTCTCTCTCCCTCTCTCTCCTCCATGATATCGGGCTCTGCAC
The DNA here is from genome assembly GCF_002162155.2 of Triticum dicoccoides. Lineage (NCBI taxonomy): Eukaryota > Viridiplantae > Streptophyta > Magnoliopsida > Poales > Poaceae > Triticum > Triticum dicoccoides. Next base: position 654,474,138 of record NC_041389.1, on the reverse strand, counting down.
GCTCTGCGCTGACGCTGCATGCAGCATTGCAGCGGGTGGGCAGGAGCACGCGGGCCGTGATGGCGCCCTGCTCGCCTGCCCCTCTCCACGACCGTAATTGGTTGGCTGGCACCCGTTCCCCGGGAGCCCATCCCCCCTCCCGTCTCTACTCGTTCCACCCGACGGACGGTCGCCAGCACGCTAGCCTCCAACAGTACACGTTAGACTGCGTCTCGGGGTGGCTAGGCGCGGCGTGCACCGTACACGAGAGTTGGCCTCCGCATGTTGGTTGCTCTGCTCGGTGCAGCTTTAGCAGAGGAGCCACGGTTAACCTGCCCTCCGTGTAGATTGTTAGCATACTGTATTTGTACATTGTAATTGTACCGTAGACAGGAGTGCGTGTGTGCAGTTTTCCCTGTAAGCACACGCGCCCACCTCTCCTGATCATGGCCACCCCACGACCTCGATCGTGGCTGAGTGCCCTTCTATGTAATCTATATGTATGCCCAAGTGCAATAGAACAAGTGCGTTCAATCTCTCCTCCTGAAACATGGTATCAGATACTGAGGAAACCAACCCTTTCGTACCTGATCTCCCTCCCTCTTCCGTTGCCATGGACGGCAACCCCGTCCCCTCTCCCACCTTTTCTGACGAGGCGACCGCGCAACAACTGGCCTTCTCCAGAACGCCCTCCTCCAGCCGCTTCGCGCCTTCCCCGCGTCGGTTCTCCAGACCATTGACATCCTTCATCATGTTCCCATCGTCCTCGATATCAATGCCGGCAACTATGCGTAGTGGAGGCGCTTCTTCCACACCATCGTCGGCATTTTCGGCGTCCGCGATCACCTCATCGCCCTGCTGCCCCGGCCCGCCGTGACCCCGAGTGGGTGATGATCGAGCACTGCATCGTCCTCTGGCTCTACGCCACCATCTCGCCTGAGCTGCTCGATGCTGTTATGCAGCCCGAGGACACCGCCGTCGTTTTTTGGGCGGCCATCGAGGCGATCTTGCACGACAACCAGCTGTCTCGCGCCGTGTACGTCGACGCCGAGTACCACGCCGTCGTCTAGGGCGATCTCACGACCATGCGGTACTGCACTCGCCTGAAGGCGTTCGTCGATCAGCTCCGCGACCTCGGCCAGCCCATCTCCGACACCCAGCAGCTCTTCAACATGATCCGTGGGCTCGGACGCCAGTACCACGGTGCCATTCCGCACCTCACCTCGCGTGTGCCTATGCCCTCGTTTCTGCAGGCTCGCTCTTTCCTGCTGCTGGAGTAACACCGGGCGGAGTAGATGGCTCGTCTCCAGCACGCGCATGCCATGATGACCGGGCGCGCTTCGGCACCGCCCCCTGCGCCTACGTCGACCCCTGCGGCGCCGCTAACCACCCCGCTCCCTGACTCGGGGCGTGACCGTGGCCGCGACCGGCCTCGTGGTCGTGGCACTCCGAGCGCCTCTTCTTCGTCTGCACCGCCGCCTGCTCGTCCGCGTGCCCTCTCGGGCCAGGCGCCCGGTGCCAACTCCTGGACCGGACCGGTTCAAGCCTGGCCCATGGCCTGGCGCACGCCTAGCGCCGGCGTCCTCGGCCCTCGCCCCGGCACGCCCCATCAGCAGGCCTACTTCGCCGGCCCGAGCGCACCCCCGCCGTCGTCTGGCTACGGCGTCTACGGCCCGCCCCCCGGCTTCCCCTACTGCGACCCCGGCGCCAACTCCAGCATCGTGCCACTGCCTCAACAGCCCTGGGACATGGGGGCCCTGCGAACGGCTCTGCAGGCCGCATCTACCTCCTCTCCACCCGCTGGGAGTACTTCGGACTGGTACCTCGACTCCGGCGCGGCGTCCCACATGACCATCAATCCTGGTAACCTCCATTCTCTTGTCCCACACTCCTCTCCCACCCAGATCGTGCTTGGTAATGGCGATCACTTGCCGATCACGCACACTGGCCATGGTTCTCTGATCACCACCAACTCCTCGCTAGTTCTTCGTAATGTTCTAGTTTCACCATCCCTACTGACAAATCTTCTCTCCGTTCGTCAACTAACTCGTGACAATCCCGTTTCCGTCGAATTTGACAAATTTGGCTTTTCTATCAAGGATATCCGCACCCGCTAGGTGATCCTGCGCTGTGATTCGACTGGCGACCTGTACCGTGTGACGCCCTGCCGCGCGCTCCCTCCCTCGCGTCCGTTCGCCGGCATCGCCACAGTCGAGCTGTGGCACCAGCGCCTTGGCCACCCTGGAGATGATGCTCTTCATCGCGTCCTGCTTCAGTTCCCCTTCAGCTATGCGCCTTCGGATGTCCACACATGCCACGCCTAATGGCTGGGCAAGCACGCTCGTCTGCCGTTCTCTACTTCGCATAGTCGTAGCTATTTCCCCTTCCAGTTGTTGCACTTAGATGTTTGGACATCACCTGTGGCTAGTGTGTCTGGGTTTCTGTACTATCTCGTTGTACTTGATAGTTGCAACCATTATGTTTGGACCTTCCCATTGCATGCGTCATAAGTCTTATGTTCTCTCTGTTCTTACTGAATTCTACGCCTACGTTCAGACCCAGTTCGAGCGCCCCATCCTTGGTTTTCAGACAGACAATGGGAAAGAATTCGACAGCACTGATGTTCGCTCGCTCCTCTTCAAACACGACACCACTTTCCATCTTTCTTATCCTTACACGAGACAACAAAAGGGCAAGGCCGAGCGGGTGCTGCGCACTCTCAATGACAGTGTGCGTTCTTTGCTCTTCCATGCCTCTCTCCCTGCACGATTTTGGGTGGAAGCCCTCGTCACCGCCACTCTTCTTCTCAACTACAAACCGTGCACCGCCTCCTCGCCGCGATCACCACACGAGCTGCTTCTGGGCGCTCCCCCAGACTACTCCATACTCCGGGTGTTTGGGTGTCTCTGCTACCCCAACACCTCGTCCACCTCTCGGCACAAACTCGATCACAGGTCTATCGCCTGTGTGTTCTTGGGTTACCCCCCTGACCATCGTGGTTATCGTTGCTATGATCCCCGCACTCGTCGCGTCATTACTTCTCGCCATGTGCGCTTTGACGAAACCTCATTTCCCTTCGCCGCGGCACCTGTGCCTTCATGCTCGCCCACCTCCAGCACTCTGCCGCCCCCACGTCTTGTTCTCGTGCCGCTCCAGGTCCCCGTCGTCGCCCCCGCTCCACCGGCCTCGCTGGCATCTGTTGGGCCTTGCGCCTGCAGGGGCCGCTCACGCGCGCCCTTCAGGGATTCAACCTCCACCGCTGGATCCCCATCCAGCGGCCTCGGCACTTCGACGCCTGGCGCGCGCCCGCTCCTTTCAAGTGACGTCGTTGGATCTACATCATCACCATCCGCCGGCTCCGGTTCTCCATCGCGTGGCGTGCACCCGTGCTCTTCAAACGACGTCGTCAGATCTGCATCGAGTGGCCCTGATTCAAACTCAGGCGTGCCCGCGCTGCACTCTTCTTCCACTGCAGAAGCTGCTCCCCGGATCATCACCCGTGCTCGCGCCGGCGTGTTCCGCCCCAACACGCGGTACCGCAACGACTACGTCTGCACCGCCGTTGTCGCTCCTTCGCCGGACGTCTCGCTGATCCCTCGTTCTGCTCGCGGCACGCTTCGTGACCCGAACTGGGTTACTGCCATGAAGGAAGAATTTGCCGCGCTCGTCAGCAACCGCACCTGGGAGCTCGTTCCTCGTCCCTCCCATGCCAATGTGATCACCGACAAAATGGGTCTTCAAGCACAAGACGCGCGCCGATGGCTCCCTGGAACGCTACAAGGCACGCTGGGTCGTCCGTAGTTTCCGCCAACGCGCCGACGTAGACTACAGCGAGACCTTCTCCCTCGTCGTCAAGCCCGCCACTATCCGTACCGTGCTCACTCTCGCTGCTTCGCGTGGCTGGCTGGTGTGCCAGTTCGACGTCAGCAATGCTTTCCTGCACATCAACCTGCAGGAGGAGGTGTTCTGCCTGCAACTAGCCGGCTTCGTCGACTCCAACAAGCCTGACCATGTCTGCAGGCTCGTCAAGTCCCTCTACGGCCTCAAACAGGCGCCGCGCGCATGGTTTTAGTGTTTCGCGACCTTCCTCGCTACACTCGACTTCATCGCTACAAGCTCGGACAGCTCGCTTTTTCACCTCCACGCTGGTGCTGATGCTGCCTACCTGCTTCTCTACATGGACGTCATCGTCCTTGCAGCAAGCTCGGCCGCTTTCCTTCAGCGTATCATCGCCCGACTCACCGCCGAATTCTCCATGAAGGACTTGGGCGAGCTCCACTACTTACTGGGCATCCGGGTGACCCGCGACGCTGCTGGCTTCTTCCTCTCTCAGTCCCAGTATGTTGAGGATATTCTGGAGCGCGCTGCCATGGATAATTGCAAAACTGCGCCGACACCTGTGGACACCAAGGACAAGCTGCCCTCTTCTGATGGTCCGCGCGTCTCCAACCCCACCTCCTACCGGAGTCTCACCGACGCTCTGCAGTATCTCACCATCACCCGCCCTGAGCTCGCCTACGACTGGGCAGGCTGCCCCGACACAAGGCGATCCACCTCCGGCTTCTGCATCTTCCTTGGCGACGCTCTTGTGTCCTGGTCGTTCAAGCGTCAAACTACTGTCTCCCGCTCCAGCCCGGAGGCGGAGTACCACGCCGTCGCCAATGCCGTTGCTGAATGTGTTTGGCTCCATCAGCTGCTTCACGAGCTGCACTGCACTGTCAACATGGTGTCGCTCGTCTATTGCGACAACATCTCTGCAGTCTACCTCTCCAGCAACCCAGTTCACCATCGACGCACCAAGCACATCGAACTGGACATCCATTTCGTTCTTGAGCGCGTGGCCCTCGGCGAATTTCGCGTCTTGCACGTCCCGACTCGCCAGCAGTTTGCCGACGTGATGACCAAAGGACTGCCCTCTGACGTCTTCAGAGAATTCCGATCCAGCCTTTGCGTCTCCAGCACCGACGCCAAGACTGCGGGGGTGTGTTAGCATACTGTATTTGTAAACTGTAATTGTACCATAGACAGGAGTGCGTGTGTGCAGTTTTCCCTGTAAGCACACGCGCCCACCTCTCCTGATCATGGCCACCCCACGACCTCGATCGTGGCTGAGTGCCCCTCTCTGTAATCTATATGTATGCCCAAGTGCAATAGAACAAGTGCGTTCAATCTCTCCTCCTGAAACATAGATCACTCTGCAACTAGCTACCATGGCGGCGAATACTTCTTTCCCCTTATGTTTAGGGTTCCTCTTTCTCTCGCCGGTGACGCCGGTGTTAAGCCAGTCTGTCTGATCACAACATTGTCGCCGTTGGCCCCCCAGGGGGCGCATAAAATCGTCGCCTGGGGGCGAACCGACGCTAAAAATCGGCATGGGGGCGAGTGGGTTCCCAGCCACCGGCCCCAGGGCCATCCCCAGACGTCGTTTATGTTTTAAATAAAAGGGTATTCGACAAAGTTTGGTAAATTAGACAAATTATTTGGCTAAAGTTCAGCAAATTGGGCATATATTCGACATGTTCGACATTACATAGCAAAGTTATTTAAAAAATTGCTGCAACTAAAACTATTTAAGGGCCGAAGCAGTCGCAGAGCGCGGCGAAGTCGCCAACGTCACCGCCATCCTCACCGTCATCATCGTCGGCCTTCTCCTCCATGACGCGGCCGCCCCTGCTGGACCCCTGCCCGGCATTGCCCTGGCGGACCGGTGGCGGCTGTCGTGGTTCTAAGGCTGACAGTAGAAAGGGGGATAGGTATGGAGAGGCAAGATCTCAGCTATGGTTAAGGTTTACACACGAGTTTTACGAGTTCAGGCCCTTCTCGGAGGAAGTAATAGCCCTACATCTCAGTGGTCGATTGGATTATATGAGTGATGTTACAGGGGGTGCGAACCCTTGTGCCAGAGGAGAGGGCGGCTTATATAGAGTTTGCCAGGACCCTCTCCGCCCTCCATTACCAGGGACTTAATGTACATAAAGTGGGGGCGTTACTGGTAATGCCAGCCTTAAGTGATGTTAATGACCTTAAAGACTACGGAGTGAATGCGTTCCTGTTGCTACGCTGAGTGACTCCTAGTCTTCGAGAGGTCGAGTGATTCTCTGAACGGTCGAGTGACAATAAGTAGGAAGATTCCCGAGTGACATGATGTCGAGTGGATTGCACTCGACATCCTCGACTGGGGGTCTCATGCTGCCTCTTGAACTTCTTGTCTTCTTGGGTAGTGACCTTGGGTGGGACGTATAGGTCAGGCCTATGAACCTACCCCAGGTCTGTATCCTCATTAGTAGCCCCCAAATGGATTAAGGTTCGAGTGGAAAGTAGGTTGGAGTTGAACTTGTCCTGAGTCTTGCGCCTTCACGAGTGTTTTCTGCAAGATGGAAAACTCGCGTTGGTACTTCAGCATCGATTCAGTCGCCTTGATCCATTCAGAGAGTCGTCGACTGAACTTGTGGCGTTGTTTGTCGAGTGTTGTATTAGAGTGTAGGATCTTAGGCGCGATTGGCTACTGTGTATCCCGGATTTTGCGGGATACGAAATTTCGGGGAAGTGCGCGGGACAGGGGGTGCCGAAGCGGGTGGAGCAGATAAATAGCGATGCCTCGATTTTCGTGCCGCCTTTTTTGCCACGTACATTGCGTGCGACTGTTGCGGGATTTGACAGGACTGCCTGGTCCCACGCGTCAGTCACTCGGAAGCGACCCTTTATAAGGTGACGGGCCCGAGGCGTCTGCATTGTGCACGCTCTTTCCTCCTTCTTCTTCCTCCACTTCTCTGCTGCGCCCAGCTCTTCTGTTCCGACGCCGCCGGTCCTCCGCCATGGTGAAGGACAAAACGGCGGTACTAGAGCGCACAAAGAAGGCGAAGGGGGTGGCGAAGGGAAAAAAGCAGCACCGCGGGTCGTCCTCGCGCGCGAGGCTGCCACCGGGCTAGATCCAGGGCAATTGAATCCGGTCTTCGATTCAGCAGGAGGATCTGGACGAGCTGGCGGAGTTCGGGCTGATCGCCAAGGGAGCGGCAAGGTTGCCGGAGGGGGAGATGAATCCTCAGCCTCGACCGGGTGAGTGCGTATTGCTAGCCACCCACATCGACCAGGGTTTTTTGCTTCCTCCGCATTCTTTCTTCCGAGGGTTCTTGAACTTTTTCGGCGCCCAACTCCACCATTTTTCTCGTAACACCATCACATATCTGGCCACCTTTGTGTTGATGTGTTAAAATTTCTTGGGGTGTCGACCACACTGGGGTCTTTTCAAACATATCTTCACTATCCAATCCTAGTCGGTCAAAAAAGTGAAGTTGAGTGACTCAAAGACCAAAGTCATCCAGATGTGCGGGGGTTTAGGTATCCAAAAAAGGCATAGGAGCTCCTTCCCTGCTATGACTCTCCCTGAATCGGTTAGAGGCTGGCAGTCGACCTGGTTCTACTGCCAGGATGAGGCAGCTCCAGGTCAGTCGACCGGCCTCCCCCACTTCACATTCGACCGCGTCCAAACTCCTTCTCCACTCAAAGTGACCGCTGCTGAGAACATGGAGACAAAGATGCTGGTAGAGAAAGCGGTTCTGCTTATCAATGAGGGTGTTACCGGCCTGGACCTGCTAGAAGTGTTCCTCAGTCGATGCATCCAGTCTCTCCAGGCCCGTGGTCATCCTATGTGGCTGTACTCTGGACCTGAAGACACCGCTCGGGTCTATCCAGAGGAAGTGTCGTCCGAGACCGTGGCCATGTGGTTGAGGAGTATCACAGGTAATCAGGACAATCCTAGAGGATCCAGGCGAGTTATCCCTTTCAGAGACGACAACCCACCCGACAAGGTATGCCCTTTTGTTCTGACTGCTTGGCGCATAAGTTCCGACTGCACTTCATGTCGACTTAATTTTGCTTGACTTTTTGTCTTGTAGGTTTTCACCGAGATGTATTCTATGCCCAACGGTGAACAAGCCCTGGAGCAGGGCCAGGAGGAAGAGGCCAGCGCGGACGAGAGCGGTGACTGGGAGTCTTCGGACGGAGAGGAGGAGGAGGAGAGCGAGGAGTCGGACGACAAGGAAGAAGTCGACTCGCCGCCGCGTTCTGAGCACCGATTCAAGCAGCAACATGACCCGGCGGGCGGGCGCGGGAAGAACGTGGCTCCGAGTACTCACGCTCAGAAGCGCACTCAGATGTCGACTCCGGAACCGATGAAGAAGACCGCCAAGCAGCCTAAGGTTGCTCCTTCTAAGACTCGGAAGACTTTGCCGCGGATCAAGATGGACGTCCCAGTGGCTTCGGGGTGAGTAACACACTTGTGCTTATACAGACCGACTGAAATTTCTGTTCTGACCAATTAGATTATGCATCTTTCCAGACCCACCTCTGCTGCTACTGACATGGATGTCGACAAGGCACCAGGAGACGAGGAGGCCACCTCTCGAGCTGGTAAGTTCGTTCGACCAACTTTCATTTAGTCGAGTGGATAATCAATCGGCTGAGTATTTGATATTTCCCTCTTTCTGGAGTTCCGCAAGAAATCGTTGTGCTCCCTGATGACAAGGAAGAAGAAGCGCCTCTACAGGAGAGGAGGAAGAAGAGTGGAAGCTCGAGCAGGAGGAGGCTTGAAATCCAAGTTCCTCAGTCGACGCCGATGCTTGAGGCGGTGGTTGAATGTTTCGAAGGGCCGGTTCGGACCAACGTCACATTCGCCAGCCCGCTAACGATTGATCGTCCGTTGGGATCGACTGCACAGACTCCTGCTGCTCCGGTGCAACTCCACTCGTTCGACCCGGTAACTGCTTTGACCACCTTGGAGCCATCACTCTTTGCCACGTATCAAACTCCAGACGACTCGCCGGGCGCCGCTAGGGAAGCTCTTCGTCGGGTGAACCTTGTCATGGAGCAGGTGAAGGTGATGCATGAATCTAGCCATGTAGCTTACAACGCCAGCACTGCCCTTCAAACCAATGTTCAGGTCAGCAAAACTCCGACTGAACTTTTGAGTGTTGCTTTGTATCTGATCACCTACTGAGTTGTTCCTTTGTTTAGAGTCTCAGTAAAACTATTCAAATCAGTGGGGGCATGCCGAGTGCACCCACTGGGTGTAGTCCCCGAGACCACGGTCGACTGCTGGCAGTCGACTGAGGTCTAAAGATGTATCCTCTTGCTTCCTTTTTTTTGGACTCACGCTGGGCAGACCCTGCTAAGTATTGATCTGAACCAGTGGGGGCACGCTAAGTGCACCCACTGGGTGTAGTCCCCGAGACTACTGTTGAATATTTGATTCGGCAGTAGTCTTAGAGTAACTTTTTTCTGTCACTGTCTCTTATTTCTGTCGATTGACATATCTCTCTTGCTGGCTGCAGAGGTCTTGTGATCTTGGAGCTCGACTCTCCGAGTTAAAGAAGAAGCATATCAGCGTTGAACTTGACCTTGAACTCGCAAAGAAAAATCTCAAGACTGCTCAAGAAGAGACGGCCATCATGGGAGGTAATCATTCGACTGTTTTGTCTGCTTTGTAGCTCGCACTTCGCACTGGTTTTTCTTTCAGTCTCTTTGAACCGAGTGACTTCACACAAGCAGATGTGCGTAGTGAAAATCGCCAACTTCAGGCTCGTCTGAAAAGTGTTGTTTCTTTAGAGAGGATGAAGGAGGCTTTGGAGAAGAAGGACTAGGACCTTGCTGTTGCTCAGAAGGAAGCACGTGATAAGACGAAGCTTGCAGACCATAAGCTGGCTTCAGTCGGCAAATTGGAGGAGGAGAACACGAAGTTGAAGGACACCATCTCGGAAGCTAATCAAGAAGTCGAGCAGCTGAGGAAGGACAAGGAGAACCTGACCATAGAAGTCGGCGGCCTCAGAGCCAAGATAGACAAGCTAGAGTCTTATCTGGAACAACTTGCCGCGAAACTTGTTCTGAAGCTTGAAGGTATGATCATTCGACTGGTTAATTTGTCGTCGACTGAAGTTAGTTGTTATATTGTCGACTCATCATTTTTCGCGATGGGACAGAACTGTGTCAGGACTTTGAAGCTGAAACTGGGCGGGTCGAGATAGGTCTCGACCCAATCAATTGTCCCATGAAAGATGACGTTGCAATGAATCTGCTGCGATTGGAGTCACGCTTGGATGGTGCGGTCGCTTATCTGGATCGACTGAAGGCGGCGATGACCCGAGTGGATGCTGAACTCTGGCCTCAGGCGGAACTTTCTCAAGACCTCGAGTCACTGATGACTCGACTTAACCAGATCCCTGGCCGAGTGCAAGAGTGGAAGAAGTCCTCTGCTCGCTGTGGTGCTGACGTCGCCTTGTCTTTGGTCCGAGTGCACTGCAAAGAGGCTAAGGAAGACAAGCTGTCGGCTCTCAAGGTAGCGAATACTAAGAAGCACTCCTTCCAGTCCTTCATGGACACCTTCCTCGAGGCAGCCACTCGTATTGCCGACAGCATCGACCTCGACAGCTTCTGCGATCCGGCCAGTCCTTCTCCCGCTGAGTGACTGAAAAACATTATGCTTCACCTTTATTTGCCTCGGAATGCCGAGTGATTTTGTAATCATTAAAACCCCTTCGGGCTTGACACCCGAGTACTTTAATCTGCGGTTAGGAAGCTTTGGATTTATCTTCGAATACGTTGCGTTCATCTTCGAGTGAAATTCGTTCTTCTCTCGGATTGGTTTCTGTTTGTTTGATGCAGCTCCTGAAGAAGAATTGGCAGTCGACCAGTTGGACGATCCTTGAGCAGCGTTGATCATCTCATCAGCAAGGCACTCAACAATGGTCTTGACGTTCCTGTCAGCCGTCTGCTTTGGTGCCAGCCATTGGATGGGCCTTTGACAGTGCGTACACTCAACAATGGTCTTGACGTTCCTGTCAGCCGTCTGCTTTGGTGCCAGCCGTTGGATGGGCCTTTGACAGTGCGCACAATCTCGTCCTTCTTCTTGATGGTGCAGCCTACGGGGGGGGGGTCGCGGTTGACCCACACCATTCGGCGGGGCTGGTTAACTTATCAACAAGGTATTCAACAATGGTCTTGACGTTCCTGAGAGTGGCTCGCCTTGGTGACACGCTCAGTCTCGTCCTTCTTCTTGATGGTACGATTCTGAAGTGGGGCTCGTGGTCGGCCTACACTTTGCTAAGTTCCCGAGTGAGAAGATCAATTTTCACTCGGGAGGGATTTCAAAACTTAGGCGAGTACTGGATTGCAGCTAAGCCTCCGAGTGGGAGGATTGCTCACCACTCGGTAGGATTTTTCAAACTTAGGCGAGTACTGGACTGCAGCTAAGCCCCCGAGTGAGAGGCAGACTCAGCACTCGATAGGATTTCCCAAACTTAGGCGAGTACTGGACTGCAGCTAAGCCCCCGAGTGGGAGGATTGCTCACCACTCGGTAGGATTTTTCAAACTTAGGCGAGTACTGGACTGCAGCTAAGCCCCCGAGTGGGAGGATTGCTCACCACTCGGTAGGATTTTTCAAAGTTAGGCAAGTACTGGACTGCAGCTAAGCCCCCAAGTGGGAGGATTGCTCACCACTTGGTAGGATTTTTCAAACTTAGGCAAGTACTGGACTGCAGCTAAGCCTTTTACAATCTCGTCCTTCTTCTTGACGGTGCAACCGGGGGAGGGGGGCATGGCCGACCTGTACCGTTTGGTAGGACTTTTTAAAACTTAGGCGAGTACTGGACTGCAGCTAACCCCCCGAGTGAGAGGTAGACTCACCACTCGGTAGGATTTTTTATTACTTAGGCGAGTACTGGACTGCAGCTAAGCCCCCGAGTGAAGGCAGACTCACCACTCGGTAGGATTTTTTATTACTTAGGAGAAACAGAGTCGCAGCTAAGCCTCCGAGTGAGAGGCAGGCTCACCACTCGGTAGGATTTTTTATTACTTAGGCGAAATAGATTCGCAGCTAAGCCTCCGAGTGAGAGGCAGGCTCGCCACTCGGTAGGATTTTTCTTTAACTTAGGCGAAACGGATTCGCAGCTAAGGCACCCACTGGGGGATTTTAAAACGTGCAAAAAATGAACAAAAATCATTCGGAAGACTGTGAAATCATGTCTTTTGATATTCAAACTAAAAGGTATTTCTTATTACATCTCATCAGTCTAAATACTTAAGAGTAAAAAGGGCGGAGCAGTTCCGCATTCCAGGCGCGTGGCTCATCTTTATTGTGCTCAACGTTGAAGAGACGATACGCTCCATTGTGGAGCACTTTGGTGACGACGAAAGGGCCTTCCCAGGCAGGAGCGAGCTTGTGTGGTTTCTGCTGGTCCACTCGAAGAACCAGGTCTCCTTCTTGAAATGCCCTACCCCTTACGTTTCTGGCATGGAATCGACGCAAGTCTTGCTGATAAATGGTCGACTGGATCAAGGCCATCTCTCTTTCTTCTTCTAGGAGATCGACTGCATCTTGCCGAGCCTGCTCTGCTTCCTCTTCTGAGAAGAGTTCGACTCGAGGCGCGTTGTGGAGCAAATCACTCGGGAGTACGGCTTCGGCTCCGTAGACTAAGAAGAATGGAGTCCTTCCAGTCGACCGGTTAGGAGTTGTCCTCAAACCCCAAAGTACTGATGGGAGCTCGTCGACCAAGCCCCTGCTGCATGCTTGAGGTCACGCATCAACCCGGGTTTCAGTCCTTTGAGAATCAATCTATTTGCCCGTTCAGCCTGCCCATTCGACTGAGGATGAGCGACCGAAGCGTAGTCGACCCTCGTGCCTTGGGAGGCACAAAAGGTTCTGAATTCATCAGAGTCGAAGTTTGAGCCATTATCTGTGATGATGCTATGTGGAACGCCATATCTGAATATCAGTTCCCTGATGAAACTCACAACTGTACTTGCTTCAAGGTTTTTAATGGGCTTGGCTTCGATCCATTTGGTGAACTTGTCGACTGCCACCAGCACATGAGTAAATCCACTCCTGCCAGTCCTCAGAGGCCCAACCATGTCCAATCCCCAGACAGCAAAAGGCCAGATGAGTGGAATTGTTTTCAGAGCTGACGCAGGTTTATGGGACATGTTGGAGTAAAACTGTCAGCCTTCACACTTGTCCACTATTTCCTTAGCCATCTCATTGGCCTGCGGCTAGTAAAATCTGGCTCGGTATGCTTTGGCCATGATGGTCCGAGAGGACGCATGGTGACCACAGGTCCCCAAATTAATATCATTGAGGATCACTCGGCCTTCTTCTGGCGTGATGCACTTCTGGCTGACTCCAGTTACACTTTCTCTGAACAACTGTCCCTTTATCACGGTAAAGGCCTTAGATCACCGGACGATCTGTCGAGCCTCTTATTCATCCTCTGGAGGTTCTTTCCTAAGAATGTATGCAATGTACGGCACTGTCCAGTCGGGAGTAATGACCAAAACCTCCATGACCAAGTCGATCACGGCTGGGATTTCGACTTCAGTCGGATCTGTGGCACTCTTGGGCTGCGGCAACTCTTCAGTGAAAGGATCTTCCTGAACTGAACGTGAATGAATATGTTACAAGAACACATTGCGAGGAATGGCCTCTCTCTTTGAACCTATCTTTGCCAACTCATCTGCAGCTTGATTTTTCAATCGGGGTATGTGGTGAAGCTCCAATCCTTCAAACTTCTTTTCCAGCTTTCTAACAACATTGCAATAACCAGTCATGGCTGGACTTCTGACATCCCATTCCTTCATCACTTGATTAACCACCAAATTTGAGACGCCGTATACCATAAGGCGACGGACACCGAGTGAAATGGCCATACGCAACCCGTATAAAAGTACTTCATATTTCGCTTCATTATTAGAGGATTCAGAATGAATCTGGAGAACATAGTTAAGCTTGTCTCCATGGGGGGACACCAACACTACCCCAGCACCTGATTCATTTAGCATCTTGGAGCCATCAAAGAACATAGTCCAATGCTCCGAGCGAACTTGAGTCGGCGGTTGCTGCTCAATCCACTCGGCAAGGAAATATGTGATTGCTTGGGACTTGATAGCTTTCTTTGCCTCAAACTTGATATCCAATGGAAGGAGTTCAATCGCCCATTTTGCCACTCGACCAGTTGCATCTCTGTTATTCAGAATCTCAGATAATGGTGCGTCGCTGACGACTATAATGGAGGGATCAGAGAAGTAATGTGCAACCTTCTTCATGGTCATGTATATTCCATAGACAAGCTTCTGATAATGAGGATATCGTTGCTTGGATGGAGTCAAAACTTCAGAGAGATAATAAACTGGGCGTTGAACCTTATAAGCTTTTCCTTCCTCTACTCGCTCGACCGTGAGTACTGTGCTGACAAATTGTCCAGTGGCTGCAATATAAAGCAGTAAAGGCTCTTTGCTGATTGGCGCAACGAGCACTGGCTGGGTGGAAAGCACGGTTTTGAGTTCTGCAAACACTGCATCAGCTTCCTCAGTCCACTCGAACTTATCATATTTCTTCATCAGTCGGTAAAGAGGAAAGGCCTTTTCATCGAGATGAGAAATGAATCGACTCAAGGCGGCCAAACAACCAGTCAACTTCTAAACGTCATGCACTTGCACAGGGCATTTCATTCGAAGGATGGTATCAAGTTTTTCCGGATTGGCATCGATCCCTCGTTCAGAAACGAGAAAACCGAGTAACTTTCCTCCTGGAACTCCGAACGTGCACTTTGACGGATTAAGCTTGATATCGTACCTCCTTAGGTTGGCAAAGGTCTCTTTGAGGTCAGTCAATAGGTCGAAACCTTTGCGAGACTTGACCACAATGTCATCCATGTATGCTTCCACATTCTGACTGATTTGAGTGAGCAGGCACTTCTGAATCATTCTCATGAATGTGGCTCCGGAATTTTTAAGACCGAATGGCATGGTGACATAGCAAAAGCACCTGAATGGGGTGATGAAGGCTGTTTTTATTTCATCGGGACCGTACAGTCGGATCTGATGCTACCCGGAATATGCATCTAAAAAAGACAAGCGCTCACACCCCGCAGTCGAGTCAACAATCTGATCGATGCGGTGGAGAGGGAAGTGATCTTTCGGGCAGGCCCGATTGATATGCTTGAAATCAATGCACATACGAAGTGAATCGTCCTTCTTAGGGACCATGACTACATTGGCAAGCCACTCGGATTGGTAGATCTCTCGGATGAACTCTGCTGCTAGCAGCTGAGCCACTTCTTCGCCAATCGCTTTCCTCTTCTGCACGGCGGACCGCCGAAGGTGCTCTTTGACGGGTTTTTCCTTGGGGTCGACACGCAAACGGTGCTCAGCCAGGCCTCTGGGTACACCTGGCATGTTAGAGGGTTTCCATGCAAAGATGTCCCAGTTCTCATGGAGGAACTGGATGAGCGCTTCTTCCTATTTTCTGTCGAGTGTCGTTGATATATGAGTCGGCGGGGCATAGGTCGGGTGAATATGAATCGGCTTCCTTTCACCAGACGACTGAAATGCAGAATCTATGGCAGGCTTCTTGGTTCAGAGCAAATCACCCGGATCTGCATTCTTCTGATACTCTTGAAGTTCAACAGCTGCCATCTGCGCGTCGGCAATTTTGGAGCCTTTCTGGAAGCATTCCTCCGCCTTCTGCCGATTGCCAGTAACTGTGATCACACCTTTGGGTCCAGGCATCTTCAACTTGAGGTACACGTAACATGGTCGAGCCATAAAACGTGCGTATGCAGGCCTCCCCAGAATGGCATGGTAAGCACTCTGGAAATCCACGACTTCAAATGTCAACTTTTCTTTACGGTAATGCTTGGAATCACCGAAAACCATGTCGAGAGCAATCTGGCTGAGTGATTCGGCTTTCTTTCCGGGGATAACACCATGGAAACTCATATTGCTCTCGCTAAGTTTGGACATCGAAATGCCCATCCCCTTCAAAGCTTCAGCATAAAGGATATTCAGACCGCTACCACCGTCCATCAACACTTTAGTCAGTCGAGTGCCTCTAACAACGGGGTCAACCACCAGTGCTTGCCTCCCGGGGGTGGCTACACGAGTAGGATGGTCAGACTGGTCGAATGTGATGGCTGTCTGAGACCATTTCAGGTATGTGGTCGTCGTCATCGGAGTAACCATATTCACTTCTCTCTTGATAACCTTCAACCGACTCTTGCTTTCAACATCCGCAAAAATCATGAGGGTGGAATTGACTTTGGGATAACCATCATCTCCCTCTTCATCCTCATCTTTGTCTGACTCTTTCTCCTTCTCACTTGGCTGTTTCTCTCCGAACTGCTAGATAGAGTCGACATTGCCGAGTGGTATGCTTAGGGTAAATCAGATTACCTTCTTCATCTTTCTTTGTGTGGATGTGACATGGCAAATCCAACACATCATTTCCTGCTTGATCATTTACCTTCTTAGGGGCCAGGGCCCTTTAGGTTTTCCCTTAAAATTTCCTTGAGCCACTGCTGCGATTTCACCAGATGCCGCTGGCTCGGCCTTGCGCTTCTGTTTCCGACTGGAATTACCTCCACCGGCCTCTTGTCCGACTGGCTTACTCTTCCTGCTACGGAGTCGATCCTCTTCTTCTCCGTTAGCGTACCGGGTGGCTATCTCCATCATCCGAGTCAAAGTCATATCTCTAGTCCGACCGAATTTCAAAACCAACTCTCTGTATTTGACGCCTTCCTTGAAGGCGCACACTACTTGATGCTCTGATACATTTTCAACGGTGTGATGCAAAGTGGTCCACCTCTGAATGAATTCCCTCAAAGTATCATTCGACTTCTGCACACAATGCTGCAACTCGGGCAATCCTGCTGGTCGCTTGCACGTGCCCTCAAAAGTTCTGATGAACACTCAAGCCAGCTCTTCCCAACTGTGTATACTGCCTGGAGTCAGCTGAGTCAACCACGCTCGGGCCGACTCTTCCAACATAAGAGGGAGATGCTTCATCGCTATTTCATCGTTTCCGCCTCCAATCTGCACAGCCACTCGGTAATCCTCAAGCCAAGTTTCAGGCTTGGATTCTCCAGTGAACTTACTGACTCTGGTTGCCAACCTGAAGTTGAGAGGAATCACTGCCGCCCTGATGGCTCTGCTGAAACACTCTGGACCTGAAACATGCAATCTGCTGCCACTTGGACGATCTCTGCCAGGGTCTTCTCTATGCACTCTGTTCCGGTCGACCATGCCTTGAACGAGAATGGATCTCGCCTCGAAGCTTGGCTCCCTTGGGTCGACCGGTGCTCTGCGCTCGTCACTGTGACGACGTCTATCATCGTTCTGCCGAGGCACATATGACGCACTCCTCTGAGGAGGTGTAGGCACTCGACGATGATTGTCGCGGTCGAGCTGATGATCACACTGTCCACGGCCCTCATGCCGCAGGGGCAATCTTGGGCTGTGGGCTGACTGAACTGTATCTGCTACTATGGATCTGTTGTGAATCCTATTCCGCGACTGAGACACTGCAGTGTTCTGCTCTCCTGCTGCCCGGAGCAAGGCCTGGATCTGCATCAACCCTCTGCCAGCCTCCGACTGGGAAGGTTGGATCGACTCTGCTATTCAGGCCGCAGCTGTGAGGTTCTGAATCAGAGTACGGTATACCTTAGGTGGAGGCGGGAAAAGCTGCCGTCGACTGGACTCAGAGACCCGCTCTCGAGCCCGCTCTTTAAGAGCGCATGATACGTCTCCAGCGTATCTACTTTTACAAACACTTTTGCCCTTGTTTTGGACTCTAACTTGCATGATTTGAATGAAACTAACCCGGACTGACGCTGTTTTCAGCAGAACTACCATGATGTTGTTTTATGTGTAGAAAAGAAAAGTTCTCGGAATGTCCTGGAAATCCATGGAGGCACTTTTTAGATTTAATAAGAAAATTTGGCGAAAGAATCAAGGCCAGGGGGGCCACGGGCTGTCCACGAGACAGGGGGGAGCGTCCCCCTAGGGGCGCGCCCTCCTATCTCGTGGGCCCCCCGGACCTCCTCCGACCTCAACTCCAACTCCATATATACCGTCTCGGGGATAAAAAAAATCAAGGAGAAAGTTTCATCATGTTTCACGACATGGAGCCGCCGCCAAGCCCTAATCTCTCTCGGGAGGGCTGATCTGGAGTCCGTTCGGGGCTCCGAAGAGGGGGATTCGTCGCCGTCGTCATCATCAACCATCCTCCATCACCAATTTCATGATGCTCACCGCCGTGCATGAGTAATTCCATCGTAGGCTTGCTGGACGGTGATGGGTTGGATGAGATTTACCATGTAATCAAGTTAGTTTTGTTAGGGTTTGATCCCTAGTATCCACTATGTTCTGAGATTGATGTTGCTATGACTTTGCTATGCTTAATGTTTGTCACTAGGGCCCGAGTGCCATGATTTCAGATCTGAACCTATTATGTTTTCATGAATATATGTGTGTTCTTGATCCTATCTTGCAAGTCTATAGTCACCTACTATGTGTTATGATCCGACAACCCCGAAGTGAAAATAATCGGGATACTTCTCAGTGATGACCGTAGTTTGAGGAGTTCATGTATTCACTATGTGTTAATGCTTTGGTCCGGTTCTCTATTAAAAGGAGGCCTTAATATCCCTTAGTTTCCACTAGGACCCCGCTGCCATGGGAGGGTAGGACAAAAGATGTCATGCAAGTTCTTTTCCATAAGCACGTATGACTATTTAAAGAATACATGCCTACATTACATTGATGAATTGGAGCTAGTTCTATATCACCCTATGTTATAACTATTGCATGAGGAATCGCATCCAACATAATTATCCATCACTGATCCATTGCCTACAAGCTTTTCACATATTGTTCTCCGCTTATTTACTTTTCTGTTGCTACTGTTACAACTACTACAAAAACCCCAAAACATTTACCTTTTCTGTTGCTACTGTTACCATTACTATCATACCACTTTTGCTACTAAACACTTTGCTGCAGATACTAAGTTATCTAGGTGTGGTTGAATTGACAACTCAACTGCTAATACTCAAGAATATTCTTTGGCTCCCCTTGTGTCAAATCAATAAATTTGGGTTGTACTTCACCCTCGAAAGCTGTTGCGATACCCTACACTTGTGAGTTATCAGTGCGCTACAGGTTCTCCAGCCGAGTGTGCTCAGCCAAATTAGCCAAGCGCGCCTCCTCCAAGGCCCGAGCATCGGGGGTTCTCCAACAATGGGCGTGTGGAGTGCATCCATGTTGTGGCGACGAAGTTCTTCCCTCTGCTGCGAAGAAAGGGGTTCGGGATGATATTCCTCATGGACGTGCGACGGATCGCCGCCACCATCTTCGCTGTCTTTGCGATGGAAGCCAGGTGGGCCACGTGGACCATCGACCATTAGGACTTCAGGCGCAGGGTCGCTGCTATCGCACTCGGATGCAGTCTCCGCGGAGCCAGTCGACAGATCGAACAGGCCATGGAGAGTTTCGTCGGGCTCGATTGCCGCGACTTGATGGGTGGCCGAACGCCGAGCCACCACGTGTTTCACCCACCGCTAAAGCCGCGATCGACCGGATCGCTTGCGGTGGCGAACAGCGGGGAGGGAAGACACCATTGGAGATGACTGATACTGGGTCGACGGCTGCCGGAGAAGGACGCCGTGAACGCACACGCGAAAGTGCGTCGCCCCTCGGACGGGGAGCGCCTCAACATCAAGCGGAGCTTCCTGAAGCCACGCCGAGTCGTGGGCGATGAAAACGAGCGCGTCGAGACGGATCTCATGGCCCTCAGCTAATCCGCCACCGGAAACCATGATGACGATCGGAAAAACTTGCAACTTCACCAACAAGTCACTAAGATACCGGCCCCAAGGTGGGCGCCAACTGTCGTGGTTCTAAGGCTGACAGTAGAAAGGGGGGTAGGTATGGAGAGGCAATATCTCAGAATTGGTGAAGGTGTACACACGAGTTTTACGAGTTCATGCCCTTCTCGGAGGAAGTAATAGCCCTACGTCTCAGTGGTCGATTGGATTATATGAGTGATGTTACACGGGGTGCGAACCCTTGTGCCAGAGGAGGGGGGCGGCTTATATAGAGTTCACCAGGACCCTCTCCGCCCTCCATTACAAGGGACTTAATGTACATAAAGTGGGGGCGTTACTGGTAACGCCAACCTTAAGTGTTGTTAATGACCTTAAAGACTACAGAGTGAATGCCTGCCCGTTGCTACGCTGAGTGACTCCTAGTCTTCAAGAGGTCAAGTGATTCTTTGAATGGTCGAGTGACAGTAAGTAGGAAGATTCCCGAGTGACATGATGTCGAGTGGATTGCACTCGACATCTTCGACCGGGGGTCTCCTGCTGCCTCTTGAACTTCTTATCTTCTTGGGTAGTGACCTTGGGTGGGACGTATAGGTCAGGCCTATGACCATACCCCAGGTCTGTATCCTCATCAGCGGCGGCAACATGTCATCGTCGCTATCGTCAAGGACGACGACGCCTCCCTTGTCGCGGCCCCGGCACCGAACTTCGAACTGCTTGTGATAAGGAATCAATGGCAAGGCTGACCGGTGGTAGCCTTGCCATTGATTCCACGCAGGAAATCGAGACGTTCCGAGGACGACGAGACGCGCGTTGCTGACTCGGTGGGCCCGCGGCTCTTTCGCGCCAAAATCGCTCGCCCTGGCGCCCCCGGGTGCCCCCAGCGCGTCAGGTTCGGCCTGGGTCCGCCGACGCTAATTTCGGCCCAAGCCGGCGAAAAACGGGCTCCTGGGGCGCGACTGGACCATTTTCTCGGTGCCGGCGCAAAAAAACTCCTGGGGGGCCGTGTTAGGGGCGCGGCTGGAGATGCTCTGATCGGAGTCCCATCTTGATGAGTGGGCGGCAGAAGTACACTGAAAAGGAGAATGAAGATGGACCGAAAGCAAGTTGTGCGTAGTGATGGCAGAAGCGGTGATTTATCGTTCTCGTGATTTTTTTGAAATACATGACTATTACGTTGAGACACGGGTCAAGAATTATATTGATGTGTTAAGTTGGTACGAGTGAAAAAATACATGCCGATTGATACTAGTGCTTGGGGCGAACCCATGGCGCGCCACCTGAGAGGTGGTTGTGCGGTGCCAGGTGAATATGGGTACATGCCCATTTTCGTTTATTGTTTGAGTTTGTGTAGCACAGCTCCATGGACTTAGCTTAGTGCAACTAACTGATATTTGTTGCATGGTAAAATGTATGTGTGGTCCTAATTTTTCATCAAAGTGTTGATAGTTTCCTAAAACTTTTAAATGCACATCTGAGTCCTAACTTTTTTAAGTTGTTCATCCGAGGTCCTAATTCCATCTTATCACCGCTAACCACCTTGCATGCCGCTTTGACCCTGGCCACGTCGACGGGAGGGCCCAGGCGGGATAACTACCGGTTGTGCATATTTACAAAAGACCTTCAAACCCTAATTTATTCTCATTCGTGGTCCTTTCCTATTCCCCTCCCTCTCTGGCGAAACATGGGCGATCGACGGCGGATGCACATCGGCGACTCAGAGATCCTCATCTGCGATATGGTCACTTCCCGTAACCCTAACCCTTGATGCTACTCTTTCGTTTCTTTTATTCTGATTTAGGCCAAATCCATGACTGAATCCCTTGTATTCTAGGACATCGGGAGGAGCTTTTCACCGTAGAAATAAACTATGCTGGAATTTTTTGCGGATTTGGCAAGTTGAAGTCATATGTTGATGACAACGTTGCTCTGTTCGATGGTTGTGGAGTAGATACATGGTCTCCTCTTTGGCTCACTAATTTCATGCAACGGTTAGGATATAATGACCAATCAAACATCACTTTGTACGGGTTTCTCCCTGGAAAGAATCTAGATGATGGACTCCAGATTTTGGACTGTGACACTGATGCACTGCACATGACAACAATTGTTCCAAAAATTTAGTATTTTCAGTTATTTGTGGACCACAAAGATATGACACTTGACAATGTAATCGATGATATTCATGTTAGTGGTACACCTGATCTGCCTCATGTACTAAGCCCTAAGTCTCCTGGATTTTGTACTGGAATTTGGGCCAGTCCTAGGTTTAAGGTTAAAGCTAAGAAAGTCAGACTTAACCAATGTCATGCAGGCAAGAACACTGTATGGGAGTGGCAGTGTTCCACCAATGGCACAAAGTGTTGTACATGAGCTAAGAAGAATATGGAGAAAACTTGTGTTAGGAAAAGAACCCCCCTATGAAAATGCAGTGACAATGATGACAACGAATGGGATTTAGACTAGGTTACTTTGACAATTAAGTAGGTAAAGATGATGATGATCTCTATGAAGAATGGTTAGATGAGAAACCTTAGCAAAAAAACAAGAAATCTAAAGGGGATGAGGACAATGACTATGATTCATATGAGTTGCAAGAGCTGCAAGATTCGGAGCTTGAAGATAGTGATTCAGCAAAGGAAGTGTAAGTAGTTGATGCTCAAGGAAGGAAAACATGAAGAAAAAAGTGAAGCTCGAAAGGTGGAGGTCCGAGAGCATGAAAGATGTGAATTTTCACATAGGCACGGTGTTCTTGACTGTGATTGAACTTAGAGCAGCCATTCTAGAGTACATTGTCAAATAAAGAGTGCAAGTACAGTCCAAAAAATATGATAGGCACATGGTAAGTGCAGGTTACACTAGTGCAGAACCGGGCTATAGCCCCGGTTCATAAGGGCCTTTAGTGCCGGTTCTGTAACCGGCACTAAAGGGTGGGGACTAAAGGTCCCCTCCTTTAGTACCGGTTCAGCACAAACCGCCGCTAAAGGGCCACCACGTGGCACGAGCTAGGGCCGGGTGTGGGAGACCTTTAGTACCTGTTGGTGTTACCAACCGGTACTAAAAAGTTTGGGGGGTTTTGGTTTTATTATTTATTTTTCTTTAATTTTGTGTTTTCCATTTAATTCTTTTTTGTTTGCCAGTATTTTATGATACTACATATTATACACATTATGCATATATATAAATAGAATTTCTCGTAATACTGATTATATATATATATATATATATCATCGAATGTCTATATATATATATGTATACAGTTTTTCCTACATGTTGCCTTCAGAGCCAGTGGCATTTGCCTTGGTGCCTTCGGAGCACGATGACAATTGGGAGTGGTTCATTGGGGCGGTAGCTCATAGTAGAATTCCCCTTTGGGATCTATTACCTCGTCAAGCAAAAATCTCGCTATTTCCTCTTGAAGTGCTCGTATGCGCTCCACTGGTAGGAGCTGCTCCCGCATCGATTCGAATTGTTAAGAAGGAGATCAATATGCATGTGTATTAGTTATGTGACTAGATATCAATAATGACGTAAAAATTGTGAATATTGTTCTGTCAAACGCGCGTACCCATAGCTGTCTATCAGTTTTGGTCCTTTCAGACGTCATCATGCGAATGTTCTCGAAAACATAGTATGCACACACATCAGTCCCCGGCGCCTGCTTCAGGGCCTTTACGAGAATATAATTTAATCAGATAATAATTAATCAAGCATGATAATTAATGGTATTGAAACTAGAATTAAAGAGATGCATGGTAGGTAGCTAGATAGTAGTACTTAATTAATTATACCTTGGGTCGAAACCAATGCAGCTTTTCTTTCCATGGACCTGCAACCTTATTCCTGAACTTTGCCCAAACCCTGCCCGCCGGCAAAGAAAATGAATAAACGAGTTATTAAATAGTTGATATCAGGAAATGACGAACTAAAGAGGCCGACATATAGTTAATAATGATTGAAATTACCTGTCGACTATCCCCTTCAGGATCGTGTAGTCTTTCTTATCTTTAAGTAGTGAGTCCAGTACTTCAACTGTTCCTTCATCAACTTTAATGATTAACAAGATCCAATGGTAACTGCATGCACACACGTTTGCATGTTTTAATTAAGCGGGCATATGCATAACACTCATCAACTATCCTAAACCCTATACACTTAATTATTAACATCTAGCTAGCTAGTAAGTAAAAACAGAATTTGTAGTACAAGACGGTGTGACTCATGTGTAGTTGTAAGGAAGTAGTATATCTTCATTGGTACTGAGGCGCTTCAAGAACTCTAGCATGTTTTTCTCTACATCTGCTTGATACCATTTATATGTCCATGTTTTTTCATTAACGGTATTTGGGTCAATGAACCCAATGCCATAGCGTCTAGCTTTTTTCATTTCATACATCTTCATCCTGCATAATACCACAGAAAAGAATATAGTGAGGATAATTACAGGTAATGATCGATCAATGAGCACTACAGCTAGCTTGAGACTTGAATTGCAGAAAGAAATCACTTACAGACAATAGCAACTGACGAGGGATTTGTCGAGTGCGTCTTGATTGAATAACTGAAATAGTTTTGAATACTCAATTGACAAAGCTAGCTTATTGAAGTAATACTCTTCCTTGACTTTCACCATGAGGCCCTCTCGATTGTTACTCTTGGTAATTTTCATGTACCAGTCATGCAATTCATACATTCTCGTTGGGAGGTTCTTGACCTCTTCAGGCTTGACCAAAGGTTGGCCGCGAACATATTTCCGTTTTATGTCCCGCTCTTTAAGCTTAGGCATGGGATCAATCTCGAGGAGTTGTCCAACAGGGATACCGAGCATTTCAGCGTTCCGTCTATGCTCGTCGGTTATTACCAGCTGATAGGCACCGGTACTCTCATGTGTTGGTACAACAAGCAGGGGGATCGATTGCGCCACCTGTTCTCCTAGCCGGGGAACGGTTTTCCCGCATTTTTGGCCAGCTGCTTGGCTCAAGCTCGAGCTCGACCCCTTTTGTCGTGCTCGATGTGCCTTCCTGATTTGGCGCTCATAGTCTGAGTCAACATGCTTGGGAGCTGGTGCTCGCGCCATACGAATAAAGTGGTCAATCTTATCCTCGGGCACTTTCTCCCTTAGTGGTGGTGGCGGTTTTGGTCCGAAATGGGCGTCCACTTGGGCCATCACTATGGCTTCATTTTGCTCCTTGGTCATGTTGTAAGGCCTTTGCGGAAGAGGCGCGAGGCTTTTTGGACCATATTGAAATCGCTTGCCTCCGCCTGTACCTCCTATACTACCTCGACTTGTAGCATTACACACCATGGCTGCGGCGGCTCTCTTCCACGATTGCTGAGGCAGTGGAGACTGCTGACGCGGTGTCGGACTTGGAGGAGGGTTGGCATGCGTTGGTGGACTTGGAGGAGGATGAGTGGCCTCACGCGTTGGCTGAGTTGAAGAAGGAGGAGTGGCCTCATGTGTTGGTTGAGTTGAAGCAGGAGGAGTGGCCTCACGCGTTGGAGGAGCGTGAGTCGTTTGCTCCTTGTCACCTCCTGGAATTTCAAGCTCTAGCTGACGCGGTGTCGGTGGCCTTCGAAAGATGATGCAATCCTTTCTCCATAGGATGATACGATGTATGGCCTATCCCAGTGTGTGCTCCTCGTCACCTCCAGGAATGTCAAGCTGTAGCCCCGAATATTGGTCCACCACCTCATCAACCACGACACGAGCATAGCCGGCTGGAATCGTTCGGGGGGATTTGTATAAGAAACGACGTCCGCCGTCTTCATGGATATGTTCTTTATTTTGAAGTGTAGCTCATAGTTAGTGTTCTCCATGATGTCATCCACAGGGTATCTATCCAGCAGTGCGTCACCCGAGGCAGAACCCACGCTGCTTCTCGGCATGGATGGGATGGTGCTATCCAATGCTGGATCATCCGCTAGCTGCAGCCACTGCTGAGATCCCCTTTCCTGGCTAAGCGAGTCGATCTGCTGCTGCTGGCTCTGCAATTTGAGTGCCAAGTCCGCGTGCGCTGATTCTAGGCATTGAAGGCGTTCTGCTTCCTACTTCCTCTGCTCGTCCTCTAGCTTCTTCTTCTTCTCCTCCTCCATCTTCCTTCTCACACAGCTTCTGCAGTCGGTGTTCCACTCAAAAAAGCCCTCATACCACGAAACAACGCCCTTGCCTCATGTTCTTCTCGGGTGTTCAGGATTTCCCAGGGCGCGTGTAAGCTCATCGTTCTCTCTGTTGGGCATGAACACCCCCTTTTGAGCTTCTTCTATTGCTTCAACTAACTTATCATCGGCTCCTTTAAGACATGCCTTCTTCAAAACCTCGCCCGTATTCGGGTCCAACGCACCCCATGTGCATAGAACCAACTTCTGCACCTGGGGGGCAGCTCAATGTAACTGGAGTGACCTGTGCAGCCAACATCTCTTGTTCAGACTTATCCCACTTAGGCATTGCCACCGCGTAGCCACCTGGCCCCAGCCTATGGAATTGCTGCTTTTTTGCGGCACTGGCCTTGTTTTTTCTGGACCGTTCCTTAGATAATTCTGATTCCTTGAATTTCACAAAATCGTCCCAATGTTCTCTTTGGTTCTCCAGTGTTCCCTTGAATTCTGGAGTCTTCTTTCCTACTTAGACGTAGTTATTGCATACAGTTTTCTTGTGGTTGTTGAATGCAATTGCTATCTTCCTAAGAGCAGCGTCCTTGACTTTCTCCACATCTGCAGCTGTGAAATGATCTGCTAGGGTGAAATGTTCCATGAGATCTTCCCAAAGTGCTTTTCTTGCTCTGTCGTTGACAAAAGTAAGATTTGGACGGGGCCTTGATGGCTCTTTCCATTCTTGAAGGGAGATCGGGAGTTTGTCCTTCACAAGAACTCCGCACTGACGAATGAACTTGTTCGCAATGTTCTTAGACGCTATTGGTTCGCCATTAGTTTTGATGGCATTGATGTTGTACTTTACGCCCTCCTTCAACTTTTTTCCCGGGCCTGGCACTCTGCCTGTAGAAGATTTGCTCGATCCGGATGGCTGAAAGAAGAAAGATCGATTCGTTAATATATCTTCAAATTATTTAAAACATGTGATGATCACCAGATGCCTGCTTATATAAATATACCTCACCGGTCTCCATTTTATCAAGATCAACATTTTCTTCGCCATCATAATAATTAATTTCTTCGCCATCATAATCATTAATTTCGTCGCCATCATAATCCATGACTTCATCAATTCGGTCGCCGCGATCGAATATCATATCATCACCCTCCCCGGTATTGTTCAGATATTGGGAGCCGTCATCTTCTTCATTTCGATCATCTGGCGCGCGAGGGGAGCGTATGATCTCGAACAGGGCCTCTTCTCCCTCTCTGCCAGTATTGTCCGCCATAGCTTTTATTTAACAAATCCAGAAGAAATATAAAACAATTTAGTGTTCAAACTACAATATGCATGCATGAAATCAATAAGAGGAAATCCTGAATCATAGTACATAATATGCATCGTCTCGAATAATATATAATCTCGAATACATCATCTTGAATAATATATAATCTCGAATACATCATCTCGAATATTATATATCGAATACATCACTAGCTAGCTAGCTAATAAAGATCGAATACTACAGAATAATCTAGGCCACTCGCGGTTCCTGAGGCGCGGGCTGTGGATACCCAAAGAGAAAGAACCATCACAGGATCATAGCTCCGGTCATCTCCCCAAAGACCCTGCAAGGTATTGGAGAACCTGAAATCCATAGCAGCCATGTAACGACGGACGTGCTCGTCCTCCTCCTTGACACGGCGATGCACCACCTCCGACGGGGCCGACTCCCTCCGCACCGAAAGTGGCCCATGGGAACGCCACCAAAGGAGCTCAGGGTCAACGACGGGACCCGGGTTCCTCACCAAGCGGCGAGCCCCTGAAGGTAGCACCTCCCAGTGCCAGCCCGGCGGAGCCCAGTCCCAGACATGGGTCCTCTGAAGCAGGACGTCATCGCGAACGGGTCGACGGCGAGGATGCGGGCCGGGCATCATCGAGAACAATTATACGCTTCAAAAGTAACAATTTTTAAATGATTGGATTGTGATTTCTTATATGCAAATTCTAAATTTGTATAACTAAAATTATAAGAAACTAAAAACTAACATTTCTATAACATTTCTATAACAACTTGAAATTAATCTAATTCATCTAGTTAAAACTAACATTTCAAAACTTTCTGACATTTCTATAACATTTCTAACATTTCTATATACTATTTGACATTAATCTAATCTAGTTAATTAATTCATCTAAAACTTTGTATGAAAAACAGAAAAAACAGAAAAGACTGAAAACTAAAAACAGAAAAATTGTGTGTGTGTGTTCGTGGGCATGTAGTGTGAGTGTGTGTGCGCGCATGTAGTGTGTGTGTGTGTGCACGCGCGGCCGGCGGCGGCGGCACGGTGGATTGCAGGGAGGAGAGGCCGGGGGAGGGGCTCACAACGCGTGCAGACGAGGTGGAGGCAACGGCAACAGCAAGGTCCAGGCGCGACAACGGCGAGGCGAGGTCGATCCAAGGCGACGACGACGGCGAGTTGAGGGGACGGCAATGGCGCGGGACAGGGCGACGGGGACGGCGACGGCGCGGGATGGGGCGATGGGGATGACGACGACACGGGACGGGGCGGCGGCAAAGAGAAGTGGGAGATGAGAAACTGAAGTTTTGAAGTGTTTCTTATATAGGTGGCACCTTTAGTACCGGTTGTAGCCACTAACCGGTACTAAAGGCCTGTTTTGGCCAGGCGAAGCGGCAGGAAGCGCACCCCTTTAATACCAGATGGTGGCTACAACCGGTACTAAAGGCCCCCCTTTAGTACCGGTTGTAGCCACGACCCGATACTAAAGGGGGTGCGCTGGCACAGGTGCGGTGCGGGCAAGTTTAGTCCCACCTCGCTAGCCGAGGGGCGCCCGCACCTGTTTAAAAGCCCCGGCGCGGCTGCTCTATCGAACTCCTCTCTATAGCAGGCTTCTGGGCCTAACTCTGCCCTGTGGGCCTACTGGGCCCTGCGGGCCTGCTTCCTAGCCCAACTACAGGTTGGGTTACTAGTCGTATGTAGGCCGCTGTGGCCCGTAGGTGGGCTTTTTTATTTAGTTTTTGTCTCAACAAAAATTTAGTCTTCTTTCTTTTCTACTTTATTTATTTTCATTTATTTATTTCTGAATATTTTTTCTTTAGGTACAAAAGATTACAAACTTTCTGTTAGTGCGAGTAGTTTTCAAATTTGAATAGTTTAATTTTTTTATTTAGTTTTTGTCTCAACAAAAATTTAGTTTTTTTCTTTTCTACTTTATTTATTTTCATTTTTTTATTTCTGAATACTTTTTCTATAGTTACAAAAAATTACAAACTTTCTGCTAGTGCTAGTAGTTTTCAAATTTGAATAGTTTAAATTTGAATTATTTGACGAACTAATTTGTAGACGAAGTGCATCCAGTTTTTGCACATAAAATTTCTTCATGTTTCAAATACCAAAACACATAAGTACCCTAACTATTACAAAGATTCCCTCCGGTTTGTTCGAAGCGGCACTTTCCAGATATATAAGTCCGGAAAGTCACTACAGAAGAAACTGATGACGGTGAAGCCTATCACATGCCAGAGTGGGATCTTTGGGTGTGAAACTTTTTCTTCGCGTCTCTTTGCGCCGTAACCATGGACAATCTTCATCATTTAACTGGATGTTCGGATCAATATTCACTCTGAATGGAGCAATTTCATTAAACTTTTCATAATCTTCTGACATGTCTGTCTTTTCATCCACTCCCACGACGTTTCTTTTCCTTGAAAGAACTATGTTGCGCTTTGGCTCATCCTATGATGCATTCGCTTCCTTATCTTTTCTTTTTCTCGGCCTGGTAGACATGTCTTTCACATAGAAAACCTGCGCCACATCATTGGCTAGGATGAATGGTTCGTCTGCATACGCAAGATTGTTGAGATCCACTGTTGTCATTCCGTACCGCGAGTCTTTCGTTACCCCGCCTTGTGTCATATTGACCCATTTGCACCGAAACAAAGGGACCTTCAAACCACCTCCATAGTTAAGTTCCCATATGTCCTCTATGTAACCATAATATGTTTCCTTTCCCGTCTTGGTTGTTGCATCAAAGCGGACACCGCTGTTTTGGTTGGTGCTCTTCTTATCTTGGGCGATCGTGTAAAAGGTATTCCCATTTATCTCGTACCCTTTGAAAATCATTATATTCGAAGATGGTAACTGGGATAACAAGTACATGTCATCTTCAATATTGCAATCATGCATGGCACGTGTCTGCAACCAACCGGCGAAAGTCCTCGTTTGTTCATGTGTAATCCAGTCGTCAGACTGCTCCGGGTGTTTGGAGTGTAGAAAATTCTTGTCTTCCTCCATATACGGAGCCACCAAGGTGGAATTCTGTAGAACTGTGTAGTGTGCTTCAGTGAGAGAATGCCCATCCATACATATTATTTGATCCAATCCTAGCGTGCCTTTTCCATCCACTCTGCCCTTATGCCGCAATTCAGGAACACCAATCGGCTTAAGGTCAGGAATAAAGTCAATACAAAACTCAATGACCTCCTCATTTTCATGGCCCTTCGAGATGCTTCCTTCTGGCCTAGCACGGTTATGAACATATTTCTTCACACTACAAAAAAAGACACATCTGCGACATTTTGGGCCGAACGAATTTTTTTTCTGTCATACATATGACACTTCTATGACGATAATTGTGACAAAACCCGGTATCATCATAGATGTGGTGGGCTCCTACTTCTATGACAAAAAATCATGACAGAAAATGGGCTTTTCGTCCTGGGCGGGCCAGAGACGTAGCTGCATGACATTCTTTGGGCCGTCCATGACGGAAAAAACTATGGTAGAAGCGAGGGGAGGAAAATTTCGGGGAGTTGCCGGTTACGGTGGGAGGTCGGGGGCCGAGCGATGCACGTTTCTCTCGTACACGTACGCGTGTGTGTGCGAGGCATTGGCTCTAACTGAACTCGAGTGAGGCGTTGGGCTCTAACTGAACCCGAGCGATTGCACTACAGGCTACGCGTTACTGAACCCGAGCGATCGATTCCTTCGCTACTGCTTCTAACTGAAGCCGATCGATGCTGCCTCTCTGGATGAACAAGGAGCGCTGC
>NC_041389.1:654399024-654442962 GCF_002162155.2 Triticum dicoccoides | reverse complement strand
GGTGGGAGTGGATGAACCCGTGGCGTTGCCTCTGGATGAACAGGACCCCGATCGATCGAGCCGGTTGGGGCTGGATGAACAGGACGAACCCGTGGAGGGCTGGATGAACAGGACGAACCCGTGGAGGGCTGGATGAACAGTAGACGGTGGAGGGGTGGATGAACAGTAGCCCGTGGAGGGGTGCTTGAACAGGATCCCGTGGAGAGGGGTGGTTGAACAGTAGCCGGTGGAGTAGCACGTGGTGGAGGCTGGATGAACTGGAGCCCGTGGATGAACAGTCGCAGGTGGAGGCTGGAGGAGGTCGACGGTAGATGAACAGTAGCCCCGTGGAGGCTGGAGGAGGTCGACGGTGGAGATGAACAGTATCCCGTGGAGTCCCGTTTTGCGGTACGCCACACCCCTCCCGATGAACAGGACCCCCGTTTCGACCGTAGCGCTCCAACACAACTCCATTTCGTCCGTTTTGCAGTACGCTACACCCCTCCCGATCAATAGGACCCCCGTTTCGACCATAGGAGGTCCGTTTCCTCCATTTTGCGATACGCCACACCCCTCCCGATCAACAGGACCCCTGTTTCGACCGTAGGAGGTCCGTTTCCTCCGTTTTGCGGTACGCCACACCCCTCTTGATCAACAGGACCCCGTTTCGAACGTAGGAGGTCTGTTTCCTTCATTCTGTGGTACACCAGGCCTCGTTTCCATCGCCTGTTCCGTCCAAGCCCTCCCGATGAACACGACCATGCATTCCGTTCCGACCCAGCCGGTTGGCTCCCCATGAACAAGACGACGATGTTGTTTCTCCGTTCCGACCCAGCCATGTACACGAGCCCTGGCCATACGTATGCGCGAGTAGGCGTTCGAGACCCCGCCCATATGTACACATACGTGGCCGTATTTTCTTTCTTGCACCCTGGCCGCTGTACGTACGTGTACATGCTACGTGCGCGCCTCTACTACGACACGTGCACGCCTCTACTACGACACGTGCGCGCCTCTACATCGACCAGTATATATGTACGTACACGTTTGCGACCAGAATGACAACGCTACGTACGCTTCAACCAGGTGGGTCCCGACTGTCAGGCACTTCCTTGCGTGCGAAGATGTAGCTGGTGGGTCCCAGCTGTCAGGGGGGCGAATCATTTTTTTGCCTGGACGCACTTCCTTGCGTGCGAAGGTGTGGCTGGTGGGTCCCAGCAGTCAGGGGACAAATCGTTTTTTTTGGACGCACTTCCTTGCGTGCGAAGATGTAGCTGGTGGGTCCCAACAGTCAGGGGGCGAATCATTTTTTTTGCCCGGACGCACTTCCTTGCATGCGAAGATAAAGCTGGTGGGTCCCAGCAGTCAGGGGGAAACGTTTTTTCCGTGAAAAATACAGTGGCCTGTCCGGTGGGTCCCAGATGTCAGGTGGAGGAATCATTATTTTCCGCATAATAAGGAGACACTTCCTTGCTGCAGCCATGGACCCAGCTGTCAGCCTCTCCACGTACAGTCTACGTCCGATGGAAGTCGTTCCTTGATCATGTTGACCACGCCGCGCCGAGAGCACCACGGCGGTGGACGACGGTGAGGCCTAGGAAGGGGACGACGGGGAGCCGGGGAAGACGCGCAGTGAAAGCCCGCGTGGAGAGGAGTACGAGGGTTCACTGGTTCGGCTCCGATGTGAGGCTGCCGTCGCCGCAGGGCCTGGCCAGCGGTGGGAATAGTAGGGGGCGGTGAGGCCTCCGCGGCAGCACAGCCGGCCACGGGAGGCAGGAGCATGCGGCACGACTAGCGCTGCTTTGGGCGGCTGGAGCAAGAAGACCAGAGGTTGAAGAAGCACTACGGCCATTGGATGGACATCATACGATCACAGAATCGTTTATATTGACTAAGTTGACAAAGCCCTTGGTTTTTTAGCAAAGACAAAGCCCTTGGTACGTGTCAACTTAGTAGGCCCACAACTCGGATTTGGTAGAGAGCATATAGCCCATTTTTTAATTCTAATGGAATTTACTATAGCCCATTTACAGTTTGTTAAAACTACAACCCAACTTCTAGCTAGGACAACGATTAATAATTTCAAACAACCGCTCAAAACAGAATTAAAAAAAATTCCCACATTTTGATGGGATCCGAAATATTTTTATCTGAAATTTCTAGTCAGGTTAAATATAATTTCAAAATAAAGTTGTATTACGTTAAAATCCAACGAAATATTGCGCACGCAACCAGTAATAAAATTAAAATTTTCAAATTCCAAAAATAATATATAATTTTTTTAAACTAATTACGTGTTTGGTGCATAGTTACTGCCCAATTATTATAATTACATCCTATTTATTATTTCTTAAAGTCCATTTTCTTGTTAAGCGTAATGCATACCTCCTAGGAAAGTTTGCAGCCCAGCGGGGCGGAGAATAACAAGTTGACTCGGATATTGTGTACAACTGTCGGCCCAGTTGCATTGCTGATGTTGAAAAAAAAAGGCTTGTGTAGTACAGTACAACCTAACATGGTTACTCAGCCCACATTCAGCGACGTCAGAAAGGCCCAAACAAGGCTTCTGTACAACTTTTTGAAGTCACTGAGGTCAACTGATAACTTAAGAAAAAAGTTAGATTATAGTGGAACCTAATTAAAAGCTGTCACGAGCAAATAAATAATTCAACGGGTCCCACTTGTGCATGTGCGCGTGTGTGCGTGTGTGTGTGTGTGTGTGTGTGTGTGTGAGAGAGAGAGACCCATCGGTCGATGCTCGTAAATACATCTTTCAGTCATATGCATTGCTGATGCTCAGTAAAAATTTATATAGTTGACACAATTATATAGAAGATCATAGCACACTGAACTTGCATACACAAATTCACGCAGGTGGCACAATCAGGATGGAAGCAGTGGATCGCTACGGGAAGGGCTATGTTGAAACCAACGAAGTCGTACATAATGGTTCATCGTCTTTATCAATGATAGGGAAATATCTTGAATGTTGTGCAAAGAAAATAGATAGACAACACAATAAGTTCTGATAGCACATTAAGTTGACGTATAGCCCTTTCTAAAAAAAGTTCAGGTACAAAATTAGAACAGGTCATAATCAAATGTACTGGCATATCAGTGCTTCACACCCATAGCTCGGATTTAACTAGTATCTGACAAGATTCAGTTGTTACCTCAAATTAGAGCACATCCAGGCAGCCAGCCCTGCCTCTTCTTCCAAAGAAGAAGTGGCCTCCGCCGTGCGATGGAGTAGGCCCCGTGCCATCCATCGTTCCGAGCAACACGGGGAAAGTCTGACATTGACTCCTGTAATGGACGTCGTCGACGGACCCTGGCACCAGCGGCGGCGGCAGGACTTTGATTGATGGATTGACCACTTCTTCGACATGCACGAACACTCGATACATGTACATCCCTATCGTGGTCCACGGCGGCCTTGGTGGCGAAGAATAGTATAACCCCAGTTCCTCCACCGGTATCTCAACACCAATCACCTTCGGTATGGTGGACGGCTTCTTCATCCATGCCATAATCGTCAGAGCCCAGCTGTCTGGAGGAACAAACATACTTAGGAGCTCACCTCCAAGGTCGTTGATAAGCTCGTTCATGGACTCGCTGTTCCAAGCACGTCGAGGCATGCCGTGGAAGGTAAGCTTTGTTAAAAACTCAAGCTCAGAGGGCACCGAGCCCCATCCTGGGTGCCACCGATCAAAGCTCACCAGCGCGCCATCGCAGAACAAACGCTGGGAAGATTCGAACACACGACTGCAGTCGAAAGTTATCCGGAACCTGACCAAGAAATCAGCCGGTGGCGGACAGACTTCGACGAGCAAGTCACTTATTTGGATGCCATGCGCAATGCCAAGAGCTTTGACAAGGTCGTCCGGCAAGACGGGAGGCCAGTCGCCGTTGATGGTTACCATCAGCACTTTGCCGGCAAACTGGTCGTCAAGCGGCGCCATGCCACTATTGAGCGACAGCATGCAGCGACCGAAGGCAGGACGGACCTCAGGATCTCCGGCTCGGAGATCCGCGTTGACCGGCGACATGATAGTGCGCTTGAGTACAGGGAGTACAGGAGGGGGATTTGGGGGAACTGGAGTAGGAATCGAGATTCCAGAGGTGGGGGAGGGGCGGGAGACTGGGGATGAAAAGGTAGTATGAATATCAAGCACGCGCCAATATGCTCTCGGCGCGCAAGCGCACGAAAACACCGGTGGCGCCCACATGTCGGCCTAAGAGTCCTTATTCTTTCTTTTTTGGAGAGCCCGGCCTTTTTTTCAGGATCTTTTGAGAGCCCGGCCTAAGAGTCATAATTGACCTGTTTGGCATTGCGTTACTACTCAGCCCATATTCAACGACACCTCACTGGCCCAAACAAGTGTACATCATAGAAAAGACACTAAGCTCAAATTATATAACTTGAAAAAAGGAGATATACTCTGAACATTGGAGAATGGTGATGCCCTCATTTAGCCCACCAGTAGTTCGAGACAATAAACAATTTGAAACAACGATATATACAACATTCAAACACTGACTAGTGACTACTACTGACATAAACAACAAGACATGATAGTTCATAAGAAGTCTTGCTACACCACTAAAACGCACCCATCTGCAGCGCTCAGACTCTCGTGATCCAGACGAGAATGACATTCTAAACAGAAGCAACTATTACATAGTAAGAGTGACATAGACGAGGATGATCAAATTACAAGGAATATGCATAACAAAAGAAAGAACTACCCATCCAGAACCAGCAGCAAAGACAACAAAGTCATTTGAAGAGATGATCCAACACCATCATAATTTGCAGCCCCGCTTCAGCGACCAGTGATCCGGAGACACCAGTACTCCACCCTTTCGGTGCAACAGCCGAATTACCTATCAACCTGAAGGCTTGAACCACATCACTTCCTGTCGTAATTGAGACATCCAAGGATCAAAGTTAATCCGGATGCCTTTGTCATTCTCACCTTCTTTTGGCTGCAGGCTGTATTGTTGACAACCAGGGGAGTTTGCTCCCGAACTCCTACGGATCGCCGTGTAGACACATTTTTCCATAGCAAACAGAGCCTCTCTGCCATCAAAGTCCTTGCCAACAGTGATCTCCTGGTTAATCGGATAATTGAGTCCGAGAAACAGAGAGTGCGAACCAAGGCTGTTTACCCGCCTCCAACTAAAAAATCCTAATGGCCCCAACAAGCTGTTATCCTGCTCATAGACATAATAGCCACTGTCCGGATACTCACGTATTTCACGGTGCTTGTATACAGTGGGGTTTTTGCAATATAAATTTTCCGGCTCATGTGTCCGAATGATCATCAGTCTTTTGCCTTCGTCTGATCAAGCGAGAAACCAGTTGTGCTTCCCTATTTTTGGCAAAGGTGGTGTGATTACAAAGGGCAGTAACTGTAGGGACACTGCATCATATCAAAAAGGATAGGCATTGTTATGTAAGATCAACATTATTCAGAGTATGAGTAGGATAATGCAAGAAACATCATTGATATGTCCCTGTTGGAACTGGGAGGAAAATACAGGGAAATGTATACTGGGTTCGAAAATATAGAAGTGCCATGCATGGTTATACTCATGTTATCTCGCAATCGATTCTTCACAGGAAACTACCATGTACCATGTCATGCATGTTATGTAATCATGTTCTGTCCTCACAAACAAATTCTTCAAGGTAACTAACAGACCATGCATTGTTATATACTCGTGTTCTGTGGGCAAAAAATTTCTGAGGATATTATTCTAGCCATTGATTGCTGAAGGGCGAATATAGGTATGTACACATGGTAAGCATTGTAGGATTTCACTACTTCCAAATATAGAGTTCTCCATATGCACATTTACTTCCCTAATGTATGGTTAGATGAAACCAACAGTGTGGTGCATGTTTCTACATCATGAAAATGAGGAAAACTAACATGGCCATCGATACACACTCATATTTAGTAGTAGCATATAGCTTACTGTAAAATAAGGATAATATCCATATATTCCTAACCATTTGATTATTCAGGGTATAAATTGGCTGTAATGACATGGTCACAATCGCATGAATTAACTCATTCCAAATATAGCTGATTAATGGCGTCTCTAATACATTGCCATAGTTCTACTCAAATTCTGCTCAAACAGGGATATGCCAATCAACACAAAAAGTTCAAACAGTGTCATGGCGTCATCATTAACATGAGACGGAAACAACTTACATGCGCCGTCCCAGCAATACGTGGTGCCATCTGCTTTGTCGATCGTGTAGATGATGCCATTGTGTTCAATAGCATCACAGAAGTGTGTATCAGCTTTGACGATGATCCACTGCGAGCTGGGTTCTCTCCAGATAAAGAAGGCACCAGCGCAAAAATAGGCGAGTCCGCAGTCGAACAAGACAATTAGCTTGAAGTCTGCATAATTCGCATGTCGTGTGGGCACTTGGCAGATTACAATCTTCTGCAAAACAAGATCCGTCCAACTGACGTGGTAATCTAGATGACTTGGACCGCGATGGTAATACTCTATATAATCCAATGGAGGAAGGATAATCTCATGGGAGGTCTGGAAGTTCACGAGCACCAACTTTTTACCGTCTTCTTTGAAGGCAGCCATCCAGTGGGAGTTCATGCCGTCCCAGTACATACCTGCCAAGAAGTTTCGGGCGATGATGATCGGATCGATGTCAAGGGAAATGATGTACGACGACCCACTACATACCTGCAAAGAAGTTTCGGCTAATGGAGATCGGATTGAAGTCGAGGGGCATCATGTACGCCTCCGTATCAAGGTGAGCCAATCTCGGAAGACCAGATAGTAGCAAGCAGGGTGTCTTGAAAAGCTTAGGCCTCGCTTAGATGATGGCCGTGTGCATGTCCCTCGAGCATGCAGCCAGTCGCAGGGCGCTCAACATATCCATACACGAACAACAGAGGTCGAGGATATCACTGGGGAGATTGCTCCAATCGCGGCTCATATGGATGTTGCGCGGTTCGCGTTCGGCCATGGTGGAGTTTGA
Source organism: Triticum dicoccoides (assembly GCF_002162155.2). Lineage (NCBI taxonomy): Eukaryota > Viridiplantae > Streptophyta > Magnoliopsida > Poales > Poaceae > Triticum > Triticum dicoccoides. The sequence goes on along the minus strand of NC_041389.1, from coordinate 654,435,956 downwards.
AAGGTGGGGGTTTCGGAGGGCTTGATTTACGGGGGAGAAGGCTGTCGGTGCTGGAGCGGCTAGTGAGGGAATAGTGGTACTGGGGGAGGCGAGTGAGGCGACGGTACATGGGGGCACAGTGAGATGGAGAAGGAGATGGAGATGGAGTGGTGCTATGGGAGCGGACAGGGAGATGAGGCAAGGCACCAATGTGCTGTGCAGCAGCGGTGACAGACTGCACAGTGCACAAGGTGAGGCTGACTTTAGTTACCCGAACACGCCGCCTGGACTAGTGTCAGGCGTAGGGTGTTGTCACTTCACTGTGAGGACCGGTTGAATAGTATTTTGACCATCAAGTGTACCACAGTTGTACTACTACTAGTAGGAACATGAGTACTCCAGTATTGTATAGCGGAAATAGGTCTCCCGTGCTAGCATGCCTGTTCACTTCATCGTTCAGGTATCATCCATATTGCGAGAAGAACCAAATTCTCGTGCATGCCCAATCAACGCCCTGCCACGATGCATGCAGTGGTCGTTCTGGTGCATCAAGGATGGCATGCAGATCGTTCCACACTTGAGAAGAGGAAAAATGGAAAGGTAGAACGCGGCAGCAGAGGAAGAGAACGCTGGCTAACGAGTCTGGGAGGGGATCGAGCAGTAAGTTAATGCTCCACGCCTAAAGGTTTTGGGAAAACCTGATTTTCATAAGGTGACTTATACTCACCTAAACGGAGGGAGTATTCCTTAACCAGAGAATGCTGTGTCTCCCACTCACGCGCTAAAAAAAAGAAGCTACGACACATTTTTTATCTATTTGCATAGGTCTGACCTATCAGGAAGGATGGGCACGTACACGAAGAGGTACGACTCATCAATCTACCCGCATAGCCTTTTCGTTTAGTCTACCTAGCCGTCTAATCAACTGCCTACACGCCACTTCTCCCATTTACTTCTCCATCGGGAACCGGTTCTCCTCGGCTTCTTCACCTCCCCTTCGTCTTCATTTGCATCCAAACCCCACTGCGTTCACATTGTTTTAACCTCTTTAAATAATCATCTACTACTTTAGTTAGACTAGCCATCTAATCCTAATTCTCCAAACCATAGCCCTCCGTTCCAGCAGTTCCAAATGGCGAATGAGATCGAGATGCAGGTTTTTAGCGTCCAACATGTCCTCGTCGAAGGATCAATGCACATAGTTGCCACCGTCACCGTCCACCCAAGGGTTGTTTGGCAGTGGATCAACAATGTATCCAACTCCCTCAAAAGGTAGAGACGAGGGTCATCGGTCTCGACGCAGAGTACACGGAGCGTGCCCCTTGGAAGATCCAGCGCGCCGCCGTCCTTCAGCTGTGCCTCGAAGATGATATTTTGGTGTACCACATCATACACTCGCCCTCCATACCAGGTGAGCTTCACGATTTCTTGTCTCGGGAGGACATATACTTCTGTGGGGCAGCCATCGAAGGGGACAAACAGAAGCTGGAGCCGTACAACCTTGATTTGAAAAGCATCACTGACCTACAAACCAGAATCAAAATTCCTGTAGAAGATTGTGATAAACATACACCATCCCTATTCGACGTGGCAAATTTTGTGCTCGGTACAAATCTTCAGAAGGGTGACGAGACATTGGCATTAAGGTCGTCTGGACGGGAGAATTATCCCTTGACGTACGAGCGGATAAAATATGCTGCCCTCGATGCCCGTGTGAGTTTTCAGATAGCTGCAAGGTCCAAAGAGCTTGTTGCGAAGCCGTCTCCCACGGAGAATGAGAACAAGAAGAAGAAGAAGAACAAGAAGAAGAAGAAGAAGAAGAAAAGCTGCACCAGCAGGAGGGCATTATGGATGGATGAACTATTTCCTCTCTTGTAAAAAAATATTCCCTCTCGATGTATATTGATATAGATGGACTATTTCGATGGTGTGCATGTCTTTGGAACAAAGTAGTAGCATGGGTCCGCTTGAATATAAGGAACTATATATCCGCATATATAGCTTTCTCTGCTACTCCTTCCAGTGATCGGTATACAGTGCATGTGTCCGTAGACATGACAACTTGTCCATGGAAGTTCAACTACGGCGACCATCACGTTTCATCTCGCGATTCCCACGACGCCTCTCCAACCCACGACACCATGCCCCCGACGTGCGCCTCACCCCTCTCGGCCACACCGCCCCTCTGCCTTTGTGTGCATGACATGTGGGCCACCTAAAATGCGGCGAGCATCAAGTTTCTACCACAGCCACACGCGATTCCTGCGACGCCGCTCGAACCCGTGACACCACACGTCCCCCGACCTGTGGCTCACCCCTCTTGGCCCCACTGCCCCTCTGCCTTCGGGAGCATTACATGTGGACCAGTCACCTATCGGGTCCACATGTTATTGACTCAAAGGCGCTGAAGCTCAGTCCCGACGGCCCTGAGAGGGAAATGTAACTCCTGCGCCAGGGCTTGTGGTGCTCCCGCAGCACGAACTCGTGCCAAACTCGAGATTTGTTTCTTTACTATACATGCACGCAACGATTTAATGGACATTGTAATCTCAACATGTGATGGGGAGCTCTAAATTTGAATTTGAAACTTATAAAACGAAAAGATTCAAAACAAATAAACAGGGAGAGAGGGAGTATATCGTAGGATGTGTCCCATACAAAATAAGTCCCCTGGTTTGTCACCGCGAAGATGCGATTAGAAAGGAGCATAACGTCTTCCTACTCGTACGGCAACAAATCGGCTGCAGACAGCATGGTCCGCCTTTGACCGCCATGTGCAAGGTTCGTGCTATCTTATTCAATCTCACCGTGGTTCCATCGTACCAATTCATGCGGTGGCCCGTTGCAGGGCTGATCCCAATGTTGGACAAAGGTTCTATGGGAACGGTGTCACCATTGTAAATATTGTGCAAATTGATGTTGGTACCCTCCCGTACATATGCAAGCCAATCTCCACTCGCACCGAGCCTAACTGTAAAATAGTGGGCAGGGGGAGAATTTGGAAATGGACACGGAAGTAGTCTTTAGAATGCATTTACTACGTGATCAAACTCATCTTACCTTCTCATCGGAGGAAATCCGAGTGCCCCTCAACGTCGGCATCTTAAAGGGCGTCAACTTGCAACTACGGCCACGCCGCGCTGGAGAGACCCCCAAGGAAACATCCTCGTGCGTTCCACGGAACATCAAGATGCATTTGTATGAGTAGTTTATCTTGTGAGAGAAAAGGATGAACGAGGGAAGGCCTCTAGAGATAGAGATGGACACTACTACTACCAATGTGCTGGCCCATGCGTTGCAATGGATCCAAAGTAGTAGAATAATACTTGTTCACATGCTTGAAATATAAACACTCTAGTTTTGATATACATGTGTCAGCAGACATGACAACTTGTCCATGGAAGTTGAACCACGACGACCATCACGTTTATTGTTTCTACCAACTCCTGCGGCAGGCCTTGTGGTGCTCCCGCGGTACGAGCTCGTGCCAAAAGTGGAATTTGTTTCTTACTACTACCAACTAGTACTAGTAAGGTACACGTGCATTGCACGCATGATATTCTGGTGGTTTGTGCATTATGCTTCTACATGTGGAGTTTTCTGGATTCTAACATGTGGCAAAATTTGGTGGAATGTAAGGTTAGGCAAGTTTGATTAACTTAGGTGAGTGTTTGGTTCAAGCCACACCTTAGGCAAGCCACACTAAGGCCCCACATGACATACACACAAAAAATGTGCCAAGATTCCCTTAGGCTTGCCAACTTGTGGCTCTCATTTTGAAGAACTAATAACTTTGCCTAAGCTTAGTTGTGGCAAAGTTAGTCATGAATTAATAAGTTCAACCATGGAGTCTTCTAGATTATACATGTGGCAGAATCTGGTGGATGATATCCAACGGCCAGTAGTGCTCGGATTTGCCATCTTTGTACCATCGGATTGGCTTCATCCAATGACCAACTTTCAAAGTTTTTTCACACACTATATAGGGGGTATAGACATAGATGTGCCGGTCTGTTGCAATGGATCCAAAGTATATCTATTTAGCAGAGTGCACTCTAAACACATTATCTATTTATTTTTCTCTAACCTTTCATAGCCATGCAACCAAGCCACATAAGCTTCATGGGTGCCCCCACATCATATTATTCATACTACGTTGATTGAAAAAAAGATAAATCACCCAAAACAAGATCTTCCCGTTTTTTGTTCCTACGATGTTGTGCCATGCACGTACCTACTAGTTGTATAGTGGTAGTACTAGTAATATAGTTAGGAGTACAAACTTGGTACTAGTAGGAGTAGTACTAGTACGGAATGCTCCTACTCTATCAACGAGCCCCATCTGACACCAAATTTCTTGGCTTATGTGCTACAACTAGATCTTCCCCTCGTTTCTGTTTTCCAACCCGGCGACGGGTGGGGTGTCGGCTTGCTCAATGGTGGTCCCACATGAAAGTGAAAATGCTAGGCAACACACCTTCCCTAAGCTATGTGTCGTGCCGGACGGGCCGTGGAGTACTCCCGATTCCTGGGCATGTGGGGGTGCGACGCGAATGCGGCAGGCCTTTTCCTTTTACTAGCAATGTGCCCGTGCGTTGCGACGGATCCAAAGTAGCAGAATAGTAGTATTTGTTCACAAACTTGAAAGAAATCACTATTCTTTTGATATACTCCTAATATATTACTCCCTCCGTACCTAAATATTTGTCTTTTTTGAGATTTCAAATGGACTATCACATACAGATTATATAGACATATTCTAGTGTTTCTAGCAAGATGCCCACACGTTGCACGAAGTTGATGGAAAAGGTAAGCACAACTTATAAATTGACGGATGGAGTACTAGTTACAGTGATGCATATAATTAAGCAAAGGGATCGCACATGTCGGTATTGACTGGAACGAGAATGCAACAGCACAATAAGAATTAAGGCCACGATGATGTGATCGTAGTGGTGGTTACAGAAGGCAAGAAGAAAGATGGATCCATGAACGTATGACCTACTCCTCCTCAACTTAGTGCGCCGGGCCACCGACCGGCGGCTAAGGAGCGGCGGCTTTTGTGGCGAGGTCGAGGTGCTTCTCAACAAAGGCATCCAAGGCTTCCAACCGGTTGAGGAAGGCCAACGTTGTAGCGTCCTCACTAGCCTTGTATCTACCTATGTACACGATTTTCTCGTACACGTGGATGTGTAGGTCGACGCATTCTTGCAGGGTGAGGCGCCTCGCGGCGAGCGCGACCTTTAGGTGGACATTCTTCGTGGCGTTGGCGGGCAGTCGCAGGGCCACCAGTGCTTGAAAGAGGTTCCGGCCATGGAGGCCGATTAGGGTGGCACGCAACGAGGAGCCGGGGCGCGCGGGCTGGAGGAGTACGGCGATGTCGTCCGTGAGCTTCTTGAGGACGGTGAACTTGTTGCTGGTGGCAACGATCATCTGGTCCAACTAAGAGTCGTAGTTGGCGTTGACGGCGGCCATCCACCAGGCGGTCTCCAACACCGTCTGGAGACGATCCTCGGCGCCATGCCGCAGGCCGACGTCGTGGACCATCTGGCGCAGCCGCTGGCCACTCACACGCATCGCCGCCATGGGTATGGAGTGAGCTCTTTTGCACTTAGCATAGGTGCCTAGGCAAATGCTTAGGTGCGTACGATGTGGTAGATGCATTGGAATGGAGGGGCGCCTTTATATGAGGGCAATGGGGGCAAACTGCGTTGCATTCACATCGTGCAGCCTCTTTTCCCGGACCTCCTCCCATTACTTCCCTCATGCATTAATTGAAGGAGGATGCATTGGCTGTTCAACATATCGGGAACCGCTACTCCCTCCCTCGTCTGCATTAAAGCCGTATCAGGAACTGCGCCGCCTGCTGTCAAATCGAATACTCCCTCCGTCTCGGTGAGTATTAAGTCATCTTACGAAAACCAAATAGTAAACACATAGGCGTGGCGCATTAACTCTCACGTTGTTTCTTATTTTTTGACATAAATAGAGGAATCAACCAATAAGAGATGTGGGGCTTGTATGCTTTTAATGACTTGAGACTATCAAACATGACATGCAGTGGTCAGTTTGTTGCACAAGAACAAATACAACCCACGTCGGCACACACGCATCTTATAGCATCAAATTCAATGGCTATAAGATGAATGAGACCAAATTATATCTCATCTAGATGAGTTCTAGCAAAACTGTATTAATAATACTACTTAGTACTCCTACGCCATGTATCATATATTAGTATCATGTAGTACTTTATTTATTGCCATGTATGACAGATAGTACTCAACTCTCTCTCTTTCTTCATTTAATTCTATGAAACCTCATCAAAATTGCTAAGGCTAGTACCATTACAACCAGCCTTAGCAAATACTCCCTAAACATTAAGTTCTCTCGTTTTCCTCTCCAGCCTGGCACCTAGACGGAGGGAGTATACTGCGCGGGCTTTTCCTGCGCGGTAGGAGGCAGGGCAGTTCCGCCTAGTTGGTTCGACAGAGATGCGAGAAGACGAGGGAGTAGGCTGCTGCAAACGTAGGGCTGTGTGATTTGACATCGAGTTACTGCTGGACAGGTGGGGCCCCGTGATTTGACTTGCCATTATCATTTTAACTGCGGCGCTACGACCGGCGTGAGTCTCCCGATTCCTGACCACCTCCATACAGGTGCCTCTCCCAATGCTCCACCATGTAGTAGAGGCTGGCTCTTGCATGAGAGCCCACTTCTCCACTTTTTCCTTGCCTCTCTTTCCTCCACATATGCAAACATGCCATGTAAAGCGCACTATTGTACTTAGGTTGGTCGTAATGGAGAGTATCATATATACTAGTATCATGCATATGATACTTTTGTATGATACTACATCCGTAATGCATAGTATCATGTGTTGGTATCATAGGATAGTTTATTTATTGTCATGCATGACACATAGTAGCACATCATTTAATATGATACTACAGTAGTATCATATTATGATACTCAACTCTCTCTTTTCTTCATTTAATTCGACGTCACCTCATCAAGGTTGCATAGTTGGCATGCATGATACTACTCCCATTACAAGCAGCCTTACTTGCTCCTACAGGTGCTAAGCTTGCCACATAGGCATAAAGTCTGATGTGGCAAGTTAACCAAGAAGAGAGAGACTAGTTTGGTGACCCAAGGAAGAAACGGTGCTAAGCGCGTGTACCTAGGTGAAAAGACAATTTTGAGTCTATAGCTAATTAAATGAAGCAAACTTAGCAACACCATTTCATTGGAAGAGGTCACTCCTTGGAAAATGCAATAAATACTAGTACTCCTTGTGTCCTAGTGTCAAAAACGTTCTTATATTATGGGACGGAGGGAGTACAAAGAAAGAGATAGAGAGGAGTAAAAAAACACTTATAGCCAACCTTATAGCTAACCTTGTTGTAGTATGAGTGACCAAGTGATGACTGTTGGGGAACGTAGCAGAAATTCAAAAAATTTCCTACGTAACACCAAGATCTATCTATGGAGAGACCAGCAACGAGTAGAAAGGGGAGTGCATCTACATACCCTTGTAGATCGCTAAGCGGAAGCGTTCAAGTGAACGGGGTTGATGGAGTCGTACTCATCGTGATTCAGATCACCGATGATCCTAGTGCCGAACGGACGGCACCTCCGCGTTCAACACACGTACAGCTCGACGATGTCTCCCACGCCTTGATCCAGCAAGGAGAGAGGGAGAAGTTGAGGAAGACTCCATCCAGCAGCAGCAGAACGGTGTGGTGGTGATGGAGGAGCGTGGCAATCCTGCAGGGCTTCGCCAAGCACCTACGGGAGAGGAGGAGGTGTCACGGGAGGGAGGGAGGCGCCAAGGGCTCAGGTATGGATGCCCTCCCTCCCCTCCACTATATATAGGGGCAGGGGAGAGGGGGGAGGCGCAGCCTTGCCCCCTCCTCCAAGGAAGGGGTGCGGCTAAGGAGGGGGGGAGGAGTCCATCCTCCCCAAGGCACCTCGGAGGTGCCTTCCCCCTTTAGGACTCTCCCCTTTTTCCTATATCTTGGCGTACGGGCCTCTAGGGGCTGGTGCCCTTGGCCCATGTAGGCCAAGGCGCACCCCCTACAGCCCATGTGGCCCCCCGGGGCAGGTGGCCCCACCCGGTGGGCCCCCGGGACCCTTCCGGTGGTCCCGGTACAATACCGATGACCCCGAAACTTGTCCCGATGGCCGAAACAGGACTTCCTATATATAAATCTTTACCTCCGGACCATTCCGGAACTCCTCGTGACGTCCGGGATCTCATCCGGGACTCCGAACAACATTCGGTAACCACATACAAACTTCCTTTATAACCCTAGCGTCATCGAACCTTAAGTGTGTAGACCCTACGGGTTCGGGAGACATGCAGACATGACCGAGATGTTCTCCGGTCAATAACCAACAGCGGGATCTGGATACCCATGTTGGCTCCCACATGTTCCACGATGATCTCATCGGATGAACCACGATGTCAAGGACTCAATCAATCCCGTATACAATTCCCTTTGTCTAGCGGTATGGTACTTGCCCGAGATTCGATCGTCGGTATACCGATACCTTGTTCAATCTTGTTACCGGCAAGTCTCTTTACTCGTTCCGTAACACATCATCCCGTGATCAACCCCTTGGTCACATTGTGCACATTATGATGATGTCCTACCGAGTGGGCCCAGAGATACCTCTCCGTTTACACGGAGTGACAAATCCCAATCTCGATTCGTGCCAACCCAACAAACACTTTCAGAGATACCCGTAGTGTACCTTTATAGCCACCCAGTTACGTTGTGACGTTTGGCACACCCAAAGCACTCCTACGGTATCCGGGAGTTGCACAATCTCATGGTCTAAGGAAATGATACTTGACATTAGAAAAGCTTTAGCATACGAACTACATGATCTTGTGCTAGGCTTAGGATTGGGTCTTGTCCATCACATCATTCTCCTAATGATGTGATCCCGATATCAACGACATCCAATGTCCATGGTCAGGAAACCGTAACCATCTATTGATTAACGAGCTAGTCAACTAGAGGCTTACTAGGGACATGGTGTTGTCTATGTATCCACACATGTATCTGAGTTTCCTATCAATACAATTCTAGCATGGATAATAAACGATTATCATGAACAAGGAAATATAATAATAATCAATTTATTATTGCCTCTAGGGCATATTTCCAACAGTCTCCCACTTGCACTAGAGTCAATAATCTAGTTCACATCGATATGTGATTAACATTCAAGGTCACATCCCCATGTGACTAACACCCAAAGAGTTTACTAGAGTCAATAATCTAGTTCACATTTACCATGTGATTAACACTCGATGAGTTCTGGGTTTGGTCATGTTATGCTTGTGAGAGAGGTTATAGTCAACGGGTCTGAACCTTTTAGATCCGTGTGTGCTTTACAAATCTCTATGTCATCTCCTAGATGCAGCTACCACATTCTATTTGGAGCTATTCCAAATAACTGTTCTACTTGGAGCTATTCTAAATTGTTGCTCCATTATACGTATCTGGTATCTCTACTCAGAGCTATTCGGATAGGTGTTAAGCTTGCATCGACGTAACCCTTTACGACGAACTCTTTTACCACCTCCATAATTGAGAAAATTCCTTAGTCCACTAGTTACTAAGGAAAACTTTGACCGCTGTCCTGTGATCCATTCTTGGATCACTCTTGTACCCCTTGACTGACTCATGGTAAAGCACACTTCAGGTGCGGTACACATCATAGCATACTGTAGAGCCTATGTCTTAAGCATAGGGGACGACCTTCGTTCCTTTCTCTCTATTCTGCCATGGTCGAGCTTTAATTCTTAACTTCATACCTTACAACTCAGGCAAGAACTCCTTCTTTGACTGATCCATCTTGAACACCTTCAAGATCACGTCAAGGCATGTGCTCATTCGAAAGTACTATTAAGCGTTTTGATCTATCCTTATAGATCTTGATGCTCAATGTTCAAGTAGCTTAATCCAGGTTTTCCATTGAAAACACTTTCCAAATAACCCTATATGCTTTCCAGAAATTCTACGTCATTTCTGATCATTAATATGTCAACAACATATACTCATCAGAAATTTATAGTGCTCCCACTCACTTCTTTGGAAATACAAGTTTCTCATAAACTTTGTATACACCCAAAATCTTTGATCATCATCAAAGCATACATTCCAACTCCGAGATGCTCACTCCAGTCCTCAGAAGGATTGCTGGAGCTTTGCATACTTATTAGCATATTTCAGGATAGACAAAACCTTCCGGTTGTATCACATACAACCTTTCCTCAAGAATCGTCGAGGAAACAATGTTTTGACATCCTATCTGCAAGATTTCATAAATAATGCAGTAATTGCTAATATAATTCCAACAGACTCTTAGCATCGCTACGAGTGAGAAAGTCTCATCGTAGTCAAATCCTTGAACTTGTCGAAAAACATCTTAATGACAAGTCGAGCTTTCTCAATGGTGACACTTACCATCATTGTCTGTCTTCCTTTCAAAATCCATATGTACCTAACAGCCTTACGACCATCAAGTAGTTTTTCCAAAGTCTACACTTTGTTTTCATACATGGATCCTATCTCGGATTTTATGGCTTCTAACCATTTGTCGGAATTTGGGCCCACCATCGCTTCTCCATAGCTCGTAGGTTCATTGTTGTCTAGCAACATGACCTTCAAGACAGGATTACTGTACCACTCTGAAGTAGTACGTATCCTTGTCACCCTACGAGGTTCGGTAGTGACTTGATCCGAAACTTCATGATCACTATCATAAGCTTCCACTTCAATTGGTGTAGGTGCCACAGGAACAACTTCCTGTGCCCTGCTACACACTCGTTGAAGTGACGGTTCAATAACCTCATCAAGTCTCCACCATCCTCCCACTCAATTCTTTCGAGAGAAAATTTTCCTCGAGAAAGGACCTGATTCTAGAAACAGTCCCTTATTGCTTTCGAATCTGAGACAGGAGGTATACCCAACTGTTTTGGGTGTCCTATGAAGATGCATTTATCCGCTTTGGGTTCGAGCTTATCAGCCTGAATTTTTTTTTTCACATAAGCGTCGCAGCCCCAAACTTCTAAGAAATGACAGCTTAGGTTTCTCTAAACCATAATTCATACGCTGTCATCTCAACGGAATTACGTGGTGCCCTATTTAAATTGAATGTGGTTGTCTCTAATGCCTAACCCATAAACTATAGTGGTACTTCGATAAGAGACATCATGGTATGCATCATATCCAATAGGGTGCAGTTATGATGTTCGGACACACCATCACACTATGGTGTTCCAGGCTGTATTAGTTGTGAAACTATTTCCACAATGTCTTAATTCTGTGCCAAACTCGTAATTCAGATATTCATCTCTATGATCATATCATAGATATTTTATCCTCTTGTCACAATGATCTTCTACTTCACTCTGAAATTATTTGAACCATTCAATAATTCAGACTTGTGTTTCATCAAGTAAATATTCTCAACATCTACTTGAATCATCTGTGAAGTAAGAACATAACGATATTCACTGCATGCCTCAGCACTCATTGGACTGCACACATCAAAATGTGTTACTTCCAATAAGTTGCTATCTTGTTCCATCTTACTGAAAACGAGGCTTTTCAGTCATCTTGCCCATGTGGTATGATTTGCATGTCCCAAGTGATTCAAAATCAAGTGAGTCCGAACGATCCATTTGCATGGAGTTTCTTCATGCATATACACCAATAGACATGGTTCGCATGTCTCAAACTTTTCAAAAACGAGTGAGTCCAAAGATCCATCAATATGGAGCTTCTTCATGCGTTTTATACCGATATGACTTACGTGGCAGTGCCACAAGTAGGTGGTACTATCATTACTATCTTTTGGCATGAACATGTGTATCACTACGATCGAGATTTAATAAACCATTCATTTTAGGTGTAAGACCATTGAAGGTATTATTCAAATAAACAGAGTAACCATTATTCTCCTTAAATGAATAACCGTATTGCGATAGACGTAATCCAATCATGTCTATGCTCAACGCAAACACCAAATAACAATTATTTAGGTTTAACACCAATCTCTTTGGTAGAGGGAGCGTGCGATGCTTGATCATATCAAGCTTGGAAAAACTTCCAACACATATCATCAGCTCACCTTTAGCTAGTCTCCGTTTATTCCGTAGCCTTTTGTTTCGAGTTACTAACACTTAGCAACCAAACCGGTATCTAATACCCTGGTGCTACTAGGAGTACTAGCAAAGTACACATTAACACAATGTATATCCAATATACTTCTATCGACCTTGCCAGCCTTCTTATCTACCAAGTATCTAGGGTAATTCTGCTCTAGTGGTTGTTCCCCTTATTACAGAAGCACTTAGTCTCGGGTTTGGGTTTTACCTTGGGTTTCTTCACTAGAGCAGCAACTGATTTGCCGTTTCATGAAGTATCCCTTCTTGCCCTTGCCCTTCTTGAAACTAGTGGTTTCACCAACCATCAACAATTGATGCTCCTTCTTGATTTCTACTTTCGCGGTGTCAAACATCGCGAATACCTCAAGGATCATCATATCTATCCCTGATATGTTATAGTTCATCACGAAGCTCTAACAGCTTGGTGGTAATGACTTCGGAGAAACTATCACTGTCTTATCTGGAAGATCAACTCCCACTCGATTCAAATGATTGTTGTACTCAGACAATCTGAGCACAAGCTCAACAATTGAGCTTTTCTCCTTAGTTTGCAGGTTAAGAAAGTCATCGGAGGTCTTATACCTCTTGACATAGGCACGAGCCTGAAATCCCAATTTCAGCCCTCAAAACATCTCATATGTTTCGCGATGTTTCAAAAAACGTCTTTGGTGCCTCAACTCTAAACCGTTTAACTGAACTATCACGTAGTTATCAAAACGTGTATGTCAGATGTTCGCAACAACCACAGACAACGTTCGAGGTTCAGCACACTGAGCGGTGCATTAAGGACATAAGCCTTCTATGAAGCAATGAGGACAATCCTCAGTTTACGGACCTAGTCCGCATAATTGCTACTATCAACTTTCAACTAATTTTTCTCTAGGAACATATCTAAACAGTAGAACTATAGCGTGAGCTACGACATAATTTGCAAAAACCTTTTGACTATGTTCAGGATAATTAAGTTCATCTTATGAACTCCCACTCAGATAGACATCCCTCTAGTCATCTAAGTGATTACATGATCCGAGTCAAACTAGGCCGTGTCCGATCATCACGTGAGACGGACTAGTCATCATTGGTGAACATCTTCATGTTGATCGTATCTTCTATACGACTCATGTTCGACCTTTCGGTCTCCGTGTTCCGAGGCCATGTCTGTACATGCTAGGCTCGTCAAGTTAACCCTAAGTGTTTCGCGTGTGTTCCGAGGCCATGTCTGTACATGCTAGGCTCGTCAACACCCGTTGTATTTGAACGTCTGAATAAAACACCTGATCATCACGTGATGTTTTGAAACAGCGAACTATCGCAACGGTGCACAGTTAGGGGAGAACACTTCTTGAAATTGTTGTAAGGGATCATCTTATTTACTACCGTCGTTCTAAGCAAATAAGATGTATAAACATGATAAACATCACATGCAATCAAATAGTGACATGATATGGCCATCATCACTTTGCTCCTTTTGATCTCCATCTTCGGGGCTCCATGATCATCATCGTCACCGGCATGACACCATGATCTCCATCATCATGATCTCCATCATCGTGTCTTCATGAAGTTGCCTCGCCAACTATTACTTCTACTACTATGGCTAACGGTTAGCAATAAAGTAAAGTAATTACATGACGTTTAAGTTGACACGCAGGTCACAAATAAATAAAGACAACTCCTATGGCTCCTGCCGGTTGTCATACTCATCGACATGCAAGTCGTGATTCCTATTACAAGAACATGATCAATCTCATACATCACATATATCATTCATCACATCCTTTGGCCATATCACATCACATAGCAAACCCTGCAAAAACAAGTTAGACGTCCTCTAATTGTTGTTTGCATGTTTTACGTGGCTACTATGGGTTTCTAGCAAGAACATTTCTTACCTACGCATGAACCACAACGTGATATGCCAATTGCTATTTACCCTTCATAAGGACCCTTTTCATCGAATCCGATCCGACTAAAGTGGGAGAGACAGACACCCGCCAGCCACCTTATGCAACTAGTGCATGTTTGTTGGTGGAACCGGTCTCACGTAAGCGTACGTGTAAGGTTGGTCCGGGCCGCTTCATCCCACGATGCCGCCGAATCAAGATAAGACTAGTAACGGCAAGCATATTGAACAATATCGACGCCCACAACTACTTTGTGTTCTACTCGTGCAAAGAATCTACGCAATAGACCTAGCTCATGATGCCACTGTTGGGGAACGTAGCAGAAATTCAAAAAATTTCCTACGTAACACCAAGATCTATCTATGGAGAGACCAGCAACGAGTAGAAAGGGAGTGCATCTACATACCCTTGTAGATCGCTAAGCGGAAGCGTTCAAGTGAATGGGGTTGATGGAGTCGTACTCATCGTGATTCAGATCACCGATGATCCTAGTGCCGAACGGACGGCACCTCCGCGTTCAACACACGTACAGCTCGACGATGTCTCCCACGCCTTGATCCAGCAAGGAGAGAGGGAGAAGTTGAGGAAGACTCCATCCAGCAGCAGCACAACGGCGTGGTGGTGATGGAGGAGCGTGGCAATCCTGTAGGGCTTCGCCAAGCACCTACGGGAGAGGAGGAGGTGTCACGGGAGGGAGGGAGGCGCCAAGGGCTCAGGTATGGATGCCCTCCCTCCCCTCCACTATATATAGGGGCAGGGGAGAGGGGGGAGGCGCAGCCTTGCCCCCTCCTCCAAGGAAGGGGTGCGGCTAAGGAGGGGGGGAGGAGTCCATCCTCCCCAAGGCACCTCGGAGGTGCCTTCCCCCTTTAGGACTCTCCCCTTTTTCCTATATCTTGGCGCACGGGCCTCTAGGGGCTGGTGCCCTTGGCCCATGTAGGCCAAGGCGCACCCCCTACAGCCCATGTGCCCCCCCGGGGCAGGTGGCCCCACCCGGTGGGCCCCCGGGACCCTTCCGGTGGTCCCGGTACAATACCGATGACCCCGAAACTTGTCCCGATGGCCGAAACAGGACTTCCTATATATAAATCTTTACCTCCGGACCATTCCGGAACTCCTCGTGACGTCCGGGATCTCATCCGGGACTCCGAACAACATTCGGTAACCACATACAAACTTCCTTTATAACCCTAGCGTCATCGAACCTTAAGTGTGTAGACCCTACGGGTCCGGGAGACATGCAGACATGACCGAGATGTTCTCCGGTCAATAACCAACAGCGGGATCTGGATACCCATGTTGGCTCCCACATGTTCCACGATGATCTCATCGGATGAACCACGATGTCAAGGACTCAATCAATCCTGTATACAATTCCCTTTGTCTAGCGGTATGGTACTTGCCCGAGATTCGATCGTCGGTATACCGATACCTTGTTCAATCTCGTTACCGGCAAGTCTCTTTACTTGTTCCGTAACACATCATCCCGTGATCAACCCCTTGGTCACATTGTGCACATTATGATGATGTCCTACCGAGTGGGCCCAGAGATACCTCTTCGTTTACACGGAGTGACAAATCCCAATCTCGATTCGTGCCAACCCAACAAACACTTTCAGAGATACCCGTAGTGTACCTTTATAGCCACCCAGTTACGTTGTGACGTTTGGCACACCCAAAGCACTCCTACGGTATCCGGGAGTTGCACAATCTCATGGTCTAAGGAAATGATACTTGACATTAGAAAAGCTTTAGCATACGAACTACATGATCTTGTGCTAGGCTTAGGATTGGGTCTTGTCCATCACATCATTCTCCTAATGATGTGATCCCGATATCAACGACATCCAATGTCCATGGTCAGGAAACTGTAACCATCTATTGATTAACGAGCTAGTCAACTAGAGGCTTACTAGGGACATGGTGTTGTCTATGTATCCACACATGTATCTGAGTTTCCTATCAATACAATTCTAGCATGGATAATAAACGATTATCATGAACAAGGAAATATAATAATAATCAATTTATTATTGCCTCTAGGGCATATTTCCAACAATGACTATGTATGACATGCCAACATCAGATAGCCTAACGCACCGTGTTAAATCTCCAAGGGCGCGACCGCGCGAGCGACGCGACGGTCGTGGTAGGCGTGACCATGATACGGGCTGCTGGCAACCCTTGGATCTGAGATCAAACAGTCACATGCTAAGTTGCTAAAAAATTGTAGAATAACACTCCAGGATACGATATTCACCCATAGGTCTAGAATCACGCCATGCAACCGTTCGATCTCAGATCCAAGGGCTCTCGGAAGCCTGTATCATGGGAGAATGGAAAGCCACTACCCTGCCGTTCGCACGCTGGCAGTTCACTCCTACTCGTCCCCGCACGTCCTTCAATACTACGGCGGTTTGATCCTAGTCGTCCCGTCCATTCACATTACGGCAGTTCCACTAATCCTAACCCTCCTCCCAAATCCATGGCGTCCCAAATCTCCATGATCGGCGGTGAGTACACGGTTAGAACCATCACCGGCGATGAGTTTGACGTCATCTACACCCGTTCTTCCGCGATGGTGAAAGGATGCCTTTCTCGCTTCAGACGCATGTTCAAAGACTCAGATGATGAGCAGGTCGCTGGGCTAGATGTTGAGTACACCACAGTCCTGGGACGAGAGAAGGATCTAAAGGACGAAGAGAGGAAGAAGCCCGCGTGATCCAGGTTTGCGTGCATGACTTATGCTTGGTCTACCACATATGCCATGCCGACGTTGAATGCCTGGATTTTAAGGACTTCCTCGAGAGCAACCTAGTCAAATTCGTTACTGTAGACTTTGATAACGACAAAGAAGTCGTGGGTCGGATAGGCCTCGTTGTAGGCAACACCTTCGACCTCCAGAAGAATCAGCTGGTGTCCTCTCGTCAGCCTTCAATGCTGACCCTGGCAGGAGCCATTGTTCATCCTTCGTACGGTAAACTGGAGAAACGTCCATACACGTTTCATCGTAATGCATGGCAGCGGAATGTACTAGTATAGACCACATCCACTATGCTGCAATGGATGGCTACCTTTGTTTCAATATCTACAAGGGTTGGATGAAGAGCAAGAGCCAAGTGTGCGGTTCAAGCAAAGAAGTATCGGCCAAGAGGAAGAGGGACAAGGACGAAGTCGAGGACGTGGACGAGGACTCCGAGTAAGGTGGCTGTGTCATTGCTCATGGTGGTTCTAATGCAGTGTCTCTGGAATAGTTGCAAAGTTTAATTTCAGGTGTGCTTAATTTAATTTGAGGGGTGTGTTGTGCTGAGCCCCCAGCAGAACTATGTTATGTTTCTTATCGTTACTTTAACTTTTCAGTATGTACATACTAGTATTTCTTACATTTCATCTTTTAGTTGGTATAGTACTACCACTCGTTTCTTCACATTATATACGTACAATATATATGGCCAACATCATATAGCCAGCAGTTTAGTTGTCAAAGAATTTCAGGGTGCTTGGTTTTGTCAAAGAATTCCAGGATGCTTAGTTTTATTTGAGGGGTGGGTTGTGCTCGACACCATTATTGTGACTAGCCTTTTTAATAGTATACTATATGCATAATTTGGCGACGAGCGCTCTCTATATGTACCACCTTTTTTTTAATTTCAAGTTTTGCTCCATGGCGCAATCCATCGATACTATTGCTGTACAAAAGTATACATTTTTTAAAAGGCTAGAGGGCGGGGCAGTCTAGCTCGGTTGGTTTCACGAGAGGCGAGGGCCTTTGTGATTTGACGGCTCATTACTGCTGTCAAATTGAATAGTACTACGCCGTCCGCTGCACGCCCGACGCCTCCATTAAACCCCTCCGTTAAACCCGCATGCAAACCGAGAATCCTACTCCGGCCACACGTCCGTTCATGAGCGGGCCGGAATTAAACGCAACACCGGCCGAGCTCCTCCCGTCTGCCCTCAGTTTAAATGAGGCCAGACATCGGCCAAGCTCCTACCGTCCACCCTCTATTTACACGAGGCCCCTCCATTAAACCCGCATGCAAACCGAGAATCCTACTCCGGCCACACGTCCGTTCATGAGCGGGCCGGAATTAAACGCAACACCGGCCGAGCTCCTCCCGTCTGCCCTCAGTTTAAATGAGGCCAGGCATCAGCCAAGCTCCTACCGTCCACCCTCTATTTACACGAGGCCAGACATACAGCGGGCAAGAATTGCACCCCTCCGCCTCTCCCCATCTCCTCCTTCACCATTTTCTCCACTCTTCTGATGGCTTCCGATCGAGACGTTCTCTGGCATATTACCCGGCTGGGTGGCCCACCGAGCCCTCCGGATACGGGCGAGGCCGCTCGGTGCTTCACCAACCTCGCTTGGCCCGGCGGAGCTAGTTGCTGCCCCAAGCAGGCGTGTGGTTCAGCAACTCGCCGCTCTAGTTCAGCTCGACGAGGAGTGCCGAGTTGCTCCACGCCGGCACGGCGGCGAGCAAGCCGGTACGGGCGCCGTCGCTGCCGCGTCGTACCGCGCCACCAGTGTCTGCGGTGGCCGCGCCTCCCGTGTCTGTGGGCGCGCCTCCCATGCCTGCGGCAGCGCCATGCAAGCAGAGACAGAAGCCGGGTGCGTGGAGAGCGACGAGTCGGTGGGCAGCTTCTCTGTGTCCGCCACCATCATCGACGAGAAGTAGAACACGGGAGGCCGCCACCACTTCGGACCCATGAAGGCCACCGCCGAGGCGACGACCGCGGATTCAGGTGGTTTCTTTGCTGCTTCGTCTCTTCCGAGGACCTTCGTCGACCCCGCAAGTGTCTGACGGACATTAGGAAGACAAAGGGATCCGCGGGCGGCCATTTAGAACTAAAATAAGTCTAGATACATCCATTTTTAGGACAAGTATTTCCGGACGGAGGGAGTATTAATTATACAAGAGAGCCGGATTGGCACCTCCTAGTTCATGTAAATGTAATGAAATCCATCATGTTTATATGAAGATCCGGCTTTTTATACGAAATCCTTCATGCTTATATGAAATCAGTCCGTGTTTGCACGAATTTCATCTGGTTGGTTAGAGTTGTAAAAATGTATGCCGCTGGCGTTTGATGTCGTCCTTCGCGGAAGGAAGCGGGAGGAAATTTGCCGGCTGCCGTTGGAGATGCTCTTTATGCTGGAGATAATAGAGTGACATCCAATACATTTGAGTTAATTGCCTGTATGATTGTCCCTCTATAAAAAATTAATTGCATGTACAGTGTACACGTGACTTACAGGGTGGCTACAGCTTCGTACAGAAAGTTAAAAAGAAACAAGTCCATCCTTAATCTTGTATTCTAAGTACTCTGTGGGTTTCACTGTCAGTAGCGAAAGAAGTATATATTAAATAAGTAGAGTAATATATAACATAAAAAATCTAAAGTTAAAAGACATAATTCAAACTCATGTCATCGCGTTGCGAGCATCCGGCGCTAACCAGCCCAGCACATTTTTGTTGTAGACCATGCTGGAGATATATCTCCATGTCTACTCTTATATATACTCCATTCGTTCCTAAATATGTGTCTTTTTCAGATTTCAAATGGACTATCACATACGTATGTGTATGTAGACATATTTTAGAGTGTAGATTCACTCATTTTGCTCCGTATGTCTTTTCAGGAAGGGGTCAGATTTGTCCTTGATTTATTTATGAGGTATCCAGATGGCACTGCACCGTCAAGAAAAGAGGGTAACATCAAAATTATGGACTACTTTTTTGAGTATGTTGGTAAGGTCCGGTCATACTCACTTGTTGAAATATCTAAAAAGACAAATACTCCCTCCGTCCGGAAATACTTGTCATCAAAATGGATAAAAGGAAATGTATCTAGACGTATTTTAGTTTTAGATACACCTCTTTTTATCCATTTTGATGACAAGTATTTTCGGACGGAGGGAGTAGAAAACAGACTTGGTGATGATGGTGTGCGTGACATCTTGCAATATAGGCCGTCAGATTTATATCTAACGGATAGGAAAGAAACTATGGCAATTTCGCAAAAATATACCCACATGTCTCTCCACGTTCGCAAATAAGGCCTTCCCTCGTTCAGCCTTTTCTCTCATAAGATAAACTACTCATACAAATGCATCTTCATGTTCTGTGCAACGCACGGGCAGCTAGCTAATTTCTTTTAAAATAGTTGCTGCGATAATTGGGTTGAAGTGATATATTTTATGTCTGCCCGAATGATTTCAGATTCACCAGTAGTAACAAAGAAAAGGTTGCCTTGTTAATTAACAGAAAATAGGGTGAAAAGTATCACATGAGTCCGGTAAAAACAAGGCACACTGGGTTCAGCGTCATCGTCACTACAGCTGTGCGCGCGCGAGAAGTCTACATGTCGAGGGGGCTACCGAGCGAGGCACCGAGACACAATGTTTGAGAGAGAAACCAATTGACAGATTATGATCAGATCGAGTTGTCACCCTTTTGCTGTCATTGTTGGGGGGGGGGAGAGAAAGACGTAGCGAGAGTGTGCGCGGTAGGCACAGAGGCACAACTAGCGAGTGTGTGTGTGTGTGTGTGTGTGTTTGAAAGAGGAGTAGATAGATTATTATCAAGATCGATGTGCCACCCTACTACTTCGGTGCCGGGTAGTGTGTGTATGTGTATGTTTGAGAGAGAAGCCAGTCGATGGATTAGTATCAAGATCGAGGTGTCACCCTACTCCTTCGGTGTTGGGAAGAGTGGGTGTGTGGGTGTGTGGGTGTGGGGGGGGGGGGCAGTGACACTCACATATCTCTACTCTTATAAAAAACAGAGTTGGTGATGATGGTGTTCCGGCCATCCTGCAATATAGGCCATCCGATTTATATCCGACGGATAGGAAGGAAACTATGGCAATTTTGTAAAAAGATACCCACACCCCTCTCCGCATTTGCAAATAAGGCATTCCGTCGTTCATCCTTTTGTCCCACAAGATAAACTTCTCATACAAATGCATCTTGATGTTCCGTGCAACGCATGGGCATCTTGCTAGTAGGGAGAAGGAGTTTGTGTGACACATATCTAGCTATATTAAGGGATAGGTAGATAGCATATGTGTCAGAGACATTATTATACTTTGAGACATTAGTGGTTGTGGGTGGGCGTGTTAGACATAGAGAGCGTGTGTGTTTTTGTGTGAGAGACTTGTAGGACGGGGTAGAAAGACGAATTTAACCCTGACGGAGGGAGAGAAATACATGAAGTGCGCGTGTGTGATTCCGATGCCCACATGGAAATGAGATATGTATGCGTGTGAGAGAGATTGAACAATTCATTCACATATCACTATCTAGCGATCGTGGACGAGGATCGCTTGAACATAAGTCAATATCTACTTTGTATCGTGGCCAAAGGTACAATATCGATTCAACGCTATAAAGATTGGACACTCACATATCACGTTTTTTCTATTTAAATAAACCTTTTCAGTTGTGCATGCCAAAGTTATAGTAATGTTTCTTCAAACAACCAATATAGCTATCATGTACATGCACCATTGTTACTCTTGCATTCAAATTCATTAGTCTTGGATGATTTAAGTTTCTATTTTGAAGTAATTTATGTAATATTCATATATGAATTCAACGGGTACGCAATTTATGAAATGGAGGCTATGTAATAATATGAGGTAACACTTTTAAGTAGTTGACTACAATATCCATTTCTTTTTGTGCGCCTCTACATTAACACGTCAATGCATTATGTTTAAAGTAAATAACCAATGGCACTAAATTATCTATTTACACGAGAAATACATAGGCTGAGCGTTTGATCCCTTTTTTGGTGAACGCGCCACTACACCCGTACGATTGGCCGCGCCCATGTGAACGTCCAAGTTATCGGCGCATCATCCCGAGTTATTGTCTTTTTTCTGGTGTGGACTTCACACCAGTTATTAACTGCTGATGCGTGCCCTGTGTACACAGTCTAGCATGACCTTCCTGCTAGCACGGTCCAAAATTAGTTGAAACCGGATACGAACGATCCCGCGGGCGGCAAAATCTCCCGCCTCCTTCTAAAATTTCCGCCACCTTAGTTTTTAGCATGCGAAATCCCCCTTTTGTCCTTGGCGCACGGAGACCAACAGTTACAATACCGCCCTCATCTACATGATAGGTCGGGGCCGCTTTGGTAACTTCTGGTTCCCCCCCACTACACGGCACCCCCATTTCCTCTCCCCCTCCCGCAAAAACGACTAACTCCACAGCACCAGAACATCTTACATCACGCCGTCCGTACTTCATCGCCCTTTCTCCCCTCCCGTCTCGAAACCCTAGACTGCTCATCCACCGGCGTACCATAGCCCATTCACTGCCAGCGGCATCCACCTCGCCGGATCTGCTTCTGCGGCCGCATCTATCCCTCCCACCTCCCCTAAAAACAGGTAGACTGCTCATCCAGCACTGTACCACAGCCCATTCAGTGCCGGTCTTTGTCCACGACGTCGGATCTGCTTCGCCGGTACTCTCGTAAACCATCGCGCATCTGCAGCGGCTCATTCGTACTCCCCACCGGAGACGCTTCGTCCACACCCCCCGGAGCCGCCCCACCGACGCCCCCGTCGACGGCCTCTGATCCTCTTCGCCGACACCTTCCTCAACCCTACCGGAGCCGCTTCACCGACACCTTCCTCAACCTTACCGGAGCCGCTTCGCCGACACCATCATCAACCCTACCGGAGTAGCTTCGCCTATACCATTCTCAACCCTACCGGGGCCGCTTTGCCAACTCGCAAGTCCACAGCCTCAGATTCGCTTCCTCACACCCTCATCCAACCTACCGGAGCAGTTTCTGACGCCATGTCCACGGCCGCAGATCCGCATCGTCGACACCACCCTTAACCCAACCACCAGAGCAGCTTCTGACGCCCCGTCCACGGCCGCAGATCCGTGTCGACACCATCCTTAACCCAACCACCGAAGCAGCTTCTGACGCCCCATCCACGGCCGTAGATCTGCGTCGTCGACACCATCCTTAACCCAACCACCGGAGCAGCTTCACCTACGCCCTCGTCCACGTACGTATACGCCGCTGGCGAAACACACACATGCGAGAACACTGGACCGGACGGCTCGTGTGATCGGGCGTGGGCGACGGCGCGGGAGATACAGCTGGCGCGGGTTAGCGGGAGATGCAGCTGGCGGGCAGTGCGTCGCGCGGCGGCTGACGTCTACGCAGATGGCGGGCGATGCTGGCGACGCGGCTGGCGTGAAGGAGTGAAGCAGCGACGCGGGATCGGGGTGGCGGCTGGAGTGGAGATGGCGCGCGGGGCTGGCGTGAAGGAGCGGAGCGGCGACGCGAGGTAGCCATCGGGAGAAGCTGGGCGAGCGGGATCGGGCACAGCTAGCGGCTCGGGCGGCACGCAGCAGGAAGAGGTGGCGGGCGACGCGGCTTGCGGGCTGAGGTAGCGCGGGCAGGAAGAGGGAGGAGCGGCGGCCGGCGCGGAGGGCGCGCGAGCGGCGGCGGCTGGGCGGCGACGGAAGACTAGGGTTAGAACCCGGAAACTGATACCATTTATGTTCTTGGAATTGCACGATATATTGCTATTCGTGCATATGCACGTATATATGATGTACAAACATGGGCCACTGACCTTAACTATACAAGAAATTAGAAGACGTGTCCAATACACAATATGCACATAACACATATACTCAACACCAACCAATGAATAAAGCGTCATTGATCCGAAACGCAGTGATCATAAATAAGAATCAAGTAATATATATTAAAAACATGCTTGTGTTCTGTTGGACATGAACAACCTCGTGATTCCTCAGCCGGACAAACATAGCAAAAATCATAACGAAAAATCAGCACGAGAAAAGAGGAGAATGAGATTTATTTATAACCTGGAGAGGGCTAAGCGGATGACCATCATGGACAGGGCATGGCTACTTGAGAAATCTTCGTCAATTGCTCGGCAAGCCACCAGCGGAGCCCAGTCATCGACCAAAAATGTAACTTGGGGCGGTAGAGGGGAGCAACTCATGAGGGTCAAGAGCCCAGTCAAACGACTTACTACCTCTTTCTCAGTTTACAGGGCGTGCGTGTATCCCTAGGTCTTCAATCTGACCAACCTAATACAAATCATATATTACAAAAAATATACCAACATAAACTACGGAGTTTCTACTTTCAAAATGTATAATTTTTGTGTTATATAGTTTATATTAAGGTGATAAAATTGATAACCTAGATATACGCGCAGGACTTGTAAACTGAAACGAAGGTCACGCCAGCCGCGTCGCCAGCATTTTTAAACGGGCCTTTTATTTTGTTATTGGGCCGGAATTATGTTTTTTTGTACAGCCTACAAATCACAACATTTTTTGACGAAATTTAACACATTCTTGCGGAATACATGTATATTTCCATGGTTTTTTTTCCAGATTTTTGGGAACTTTTAAATATGCTTTTTTATATTTCCAAAGTACCAAGCTCACTGGAGTTCAGCCTCCAAAAATCCGCACTCATTTAAACCCGTCCTAGTCATATCGAAACTTCAAAAGGGTGCTAATGGCGAGACTTGAGCTTCTTTCGTCGGGAAAAAAAATCCCCGCACTTAGCACTGGAGGGACAGGGCCCGGCCCCATACGAGCATGTCCATACAAAGCCATAGCGAGCAGCATCAGTCAGTCCGAAACCCTACGGCAGCGAGCACACCTCCCTCCGGCGATCCCCTTCCACCGTCAATTTGATCCCTGAATGATCCTCCTTACCCTTTCATATCCAGAAGATTTAGTCATGTCGGAATCGGACCGTGGTAAGGAAACAATTTTGTGATGGTTCCACACATGCTAGTTATTGCCCTCTTTTCTTTTCTTGAAATCGTTTGTGAATGTAAACATTTCCAATCTAAACTTTGGAGGTTAAAGTTTTCTGCGTGGTCATCAGATTGTTGTTTGGCCTTTTTCTATGTCTTGCAGTTTTAATGATTCAAAATTTAAATATACTTTTCAATGTTAATAGCAGGCACAAATCTGCCTGTTTCAGACAACCAAACAACGGCTCTGGACAGTTCTACACAATTGGGGAAAAACGAGGCTACAGTCATTACTCATCATGAAAATTATTATGTTAAAGGTGAAGAAGGTGCAACCTCAGATAATATGGATCCTTCCCGCTCTTTTCTGGTTCTCAGAAAAAAATCATTTTCGAGGTATGGTAACTGCCAATTTTATTATCTTCCTCTCAACTTCAATTTACTTCCTTTTAGTACCGTCTCTTACTGTCAAAACATGTTTTTTTTGTATGGACAACTACACAATGGTCTAGTATTTTTTTTCCTTACACTGATTTGAAGTAATAGTTTAGAAGATCTTTAATGGTGAAACTCATTAAAAGAATCAATAGGAATATTAACCATCACATAACATGTGTCTTGGTCCTGTCAAAAGACAGTCTAATTTTCCTGTTTCACCATCCAAGAAGAGAAATAGTGATAGATAAATTTATTTTGGGTGCTGATAGACGGTTTAGCCCATGCCAATTTGGTTGTGGGGATCATACAACTGCAAAAGAGACAAAATTACTCACCTGCTTACGTCAATATGATGCCATGGCATATCAAAATTAGTTTAATGTAAATATCGAAATTACCCAAAAAACAATTTTTGAATAAACATGTTTATAATACCCTGGAAAATCACCTAAAAGAGCTGGTAAAAAAATCACCCAACAGACTTCACTTATACTACTCACTTACGGTTCCATGGTAAACCTGCCTCATTATGAGATACAACTTCACTTAACATACTGGCCAGCAATTATTTATTTGCTGCCATTTAAAACATGCTTCCAATGCACAAATATTGTAGGATACGATAAAGATCAGTTGCAAAAATCGAATTCTGCAGTGTGGAATTTCTTGGCTGCACCTCCTTTTTCACCGTGGGCCAGATAAGATAGATGCTTCACGAACCGAATATGGGTATGGCTTATCTTGAACAGACATGGCAGAGTTCGCATTGAGAAAGCTCTGAATTATGTCAGCTTCAACGCTTATAGTACCTTCCAACACCTTGATCACCGTTGACATGGAAGGCCTATGGCTGCTGTCATTCTGCAGGCACCACATTGCAAGTTTCATCATTTGAATCACTTCCTCCTGGCGTGAGACCATATCATCACTATTATTTTCGATCAGATCAATCCACTGATTGTTTCGAGCCTTTTCTTGTAATAAATAAATAATATGAACATTCTCCTCGGGCCGAGAACGGTCAATACTTTTTCTTCCACTTATTATTTCCAAGATAACAACTCCAAAGCTGTACACATCAACCTTTTCAGTGATTTGCGATGTTAACCATTCAGGCGCCAGATACCCAGGTGTTCCTCTCATCATCGTCACTACCTTGCTTTGATCCCTGTCTATTAACTTAGATAGTCCAAAATCAGCCACTTTGGCACTGAAGTTCTCGTCTAAAAGAATGTTTTGTGGTTTGATGTCCAAATGAGCGATTTTTCGCCTGCACCCTTCATGAAGATAACATAGGCCCTTGGCAATATCTAGAATAATCCTACATCGGGTGCACCAATCAAAAGGGGCATTATTATGACAGTTGTAGATCCACCTATCAAGTGACCCTCTCGACATATATTCATATACCAGAAGCCTCTGAGATTTCTCTACACAGAAGCCAATAAGCTTGATAAGATTGATGTGTTCAATGCTGCCAATAGTTTCAACCTCGGCCAAGAATTCTTTCTTTCCTTGTCTAGCACCTTCCAAACGTTTCACTGCAACTCTCTCTTCGTCCAGTTTCCCTTCAAAAACAGAACCGAATCCACCTCCCCCGAGTTTTTTACTAAAACCTTCGGTGCATTCTCTCAACTTCTCAAAAGAAAACCTCGTTGGCATTCCTGATGATAAGTGATCCAATTCAGAGTCTTCATCGCTGTCTTCATACTTCCTCCTCCTTTGCAGATAAAGAATGGCAGCAATGAGAAGTAACACAAGAATACTTGTTGGAAGTGTAATTGCTAAAATGAACTTCCTTTTGTTTGTAGTAGGGGCAGAACTGGAGTTGGAGGGGCTCAGCTGCACCTTGAGATATGCAGTGGAGTTGTAACGAGCAGCTTCAGGTTGTATGGACTGTAATGAGAAGACCTTTGTTACCCAGAAACATTTACCATAGGAATCTTCCTGACCATACCTGAACATAACAGCCCTGCAGGAGCAGTTCTTCAAGCAGGCTTGCTTACAATCATTTCTGTTTGTTAAATTCACAATGGCGTGGCTTTGATCAGAATAGGAAACATCTGTAAGCATCAAGAGCTCGTGGTGTTGCATGTCCTGACAAGAGATTGGATTCAGTGGCTTACAGCCAAGATTTGCTTTCCGGTCATCCACCGGCTTGAAGTAGTTTGGATTAGTATTACTCTCATGTGGACAGCTGCACTGCCCATTCGTGCATATCCCGTACTCCCCGCATACTGTTGGGTAAGCACAATCACCAGACATCATGTACTCCCTATTCCACCAGCACCGTGTTCGAAAATCGTCACAATGACGAGAGATCTCCATTACATCAGACTCAATCCACCGATTTTCATTATCAGACCATTGATGCAGCCTTAGGTGCCCATCAGACTCTAATTTTATATACTGACTGAACTGAGATGGTGGCAGCATGATATCAGCCATAAGACCCAAGTCCGTGCTTTGTGTTGACCAGACATGATAAGGTTTTTTCTGCACCTGTATAATGATACTAAGGCTGCCATTCTGGAACGTAACCTTTGTTTGTCCATTTACAGTCTCATTATTTTTCACCGGTGGATATGAGAAGTAGAGCTGTGGTGGTGTGGATTCGACATAGCCGTATAATCCATCTCGCAGTACAGTCACATAACATTGATTCTTAGTCGAATTTGTTGCAGATATATTAGGTGTGAGCCTCATACCTTCCATAAGTGATTGCCCGGGGACCAGTGAATCAGTTGGATGGTCAAATGACTGCCACACAATGGCATACTTCTGATCAAACATCACCAGGTTGCCGCGCTTCGTGATCTCCATGCCAGCCACTGATTTGCCTGAAGTGCCGCTTGACCAGACCGTGCTCCCATCGGCATCACGGGGGACCAGGTCACCATGCCTAGTAAGCTCAATGGTGGCGTTGTCCCTGACAGGGCTAGCCCTGTTGGCTGACCATACAACCTTAGGTCCTGACGGGATAACTGGAGATGCAGATCGGAGCCAAAGGAGCAGATGAATGTGCTCGCCGGAAAGGTGGCCTCGCCCCACCCCAAAATGAGGTGCCTATAGACTCGAAGTCTTGGGCTTCCGTTGTCTGTGGTTCATTGAATCCAGCATCTCACTCTGAGCCTCTCAGCGTGGTTTCTCCTTTTCAGCTCTCCGTACATGGACAGCCCAAACGCGTCCCAAAAGGTCACGGGTTGGCTGTTCAAAGTCATTGCCATGAGAAATTGCTTGTCCTATGCCTGTCAGAATCATACTGCCAAGAAAATTGACAAATGAATTATACTGTCAAGAAAACCAGGTGTTGATGGCAAGGGAGGTATTTTCAGAGTAAAAACAGTTAAATAAGAAGCCTCGTAATTAAGTCTGCCATGGCATCCTCCTTGGTTGTTTATGTCGGCTGCTTATATATATTTAGATTGCAAATTGTTTGTCTATTTCACGAGTTTGTGTACTGAATCTGCAAGTTGATGACCAGCGTTTGAAGGACTTGGACATGATGCTATCTATTTTTTTCTCTCTTTTTTTATAAAAGAGAGCTACCTCTCCGATTTCCATTAAAAGAAATCACCAAGTCTTACAAGAAAGAAAAGAGAAAAAACAGGAACTACCGCTGATGAGGAGGAGGGGGAGCCATCCCTCCCCTTCCCACAAACCCCTGAAGCAGCACCCCTGGAGATATCTAAGGCCTGGGCTCAAGAGCAGGTCCCAGTACCAGCATTAAAAAGTTTTAACGACGGAATATTATCTAGGAGACGAAACGAACACAACTGTTTTTAACATCGCACAGAAACTGATAACTCCCCCAAGGAGAGACCAAAAGAAGGAAGGAAAAGTAAAATAGGGGTAATCTTGCGGCCTCTTCAAGCGTCCATCACAGCAACACAGACCCGAGAAGACTTGAAGCTTTTTTTGGTCATCCCATGATTCTTCTAGTCTCCAGGCGCCACCCATGCACTGCTCTGAACACTTCTGCAGCAACTTCACCAACCTGCTTCACTCTTGCCTCCATCATATTACTTGTTGCGGGTTTTTTTTGCAAAATGTTCCAATCATGTAAGTTTTTAAGAAGCATATTAACAGGCACACAGGGATCATCAACCCTATTATTATCAAAAACAACACTATTTCTCAATTTCCAAATAGTCCAACATATAGCCGAAATCCCTATCAAAACTAAGCTCCTCTCTTCCTTTCCAAAAGTCTTAGCCCAAATTCTCATCACCAGATCCAAATCAGCTGGTATATCAGTTAAGTTGAAAGCACATTTTAAAACATTCCACAGCAGCCTAGCTACTAAACATGATATAAACAGATGATTTATACTTTCCTCACACCCATATAATGGGCATTTCTCATCTCCTTTCCATCCTCTACGAAGCAAATTATCTTTTGTGAGAATGATGTTCCTAAGAGCTAGCCACATAAAGACCTTAACTCTGGGTGGCATTTTAATTTTCCACATATATAAGTGTGGGTATTTGATACCATTTTCTATTAAGTGTCTATAAAAAGACTTTACAGTATAAATCCCTTTTTTGTCAGTGTCCATTGGACCTTATCATTTTCATCCCTCAGAACCACCGAACTACATGCCTCTTTTATATGATCCCACAATTCTCTTGAGTCTCCTGTCAGAGTCCTCCTAAAATGCATGTTATCAATCCCCCCTCAAAGATCTCCTTAACTGTTTTCTTCTTATCAAAACATATATTATATAACCCAGGGAAGTTTTTGCATAAAGGTGCAGATCCAATTCACCAGTCTTCCCAAAACCTAGTATGACCTCCATTCCCTATTATGAATTTACACAGGGAGGTAAAATGATCTCTGTGTTTCAATAATTCCCTCCAAAATTGGGAGTCTCCTTGTTTAGCAGAAATATTACCAAGAGCTTTACTTCCCTGGTATTTTTTCAAGACAATTTCCTGCCACAACCCTTTTGTGTTGTAAATTTTCCACCACCATTTACATAATGGAGCTTTATTCATATGGGCAAGGTTTTGAATCCGCAATCCACCCATGTCTTTAGGTCTACAGACATCAGACCATTTAACAAGATGACATTTCTTCTTTTTATCATCTTCCTGCCATAGCAACCTTGCTCTATAAAAATCCATACGTTTATTCACCCCAACAGGTAATCCATAAAAGGACATCATAAAATATGCGATGCCTGTCAGAAAAGATTGAATTAGTGTGACCCTCCCAACACTTGCAAGTAGTCTCCCTTGCCAGGTTTCAATTTTTTTTTCATTTTACTTTCTGGAGGTTTCCAGTGTTTGTTGCTAATTCTGCTTTTGTCAACTGGTAATCCTAAATATTTCATAGGTAAAGCACCTATAGGACAAGTGAATATCTTAGCATATTCACCTTTTTAATCTTTGGCCTCCCCAAAAGGAAAAGTTCACTTTTATGAAAATTATTTTTTAAACCAGACATTTGCTCAAAGAGGCATAATATATATTTCAGGTTATGAGCACTATCTATGTCATCTTGCAATAAAAAGATGTATCATCTGCATACTGCAGCATGTTAATCCCATCTATGACATATTCATCTAAAACCCCCTTGACCAGCCCATTTTTCCCGGCATTATCCAGTATGATAGCTAAAGCATCAGCTGCCAGGTCAAAATTAAGAGGTGATAAAGAATCCTCCTATCTCAGCCCTTTATGGGTGAGGAAGTATTTCCCTAAGTTTTCGTTAACTTTCACACATACTTTCCCTCCTCTGATGGTTCCCATTACCCAATCTATCCATTTATCTGGAAACCCTTTTATTTTGAGCATCTGAAAAAGGAAACACCATTTGATCTTGTCATATGCCTTTTCAAAATCTATCTTTAACAGCAGGGCACTTTGTTTCTTCCTTTTTATACTATTTAAGGCTTCATGCAAAATTAGAACACCCTCCATAATGTGTCTGCCCTTTATAAAAGCAGTTTGTACAGGAGAAATCACATCAGCTGCCACTAAATTCAATCTGTTCATCAAAACTTTTGTAATGATTTTGAAGCAGACATTCAACAAGCAAATAGGTCTAAATTTTTGTATCTTATTAGCATCTTTGCCTTTTGGGACCAAAGTAATAATTCCATAATTCAACCTACTAATATCAATTTTCATATTAGCAAAATCATCTAGCAGTGACTTAAGATCATGTTTAACCAGCTCCCAATAATGCTGATAGAATTCAGCTATAAATCCATCAGGGCCAGTTGATTTGTTAGGTGCCATTTTAAAGACCACATTTTTAATTTCTTCCAATGAAAATTCATTAATCATCATATCTCTATATTTTTCCTGTATCATCTTGGGGTTATCAATATTTAGAGAGATTGTGGAATCATCAAGATGACCAAACAGGTCTTTATAGAATTGTGTGATATATTCCAACATGTTTTTGTCCCCCTCGATCTCTCCCTCATCCTGCTCAAGTCTGTTAATTCTATTTCTTCTAAGTCTCCCATTGGCTTTGGCATGGAAGAATTTGTGTTACCGCCCCCCTCCAAAATGTCATCCACCTGTAAGTGCATCTAGTGCCCCTTAGTGATTTTGGTGTATTGAAGACTTATAGGTTAAGATACTGATGCGTTTGTGAGTGTACACAGGTCTATAAGTCTATGAGGAGTTTGATATTTACAGAGAAAGTCGACCCCTAAAAATGAAGTTCTTCGACTGAAGACTTTGCAATTCTGAAGACTTTCTGAAGACTTGGAAAGTGAAGAAATTGGTGTGACCTTGAAGACTTGGTATTCTTTCGAGGAACATGAAGCGCGAAGACTTTTGTTTTCATAGTTTCATTTTCTCTTTCTTGAGTCATAGGAAACACCGTACTGTTAAAGGGGGTTGAGGAAATACTAAGGAGAAATTTCCATGTGATGCTCAACTCAAATCCTACACCTACCAATCCCTTTGAGTGAAGCCATTAGAAATCTCGCACAGTTCAGCCATATTCTTCAGTGACAGAGACGAAGTTCTTCTGGTCTCTGAGGAATTTGTTCTGACTGAAGAGTTAGGAATTCGCCAGTGAGGATTGCCTACCAAGTGAGGAACATGATAGCCCTGAGGAATTCAAACCTCAAAATTCCGACTGTTGCTGTGCTACGCGCTAGCTGTCCCAAAATATCTACCCACCTAACGGTCATATCTGACAAGGGCATTTATGTCTTATCATGTCGGGCTGCTCCCTAGGCTATAAATAGCCGCCCCCTACAACCACTAGTTGGTTGGCTGCTTTGAGAAAAACTGACACTTGTCATTTGAGAGCAACCCATCCTCCGAGGACTTTGAGTGAAAATCATCAAGTGAGGAAATCCCAAACCCAAACCTACAAAACCCCAAGTGATTGAGCATCACTCAAGAGATTGATCCTGCGCGGATCCGACGCTTGTTTCCTTTGAAGACTGTGCTTCTTCCAGACGGTTAGGTGTCAGGGTCTAGAGCATCCAAGAGGAATTGTGGATCGCCGAGTGACCAAGTTTGTGAAGGTTCGGAAGTCACCTAAAGACTTACCACGAGTGATTGGGTGAGGTATGTGTGACCTTAGCTCAAGGAGAATACGGTGAGGACTGTGTGTCCGGGACTGGGTGTCCTCGAGTTTAAATACTCAGCCGCTCCAACCAGATGTACAACTGAGACAGCAGTTGGAACTGGTCTATCAAATCATTGTCTTCACCAAGCTTACTGGTTCTATTTCCTCAACTCTTTAAATTCCTCATGTATGTTGTTGTGTGCCTATTCATATCTGTTTGAAGATTTTGACTGAAGACTTTCTCAATTTCCTCAGCTCTATTTCTTCAATTTGTTCGTCTTCTTCCTTGTGTTATCCCGTGTTTACGCTTTCTGTACTCCTTACTTGTCT
This sequence comes from Triticum dicoccoides, assembly GCF_002162155.2. NCBI lineage: Eukaryota > Viridiplantae > Streptophyta > Magnoliopsida > Poales > Poaceae > Triticum > Triticum dicoccoides. Next base: position 654,402,794 of record NC_041389.1, on the reverse strand, counting down.
TCATTTCATCATGATGACTATGATTGTGTTCTGTTATGTTCCTTTCTGAGTACTTATTCCGCTGCCAGTAGTTCTTCATTTAGGAATTTCCTCACCAGCAAATTCCTCAGTGAAGAATTCATAAAAATCGCCTATTCACCCCCCTCTAGTCGATATAACGCACTTTCAATTGGTATCAGAGCTTGGTACTCCCTTGTTCTGTGTGATTTTGGTTTAACCACCTGGAGTTCTAGTTATGTCGACTGCAGGATCGAGGAACGTTTCCTGCCCCATCTTTGACGGTCATGAGTGTGACGCCCTCGATTCAATCGTACACTAATCATACACGCAAATGTGTACGATCAAGATCAAGGACTCACGGGGAGATATCACAACACAACTCTAGATACAAATTAAAATAATACAAGCTTTATATTACAAGCCAGGGGCCTCGAGGGCTCGAATACATCAGCTTGAATACAAACGAGTCAGCGGAAGCAACAATATCTGAGAACAGACATGAGTTAGACAAATTTGCCTTAAGAAGGCTAGCACAAAACAACAACGATCGATAAGGCAAGGCCTCCTGCCTGGGAGCCTCCTAACTACTCTTGGTCGTCGGCGTCCGTCACGTGGTAGTAGGCACCCTCGGGGTAGCAGCAGTCGTCAAAGGTGGCAGCTGGCTCCTGGACTCCACCATCTAGTTGGAACAACCAGAAAGAAGAAAAAAGGGGGAAAAGGGGAAGCAAAGCAACCGTGAGTACTCATCCAAAGTACTCGCAAGCAAGGGTCTACACTACATATGCAACACTATCAAAGGAAGGTTGTATATGTGGACTGGGCTGCAGAAAAGCCAGAATAGAGAGAAGGTCTAGTCCTATCGAAGACTAGCATCTTCTGGGAACCACCATCTTGCAGCAAACAGGAGGGTGTAGAGTAGCATAAAGTAAAGTGGTAGTAGTGTTATCCACCTCGGCCAGAGATCCTTTCTCGACTCCCTGCGAGAAAGCAATCCCAGAGCCATACTATCCCGTTATCATCACAATCAAATCCTCATCACCATCCAGTTCTCATCACAAGTATCCAGTTCTAGTTGTATCGATCGGGATACAACTCCAAGTGTCCGTTACCGTAGGACAGGCTATCGATAGATGTTTTCTTCCCTGCAGGGGTGCACCAACTTACCCACCACGCTCGATTGACTCCGGCCGGACACACTTTCCAGGGTCATGCCCGGCCTCGGCCAAACAATACGCCGCAACCCGACCTAGACTTAACAGAGAGGTCAGCACGCCGGACTAAACCTATGCCCCCAGGGGTCATGGGCCATCTCCCCGGAAACTCCTGCACGTTGCGTACGCGGCCGGTGAGCAGACCTAACTACCTCCCTAAAAAGGCAGGAGCTTACCAGTCCAACCCGGCGCGCGCCGCTCCGTCGCTGACGTCTATTAAGCTTCGGCTGATGTACACGACGCAGAACGCCCATACTATGCCCACGTGATGGTTAGTGCTATCAGGCCAGAGGCCCCTCGGATCAAATATCCAAATCGTAGTGGATTAGGAACGCGCGGTAACAAGCAGAGACTCACGAAAGAGGTGACCCCGTTGCCCCGTCTCGAGGACTTGCGGCAAGGGCTAAGAATGCCCGGCCCCGCCTCGTAATTATCTCACGGGCACCTTCCAGGTCAACCCGTCTCCACATCACTTTCCAAGTAACAGTTGTAAAGTCCAAGTATCCGTGTGTCCAAACATCAAGAGGAAAACCCAAGGAATCACCCCGGGAGGGTTCCACTCAATGTAATCATCAAGGTGAACGTAGAGGAATCACCCTCGAGGTTCACACTTGAGGGGTTGCACGACAGAGCCGTATCGGAAGTGGTTAAGGAGGAAATCACCCTCGATGACCACGACCGAATAGCTACACTACAGGTTAACATCAGAAGTGCTGTAGAGGTCTCACCCTCGGCACTCGATAGTAACCCAGCAGTGTCGAGCAACTAAGGGGAAAGTGATGTGCGGTGCCGGGGCCTGGTCTTCAATCCCGTTGATCGGGTCTTCAATGATGAAGCAGGGGCAACAAGGACAAGGTGGGGGTCACTGATGGATCACTAACCAACCTATACTAAGCAGTTTAGGATAAGCCGGTAAGGTAACAATAAGCAGGTTACAAAAAGAGGCTATGCATCAGAATAGGTGCAAACAATAACAGTAGCAAAATCTAATGCAAGCATGAGAGAATGGAATGGGCGATATCGGGATGATCAAAGGGGGGGCTTGCCTGGTTGCTCTGGCAAGGAGGGGTCGTTGTCAACGACGTAGTCGATCACCGGGGCATCAGCGGCCTCGGGGCCTACCGGAGAGAAGAGGGGGAAGAAACAGTAAATACATAGCAAACAGAGGTAACACCAAGCATGACATGACGATACGTAGCGCTAAGCGTGCTCTAACGCGGTCCTAGACGTTATAGGTGAAGGGGGAAAACAACCGGGAAGGTGTTCCCGGTTCCGGACCTGTGTCAGACAGATGACCGGAGGGGGAAAGTTCCATGTTCAGCATGCTAGGGGCATGTGACAGATGAACAGACCGCGTATTCGGATTCGTTGGATTTTTCTGAGCAACTTTCATATAGAAAACATTTTCATCCGAGCTACGGTTTATTTTCTATGATTTTCTAAAGTTTTACAATATTCTGAAATTGTTTTAATTACTAAATTCATCAGAAAAGAATTATGACGTCATGCTGGCGTCAGCCCTGCGTCAGCGGTCAACAGACCAGTTGACTAGTCAATGGGGCCCATGCGGGGCCCATAGGCAGTGACAGGGCGTTGCCCAGTCAGCATTTGACCAGGTCAACGGGACCCATGGGGCCCAGTGGCAGTGGCTGTGGGGAGGTCCACGTGGACAGCCACGTCAGCGACGCCGGAAACGGCGCCGGAGTTGCTCCGGTGGCCTCCTGCGGTGGCGAGCTCGCCGGACTTCGCCGGGAATCGCGCACAGGGGGTCATTTGGCCCGGGACTTGGCGCGTTCGAACGAGGAGACGAAGCCGCGCCGCATGGTGTGGTCGGTTGGACGCGGGGGTGACCGGAACTGCGTCGGCGATGAGTGGAGGCGGCGGTGGGGTTCGGGACCTCGTCGGGATCGGCGTTGCAGTGCGTGTTTTGGCGAACGAAGGAGCTGGGCGAGGTCTACGGCGCTCCAGGAGCTCGTCGGAGCTACTAGCTCGAGCGGAGGAGCTCGGTGGCGAGCCCTACGACGGCAATGGCGGACGGCGGAGCTCGGCTTGCGAGCGAGCTAGCTACGGTGGAGGCGGAGACGCGCGAGGAGAGGGAAAGGGGGGCGGCGGAGCTCACCTTGGGGGCACACGGTGGCCCGTTGGGTGACTAGGAGCAGCAGAGACGGCGCCGGAGACGAAGAAGGGCGGCGACGACCGGAGACGTGGACGAAAGGGATCCGGCGCTTCGGTGCTCCCCAACTCCAGCTGAGGCCACCGGTCGATGGAGAGGGCGATGGCGGAGGTCACCGACAAGGTCAGCGGGCGCGGGGTCGCCGGTGGCCGCGACAACGATGGAGGACGGCGGCGAGGGCGCTCGGGCCACGGATCTGGAGGAGAGGAGGGCGGAGCGAGCGAGGGAGAGGGAGCGAGAGTGGCAAGTGGGCGAGTGGGAGGCGAGGGGGCCGAGGCGTCGGGGAGGCGCAAACCTTATCCCCTCGCCCAGACGTCGCCGGCGAGGCGGGTCCGGCGGGGACGGTGCCCCTGTAGCGGCGCGCACCAGGGGAACAGGAAGGGGGC
>NC_041389.1:654388831-654396749 GCF_002162155.2 Triticum dicoccoides | reverse complement strand
GGTGGGCCGAGGCCCATGGGGGGGGGCACGGTGGCCAGCTGGGCCAGTCGGCCCAGTTGAGGGGGGGGGCCCTTTTCCTTTTTCTTTTTTTTTTATTCCAGCAGCATTTTGCCTTTTCTTTTAGCCATTAAAGACTTTGCAAAAATTATGCCATTGGCCAAAATAATTTCAAAGAAGTATATTGCACTACCAAAAAAAAGGGGGGAGGCTTTTGGAAAAGTTGCCAATTTTATAAATTAAAAAGGGCATTTAATTTATTGCTTAGGCCACTGTTTGAAGTAGCTTAGGCCACTCAAACCTTTTTGCAAAAAAGTTGGTTCACCACCAATATTAGTTGTGGAATATTCTGCACATGATGAACATTTTTGTTTTCATGTCTGAGCCTTTTGAATTTCAGACAAAATTTGAATTTGAATTCAACTGGAATTTAAAAGAGAAAGGAGACAATTATGATCAGGAACATGTTTAGCAAAAAGATTAACTTAACCCCAGGGGTTACTGTAGCATCATTACACCGGGGTGTTACAACTCTCCTCCTCTAAAAGAAATTCTCGTCCCGAGAATTAAGAGGTAGAAGGGAAAAGATCGGGGTATTCAGCCCGGAGGTTATCTTCGCGTTCCCAAGTGGCTTCCTCTTTAGTATGATTCGACCATTGCACCTTGAGGAACTTAGTAACCTTCTGGCGGGTTCGACGTTCAGCTTCTTCAAGAATGCAGATCGGATGCTCCTTGTATGTGAGATCATCTTGAATTTCAATCAATTCCGGATCCACTTCACGTTCCGGATCCTTGAAGCATCGACGAAGTTGCGACACATGGAAGACGTCATGAACGTGAGAGAACTGAGGTGGCAACTCCAGTTGATAAGCCACCAGTCCACGACGGGCGAGAATACGGAAGGGACCAATGTAGCGAGGAGCTAACTTTCCCTTGACTCCGAACCGATGAGTGCCTCTCAAAGGAGTGACACGCAGATAAGCTTGTTCACCAGGTTGATAAGTTGAACCCCAGTGTTTCCGGTCATAGTTGCTCTTCTGGCGGGATTGGGCCGCCTTGAGATTATCCCGGACAATGCGAACCTGCTCTTCAGCTTGTTGAATAATGTCCGGACCAATGAGTGCTCGTTCCCCAGTTTCGGACCAATTCAGAGGGGTTCGGCACTTACGTCCATAAAGCACTTCAAAGGGTGCCATCTTCAAGCTGGCTTGATAGTTGTTGTTATAAGAGAACTCCGCATAAGGGAGAGATTCTTCCCACTTCTTGCCGAAAGAAATAACACAAGCTCGAAGCATGTCTTCAAGAATTTGATTGACTCGCTCGACTTGGCCTTGGGATTGGGGATGATAAGCAGTGCTCCAGGTAATATGAGTTCCCATTGCCTCTTGGAAACTATCCCAGAACTTAGAAGTGAAAATACTGCCGCGGTCTGAACTGATCTCCTTCGGAATGCCGTGGAGTGACACAATTCGGGAGATATACAAGGTTGCCAATTGACTAGCAGTGATAGTCTCCTTGACTGGCAGAAAGTGAGCAACCTTCGAGAATTGGTCGATGACGACAAAGATAGCATCGTTACCTTTCTGAGACTTGGGAAGGCCAGTGACGAAGTCCATTTGGATCTTATCCCACTTCCATTCAGGAATCGAAAGCGGTTGTAGAAGTCCAGCCGGTTTTTGATGTTCTGCTTTGACGCGACGACAAACGTCACATTCTTCAATATATCGAGCAATGTCTTGCTTCATCTTAGACCACCAGTACTTCTGACGGATGTCAAGATACATCTTGGTACTTCCCGGATGAATAGAGAGAGGGGTGTCATGCGCTTCTTTCATCACCTTCTCTGTCATAAGCTCGAACCGGGGTACGACAATGCGATCTCTGAAGTATAAGGTTCCATCTTCACCAAGTGAGAAATCTCTGGATTTCTCTAAGGCAAGATCCTTTTTCATCAGATCAACATGAGCATCTTTGGCTTGAGCAGACTTGATTGCTTTCAGAAGAGTTGGTTCCAAAGCAAGATTATTCAGAGAACCCTGTGGAACTAGTTGAAGGTTCAGCTTGCATAGCTCTTCATAAAGGCGGGGTTGAGCTTTGTAGACCTGGTGATTATTGCAATAAGACTTTCGGCTTAGGGCATCGGCCATTACATTAGCCTTGCCAGGTGTATAAGATATACCGCAGTTGTAGTCAGCAATAGCTTCCATCCACCGCTGCTGACGGAGGTTCAGATCTGGCTGAGTAAATAGGTACTTCAGACTCTGATGATCAGTGAAGATCTCACAACGATTACCGAGAAGGTATTGTCGCCATAGCTTCAATGCAAAGATAACCGCTGCAAGCTCAAGGTCATGAACCGGGTAGTTTTCTTCGTGAGGACGCACTTGACGGGAGGCATAGGCAATCACCCTGCGCTCTTGCATTAGAACACAGCCTAATCCTTGACGTGAAGCGTCACAATAGATGACAAAGTCCTTGCGAGAATCAGGGGGAGCAAGCACTGGGGGAGAAGTCAGTTTATCCTTGAGTGCCTGGAAACTTTCCTGACATTTGTCTGTCCAATCGAACTTAACGCCTTTGTGAAGCAGATTAGTCAGTGGCTTGGCGATCTTGGAGAAGTTCTCGACAAAGCGGCGACAATAGCTGGCCAGTCTGAGAAAGCTTCTGACTTGCTTGACAGTCTTCGGAGGGGTCCAGTCAAGAATAGCCTGAACGCGCTCTGGGTTGACGGCAATACCATCCTTGGAGATAACATGACCAAGGTAGGTGACTTCGGGTAACCAGAATTCACACTTGGAATACTTGGCATAAAGTTGATGGTCTCGAAGCTTCTCCAGAACAAGACGAAGATGTTCAGCATGTTCTTCTTTATTCTTCGAATATACCAGTATATCATCCAGATAGACTACGACGAACTTGTCGAGGTAATCCATGAATATATAGTTCATCAGACGAGAGAATGTAGCTGGAGCATTGGTTAAACCGAATGACATGACGGTGTACTCGTAAGAACCATAACGAGTCACAAATGCGGTCTTTGGAATATCCTCTTCACGAACACGGATCTGGTGGTAACCCAACCTCAAGTCGAGTTTAGAGAATATCGATGAACCAGCCAGTTGATCATACAGATCATTGATCCGAGGAAGGGGATATTTGTTTTGAATTGTAGCTTGGTTGATAGGACGATAGTCTTGGACCAAACGGTTCGTACCGTCCTTCTTCTTGACGAAGAGAGAAGGTGCTCCCCAAGCAGAGGAACTTGGACGAATGAAACCCTTGTGAAGAGATTTGTCGATTTCCTCCTTAAGCTCAAGGAGTTCATGAGGTGGCATCTTGTAGGGTCGTTTTGCAATAGGAACGGTGCCTGGTTTCAAGTCGATGACGAACTCGACAGCCCGGGCAGGGGGTATTCCTGGAAGTTCTTCTGGAAATACGTCTTGGAAGTTGCGAACGACTGGAATCTTTTCAATTCCCTCAAGAGGTGCCGCGTTCAACGCATTCAGAGCATAAAGTCGTGCTTCAGCGTTTTGAACAAGCTGAGCATGGTAGGTTACAATCTCATCTGAAGGATGTAGGAGGTGAACGACCTTGGTAGCGCAAACGATAGAGGCAGTATGCGCTTTCAACCATTCCATTCCCAGAATGAGGTCAATATTGGAAGACTCCAGAATAATGGGAGAAACAAGGAATTCCAACCCTTCAATTTCAACAGGAACGTCGCGACCAATCATGGTAGTTCGACACTGACCCGCAGGGGTGCGTACCACTATCGGAGTGTTCATGGGCTCGCATCGAATGTCATGTGCGTAAGCAAAATTTTCTGACATGAATGAATGTGATGCTCCTGAATCAAACAAAACAGAAGCTGGTACTGAATTAACAAGGAGAGTACCCATCACAGTGGCAGGCTGGTCTTGAGCTTCATTCAGATCAATATGATTAGCCTGACCACGACCATAAGGTCTGGCATTGTTGTTATGGGGCTGATTGTTACGGTCAGTTGAAGATAGAGCCAGCTGGCTCTTTTTCTGAGTGCACTCTTTAGCAAGGTGGCCGGGGCGGCCACATCTGAAGCACAGACCATCATTGGGATCGGGAGCAGGAGCTTGGGATGGTACATCTCGAAGAGGCTGCCTCTCTGGTGGAGGAGGCAGACGAGGTGCAGCATAGGACTGTCTTGGTGTAGGTGCGGTTGGACGATACATGCTGTGGGGAATCCATATCCGACGCTTCTGCGCTGACGGGCCCGAAGATGGGCCAGCGTCACGGCTACGCCTGAGGGATCCCTGGTGTTCCTGAAGACCAGTCTCAACCTGAATAGCCTTGTTCACCAAGGTGGCGAAGTCGGCAAAGTCATGAACGAGCAATGCTAGCTTAATATCAGGGTGAAGTCCATCACGAAACTTCTCTTGCTTACGAGCATCAGTTGCAATGTCTTCTTCAGCATAACGTGACAAGTCCAGAAATTCCCGTTGATAAGCATCTACAGTCTTGTTGCCTTGGGTGAGGTTGCGGAACTCTCGCTTCTTCCTGTCCATGGTTCCCTGAGGAATGAAACGGGCACGGAAGGCAGCTTGGAAATCCGGCCAAGTAATGACCGTTCCAGCAGGTAGGGTACGCCTGTGGCTGTCCCACCATTGAGCAGCAGGACCCTTCAGAAAGAAAGATGCGAAGGTGACATAGCTGGCAGGGGCAACACTAGCAGACTCCATTTCATATGTGATGTCGCGGAGCCAGTCATCAGCATCAAGGGGTTGAGTTGAGCTGCGGTAGATAGATGGGTTGAGGCGCATGAAGTCCTGCAGAGTTACTCGGGTTGGATGTTGATTCATGTTCGGACGAGGAAATTGAGCCATCATTCCTTCCATGAACTGGCGAGTCAACTCAAACTGTTGCATCATTCCAGTAAAGAATTCAGGCGGTGGTGGATCGTTGGCACCACGGCCACGTCCAGCGGGTCTAACCATCCTGCTAACATGTAACAGGGGTAGTTCGGCATTGAGCATTTGCAAAGACAAGGATCATTCATGATGAAAACATGCATAATGAAGGAGGTACGATGGATTCCACTCCGTAGTCAACACGACAGGGTGTGCACCACTCAAAAAGCTATTCTAAGGAATAACTATGGCTTCATCCAACTTCGGGGTGAATGTGGTCACGGGATCCTAATGTTAGTAAATTCATTTAACCCGAGTAGAAGAGAGTTCAGAGTCCCAGAGTATAGACGAGGAGTAAAAGATGCTAATACCACCCATATGGCGACGTGGGCCCGTAAGCCACACAGCCAAGTTAGTAAAACAGTTTTGGACGACTAGACTCAACTTCGGCCAAGGAGTTGGAAAGGGGGCTACCTACAGGCAGTCGGCTCTGATACCAACTTGTGACGCCCTCGATTCAATCGTACACTAATCATACACGCAAATGTGTACGATCAAGATCAAGGACTCACGGGGAGATATCACAACACAACTCTAGATACAAATTAAAATAATACAAGCTTTATATTACAAGCCAGGGGCCTCGAGGGCTCGAATACATCAGCTTGAATACAAACGAGTCAGCGGAAGCAACAATATCTGAGAACAGACATGAGTTAGACAAATTTGCCTTAAGAAGGCTAGCACAAAACAACAACGATCGATAAGGCAAGGCCTCCTGCCTGGGAGCCTCCTAACTACTCTTGGTCGTCGGCGTCCGTCACGTGGTAGTAGGCACCCTCGGGGTAGCAGCAGTCGTCAAAGGTGGCAGCTGGCTCCTGGACTCCACCATCTAGTTGGAACAACCAGAAAGAAGAAAAAAGGGGGAAAAGGGGAAGCAAAGCAACCGTGAGTACTCATCCAAAGTACTCGCAAGCAAGGGTCTACACTACATATGCAACACTATCAAAGGAAGGTTGTATATGTGGACTGGGCTGCAGAAAAGCCAGAATAGAGAGAAGGTCTAGTCCTATCGAAGACTAGCATCTTCTGGGAACCACCATCTTGCAGCAAACAGGAGGGTGTAGAGTAGCATAAAGTAAAGTGGTAGTAGTGTTATCCACCTCGGCCAGAGATCCTTTCTCGACTCCCTGCGAGAAAGCAATCCCAGAGCCATACTATCCCGTTATCATCACAATCAAATCCTCATCACCATCCAGTTCTCATCACAAGTATCCAGTTCTAGTTGTATCGATCGGGATACAACTCCAAGTGTCCGTTACCGTAGGACAGGCTATCGATAGATGTTTTCTTCCCTGCAGGGGTGCACCAACTTACCCACCACGCTCGATTGACTCCGGCCGGACACACTTTCCAGGGTCATGCCCGGCCTCGGCCAAACAATACGCCGCAACCCGACCTAGACTTAACAGAGAGGTCAGCACGCCGGACTAAACCTATGCCCCCAGGGGTCATGGGCCATCTCCCCGGAAACTCCTGCACGTTGCGTACGCGGCCGGTGAGCAGACCTAACTACCTCCCTAAAAAGGCAGGAGCTTACCAGTCCAACCCGGCGCGCGCCGCTCCGTCGCTGACGTCTATTAAGCTTCGGCTGATGTACACGACGCAGAACGCCCATACTATGCCCACGTGATGGTTAGTGCTATCAGGCCAGAGGCCCCTCGGATCAAATATCCAAATCGTAGTGGATTAGGAACGCGCGGTAACAAGCAGAGACTCACGAAAGAGGTGACCCCGTTGCCCCGTCTCGAGGACTTGCGGCAAGGGCTAAGAATGCCCGGCCCCGCCTCGTAATTATCTCACGGGCACCTTCCAGGTCAACCCGTCTCCACATCACTTTCCAAGTAACAGTTGTAAAGTCCAAGTATCCGTGTGTCCAAACATCAAGAGGAAAACCCAAGGAATCACCCCGGGAGGGTTCCACTCAATGTAATCATCAAGGTGAACGTAGAGGAATCACCCTCGAGGTTCACACTTGAGGGGTTGCACGACAGAGCCGTATCGGAAGTGGTTAAGGAGGAAATCACCCTCGATGACCACGACCGAATAGCTACACTACAGGTTAACATCAGAAGTGCTGTAGAGGTCTCACCCTCGGCACTCGATAGTAACCCAGCAGTGTCGAGCAACTAAGGGGAAAGTGATGTGCGGTGCCGGGGCCTGGTCTTCAATCCCGTTGATCGGGTCTTCAATGATGAAGCAGGGGCAACAAGGACAAGGTGGGGGTCACTGATGGATCACTAACCAACCTATACTAAGCAGTTTAGGATAAGCCGGTAAGGTAACAATAAGCAGGTTACAAAAAGAGGCTATGCATCAGAATAGGTGCAAACAATAACAGTAGCAAAATCTAATGCAAGCATGAGAGAATGGAATGGGCGATATCGGGATGATCAAAGGGGGGGCTTGCCTGGTTGCTCTGGCAAGGAGGGGTCGTTGTCAACGACGTAGTCGATCACCGGGGCATCAGCGGCCTCGGGGCCTACCGGAGAGAAGAGGGGGAAGAAACAGTAAATACATAGCAAACAGAGGTAACACCAAGCATGACATGACGATACGTAGCGCTAAGCGTGCTCTAACGCGGTCCTAGACGTTATAGGTGAAGGGGGAAAACAACCGGGAAGGTGTTCCCGGTTCCGGACCTGTGTCAGACAGATGACCGGAGGGGGAAAGTTCCATGTTCAGCATGCTAGGGGCATGTGACAGATGAACAGACCGCGTATTCGGATTCGTTGGATTTTTCTGAGCAACTTTCATATAGAAAACATTTTCATCCGAGCTACGGTTTATTTTCTATGATTTTCTAAAGTTTTACAATATTCTGAAATTGTTTTAATTACTAAATTCATCAGAAAAGAATTATGACGTCATGCTGGCGTCAGCCCTGCGTCAGCGGTCAACAGACCAGTTGACTAGTCAATGGGGCCCATGCGGGGCCCATAGGCAGTGACAGGGCGTTGCCCAGTCAGCATTTGACC
>NC_041389.1:654381773-654387709 GCF_002162155.2 Triticum dicoccoides | reverse complement strand
GTAGCGGCGCGCACCAGGGGAACAGGAAGGGGGCGCAGTGCGGGGAGCTGGGCCGGCTGGTTGAGGTGGGCCGAGGCCCATGGGGGGGGGGCACGGTGGCCAGCTGGGCCAGTCGGCCCAGTTGAGGGGGGGGCCCTTTTCCTTTTTCTTTTGTTTTTTTTTTATTCCAGCAGCATTTTGCCTTTTCTTTTAGCCATTAAAGACTTTGCAAAAATTATGCCATTGGCCAAAATAATTTCAAAGAAGTATATTGCACTACCAAAAAAAAAGGGGGGAGGCTTTTGGAAAAGTTGCCAATTTTATAAATTAAAAAGGGCATTTAATTTATTGCTTAGGCCACTGTTTGAAGTAGCTTAGGCCACTCAAACCTTTTTGCAAAAAAGTTGGTTCACCACCAATATTAGTTGTGGAATATTCTGCACATGATGAACATTTTTGTTTTCATGTCTGAGCCTTTTGAATTTCAGACAAAATTTGAATTTGAATTCAACTGGAATTTAAAAGAGAAAGGAGACAATTATGATCAGGAACATGTTTAGCAAAAAGATTAACTTAACCCCAGGGGTTACTGTAGCATCATTACACCGGGGTGTTACAATGAGTATCCTCGGTGGAAGGCCATGATGAAGAAGCGACTCATGGCTATGGACAACGAACTGTGGACCGTCACCGAGATCGGTCTTACCGATCTATGCAAGATGGCTGAGGCTGATGACATTCGCAAGTACACTCTACTTAACCTCACATCAAAGGATGTCATCTGCTCAAGTCTGTCTCGAAATCAGTTCAGGAACGTCATGCATCTCAATCACGCAAAGCTAATCTGGGACCGTCTCTCTGAGGTCTATGATGGACATCTAACTCGTCATGATCCTTGGTTCGAGGATTACAAGGAATCTCTCAAAGAGATGACATTCGAACCAGAATCATCATCGTCCAACCCCTGCCTTATGGCAAACAGTGCTAAGGTAACCGAATGCTACCTATCCGAGTCTAGTGATGATGAATCTGGCGATGAATTTGGACCTAGCTATGTTAAACTTGCTTCCCTTGCCACTAAACAACAAAGAGCTTTGGAAAAAGTTCAATACATGCTAAATAAGAGCGATGATATGTTGGGTGAAGAAATGGATCAGTCAAAAGCCTTGGCTGAAAGTCTTCAGGGACTCCATTCCAAGTTTGACGACCTCTAAGGTCATCATAACGCTCTCTTATCTGATCACGAGAAGCTTTCTCTTGAACTTCTTCAAAGAAAGCAAGATCTTGAGAAGCTAAGAGTGAGTTATGAAGATCTTCAGAAGGAGCGCGATTCATTACTTGCTCAACAAATCAACGCTACTCAGGAAGAATTTGTCCCCCCATGTCTAAAGTGCGTTGAACGTGAATCTGCTAATTCTTCACCTGAATGTTCAAATACTTCAAATGTTACAAATTCTTCACCTGTCTCTGCTATCACTAGTTCCTCATCCGAGGACATTGCTAGTACTACTAATGATGCAGGGCTGAAGGAATTGTACACAACAGGCATGTACAAAAGTCTCAAAGGGCATCAGATTCTTTGTGATGTGCTCAAAAAGCAAATCCTAAACAGAAACCCTAGGAAAGAGGGTATTGCCTTTGAGAGGAAACTCAATGCTGATGGAACATATTGGAAGCCTGAGCAGTACCCCAAAACCTCATGGGTTGCTGCAAAGGGACCTCCAGTTGATCCATCCAACTTATCTGGCTTCACATGTGAATCTCCTCATTCTTGTGATGAGTCATTTGACTCCAACTATAAACTGTTCAAAAATCAGAATGGTGAAGTATTTGCTAGATATATTGGAACTAACTGCAGGAACGGGTCTCCTATGAAGAAAATCCGAGTTCCCAAAAGTTATCTTGAAAGTCTTCAGGTGAATGTCCACCTATGAAGAACAGGAACCCCAGATCCAATTCTTCATATGAACCTAATTCTTCATATGAACCTAATTCTTCACATGGATCAAATTCCTCAAGTGGACCAAAGTCCTCATATGATCATCGTCATGCTAACCCTTCTATTTCGCAGGGTAAAGCTAAGGGCTATGAATATGCGCATTATTCTTCAAATCATTATGTTCATAAGTCCTCGAAGAATTTCTCTTCTTATTCATATGCTTATCCTAACCGCTCTTATGTGAAACGAAGTGGACTAGCTTCTACGCCACCTTTCTCATATGGTGCTCGCAGAATGATAAATTCTTTGCCACCCCTTCAGATGTGGGTGGTGACGAAAAAGAACTAATCTCTTATGCAGGGTCAGGTCTCCAGACGTGCTCAAAACGTCTGAAGAATTTGTTGGAGACCTGAACAATGCCTGAAAGGATGCAGGCTAGTCATGAAGAAATGAATTTTCATTTCTCACGTCCTCATACTATTTTATCTGTGCTATTGCTTGATGAAATTGAACTGATGAAATTGATGTCATATTCTTCACTGATGAAGTATATGAGTTTGTAAGATGCACTAATTCATCTGCAGGATGATCAGCCCAAAGCAAACGAGTGGGTCCTTGATAGTGGATGTACAAATCACATGATGGGTGACAAGAATCTATTGATGGATGCTCCTTTATCACCATCACATCTGAAGCATATCATCTTCGCTGACAAAGGCAAAAGTCAGGTATTGGGTCTAGGTAAGGTTGCGATCTCAAAGGATCGACACATGGACAAAGTCATGCTTGTGGAGTCCTTAGGATACAACCTCATGTCTGTCTCAATGCTTTGTAATCTCGATATGGTTGTTGTCTTTGGAAAATATCGTTGTGTCAGATCTGTATATTGTTGATTTCTCTACAGGACCACAACCAGCCGTGTGCTTACTGGCAAAAGCTTCAGAAGGCTGGCTATGGCATCGACGACTTGGTCATGCTGGCATGAGGAATCTGAACACGCTTGCGAAGAAGAAGCATGTCATTGGCAATGAGAATGTCAAATTCCTCAAGGATCACTTATGTGGAGCTTGTGAAGCTAGAAAGATGACAAAGGCCAAGCATTCAACGAAGACTATCATGACCACCACTCGACCATTTGAATTGCTTCACATGGATCTCTTCGGCCCTAATCATTATTCCGCTGTTTCAAATGATGCATCTCTATATGGCTTTGTTATTATTGATGACTATTCTCGTTACACATGGGTACACATTGTCACTTACAAACATGAAGTGCAAGAAATCTTCAAACGATTTTCCTCGAGGGCTTCAACCAACTTTGGTGTGAAGATCAAGCACATCAGAACTGACAATGGGACCAAGTTCAAGAATTCCGGTCTTGATGGCTATCTTGATGAACTTGGTATTACTCATGAGTTATCTGCTCCTTATACTCCTCAGCAGAATGGTGTCGTGGAGCGCAAGAACAGAACCCTCGCTGAAATGGCTCGCACTATGCTTGATGAGTACAAGACGCCTTGTCGTTTCTGGATTGAGGCAATTGATACTGCGTGCCATGTCATCAACAGGGTATATCTTCACAAATTCTTCAAGAAAACTGCTTATGAACTCCTCACTGACAAAAAGCCAAATGTGAGTTACTTCAAAGTCTTCGGTGCTAGATGTTGGATTAGGGATCCTCATCACACATCTAAATTCTCACCGAAAGCACATTAAGGTTTTATGCTTGGTTATGGAAAGGACTCGCACACCTACAGAGTCTTCAACAACGTTCTTCACAAAGTCGTTGAAACTGTAGATGTGCGGTTCGATGAAACTAATGGCTCGCAAAGAGAGCACCTACCTTCTGTGATAGATGAACCGGCACCTGAAGAATCTGTTAAGTTCAAGGCTACTGAGGATGTCATTCCTACCGAAGAATCTGCTGCAGAGTTCATTCCTGATCGTGATGATTACCGAGCTGGCGCACCTGAAGAAAATGGTGCTGAAGAAAAGGCCTCTGAACAAAATGCTGATCAAATTCCTCGAAGACAACCTACTCATCCTCGCATCACTAATGAAGTGCAAATTGAGAAGATCATTGATGACATTGAAGCACCAGGTCCTCTCACTCGCTCAAAATCTTCACATTTATCTAACTTTTGCGGGCACTTTGCTTTTGTCTCTATCGTAGAGCCCACTAAGGTAGATGAAGCATTTCTGGAGCCTGAGTGGATTCAGGCCATGCAAGAAGAATTACATCAATTCGAGCTCAACAATGTCTGGGAACTGGTCAAACATCTAGATCCTCGCAAGCACAACATCATTGGCACAAAGTGGATCTACTGCAACAAGCAAGATGAAAATGTCCTTGTGGTGAGGAATAAGGCACGGCTTGTAGCTCAAGGCTACACACAGGTTGAAGGAATTGATTTCGATGAAACTTTTTCACCTGTTGCTAGATTTGAGGCTATTCGCATATTACTTGCTTACGCTAACCATCATAATATTAGCTTACAATAAATGGATGTGGAAAGTGCATTCCTCAATGGTAAGATTGAGGAAGAAGTATATGTTGCTCAGCCCCCAGGTTTTGAAGATCCAAAGAATCCTGACAAAGTCTTCAGACTCAACAAGGCCCTGTATGGCCTCAAGCAAGCCCCTCGGGCGTGGTATGACACTTTGAAGGAATTCTTCATGAAGAATGGCTTCAAACCCGGTTCACTCGACCCAACTATTTTCACTAAATCTTATGATGGTGAACTGTTTGTGTGCCAAATATATGTTGATGATATTATCTTTGGCTGTACTGACCAACGTTATAGTGATGAATTTGCCTATATGATGAGTCAAGAATATCAAATGTCTATGATGGGAGAGTTAAAATTATTTTTAGGTCTTCAAATTCGTCAATAGCGCAATGGTATATTCATATCGCAGGAGAAATACCTCAAAGAAGTGTTGAGGAAATTCGGCATGCAAGATTGCAAAGGGGTCAAAATTCCAATGCCCACAAATGGCCATCTATGCACTGATGAAAATGGTCAAAACTTCGATCAAAAGGTATACCGCTCCATGATTGGATCTTTATTGTACCTATGTGCATCTAGGCCAGATATTATGCTTAGTATTTGCATGTGTGCCCGATTTCAAGCTACACCAAAGGAATCACACCATAAGGCTGTGAAGCATATTCTTCGATATCTAGCTCACACACCAACACTTGGATTATGGTATCCCGAGGGCTCTTCGTTTGATCTCGTTGGATATTCAGACTCTGACTATGCTGGCGATCGCGTGGACCGCAAGTCAACGTCAGGCACATGCCATTTCCTCGGACGATCTTTGGTCTGTTGGTCCTCGAAGAAACAGAACTGTGTATCTCTCTCCACTGCAGAAGCTGAGTACATTGCTGCTGGATCATGCTGTGCTCAATTATTATGGATGAAGCAAACTCTCAAGGACTATGGAATCAACGTGAAGAATGTGCCTCTCTACTGCGACAATGAGAGCGCTATCAAGATTTCTCGCAACCCAGTTCAGCACTCAAAGACAAAGCACATCCAGATTCGTCATCATTTTCTTCGCGATCATGTGTTGAAGGGCGATATCTCCATCTTCCATGCAAGAACTGAAGATTAGCTGGCCGATATTTTCACTAAGCCCTTGGATGAGAAGAGATTTAGCAAGTTGCGGTGTGAGGTAAATATCCTAGAATCTTCGAATGTTCTCTGAAATGGACACTCATCCTAACACTTATGCTGACTTGATGACTTAGATGCGCAACACACGAAGTAACATTTTTCTTCAATCAATGAAGACTAATGAAATTAATGAAGAAATTGACTCTCAGAGCCCTACGACAATTGTACGCGGTGTCGGAAGCCAACTTTCTTATAAGGTGGGTTACGCCACCACAATAGTTGAAAATCTTCAAATTTGAGTTTTTCCTTAGTTTTTGAAATTCCTCAGTTTTTCAAATTCTTCAACTTGCAATGTATTCACTATTTCCGTCGTCTGTCTTCAGTTGAATATATAT
>NC_041389.1:654339373-654381298 GCF_002162155.2 Triticum dicoccoides | reverse complement strand
GTTTATGTCCTCTACAACATTCACTTATTGCTCTTTCTTCAAGTTGCTTTTTCACTAAGTGAATGCGATCGGACCCTTCCCCCTCTATGCTAAACTCAACCCAGTCTATTCACAAATTCTTCATGTGCGTTCTGATTTGAAACTCGTTCAAAATCTTCACTGTGTCCTTGACAGCTGAAGAAATTACGAACGGTAACTTAAAACTTATCTTATCTAAATTTTCGGCTTTGCCGCTCAAACCGTTCCGCTTCTCACGACAAATACTTATCTATTCACCCGTGATCCTACACGATCGCCACCTCACAATACGTGGGTGACACATGTCACGTGAATAAGAAGAGCCAGGGGCACGTTCGTCCGAAATCCTCGGGCGCACATTTTTTCACTACCGCTATAAATACCCCTGTCTTCTCTTCACTTCACTTTTACTCCGCTCGAGCTTCCCATACCCTAGCGCCGCCGCTACTTCAGCGTCGCTGGTGAGGAAGAGCTTCACTGCCTCGACCTCGTCGCCGTCGTACTCGCGCCGGTTGCGGATTTCTTCACTCCGCCACCACCGTAGCCGTCTTCCTCTGCCGAGTTAGGGCGTGGAAGATCTGAATGGACGAACTTCACCTTAGTACTTCTCAGTTCGTCGTGTTCTTCACTTCGGGTAATTAAAAGTTACTTTTATTGTTCGCTTTGATTCATGGGTTTTCCTAAAAATCTTCAAAGGTGTTTATTCTTCAATTCTTCACACACTAAACACCTCACATGCTATCTGTTCTTGATTCGTTTCTCTAAGCAATGTTTTTCTTCAAGATTCCTCAATTGTGTGGATTTCCAAATCTGTATAACTCTGGAACCTAAGATAAAGAACGCTTAGCGAAATTCTTCAAGACTCATCGGTCAAAATCCTCAAAACTTTTTATTTTTGAAAATCTTCTGAGAACGCATATGACCTCTCCAAATTCCTCGCAACTATACTCTGTTCACAGGTACAAATGTCCGCTGCTGAATCACTAGGTTCTCATCAACTTAACTCATTTGCAGCGTTCCTCGAAGAAAAGTTGCATACATCTTCAAAAACCTCAGTTGTTAATCCTCGCCTGAAGAAAATGGCTGACAAGAAGCCACAGAAGGGAGGAAAAGGCCCGAGGTCAACACAGCATTTGAAATCCCTAAGGATATATATGCTGGATATTGCACTCTAGATGAGGCTAAGTTTGGCAAGGAGGACAAGAATCAGCGCAAAGTGCGCATACAACAAATTGAGAGGAGATGGGCACGAGAATGGAGGGAGTACAGATATGTTACTCCCAAGTACATGAAGAAATTCGCGCTCAATCCTCCATGCTCAAGACCTCCACTGAGGCCTGGCCAACTGGCAGATCCCACCAGCCTCAAGCGCGGTGAGGACTATGCTACTGAATGGGCTAGGCGCCAGGCCAAACTAGCCAAGCAAGCAAAAGAAGCAGTGAGGAAATTCAATGAAGATTTTGCTACTGCTGCTAACGCTGCTGAGGCATATGGTAGTAAGCCCAAGAAGGCTATGCCAAAGAAGCCTGCCCACAAATCCAGTGCTTCTCCTTCAATGCCCTCACGGCCAAGCTCCTCAGCAATGCCCTCACGGCCGGCATCTTCAAATCCCTCACGGCCAATTCCTCAGTCTGCTCCTCCTCCTCGAAAGTCCTCAGTACCTCCGACAAAGTCTTCGGCTGCTCCTACAAAATCTTCGGCACCTGTGCATCTTGCCACGTGCCAAATGACTCAAGGCTTCTCTATTTCCTCAGGAGCATCTGCAAGCTCCTCAGCTGCTCGACCTTCCTCAGCTGGTCCCTCACTGCTGAAGAAAAAGGCCACTGCTAGACGAGGTATTCGACCAAGTCCTCACAAGAAGCAAGTGCCCTATGATGATGATGAGGCGGATGATGATGAACTTGCTGAAATCATCAGAGACAGGCAAGCCAGGGCTACTAGAGCCAAAGGCAGCAATGTGCCACTTCTTTTGGATCCCAAGCTGATCCTCGATTTCATAGACCTATGGCACAAGGACCCAGCTACACCTTTGCCGGAGTTGAACCTCACTCCTGGTCAAAGCCATGTTCTCACTCACTTCATTGAGGAAGAGAAATGGAAATATGAAGAAGGACGAAGGCTGAAGAAAGCGCAATACAAGAAACAGCGCTTCCTCAAGGACAATGTCCTCACTCTTACCCCCGAACAACTCATTGCTGTACAAGCTGAAATCAAGCAACTGAGTGATGATTTCAACCGGTATCATGCTGATTGGAAGGGAGCAAAGGTTCGTTTTGTCAACTTGATGAAGACTTTCTCTTCAACTGTCTCTGCACCGGTGCATGTTGAAATTCCTCAGGCTGAAGAATCTGCTCAGCCCACTGAAGAACATGCCAGCACCGCTGATGTCAGTATGGCTGCTGAAGAAAGTGAGAATACTAGGGCTAATGATTCCATTCTAGCCGCTGATGATATTGCCAGGGCATACATTAGTGATGCGCCTGAGGAAAATGAACAAGTCAGGGCAACTGCAACAGTTGCGCCTGAAGAAAATGCACCTCCTGCGCCTACACCAACTCCTATCCTTCCATCTGCTCTTGATGTGAAGAAGACCAAGGCTGCAGAACATGCAGCGATGAAGAAAAGGAAGGCATCAGCTTCATCAAATTCTTCGGCTCTAAAGAAGATGAAGACTGTGATCAGTTCAATTGACAATCCAATTGATGTCGTTCCCGTCTCATCAATGCCATCAAAGGACCTTGTTCCTTATTGTGAAGAATATGAGATTCCCGAGGAATCTGATGAAGAAACTCCATCTGCTGCTTTGACAGAGCAGTTGGACAAAGAAATTGAAGTGGATGCGATCCCTTCAACCCTTATCATTTCCTCACCTATGCCCCAGTTCACTGCTGAAGAGGCAGGTGTTGAAGAAATTGACGATGAGGATGTGGACATTGGATGTACCACACCTGTGCTCAATGATGAATTTTGGGACAGTCAACATCCAAACTCACCAATGTTCACTCCTCTCCAAGTTGTTCCTCAGTCTCCAGCCACTACTGAAGTTCAAGTGGGATCTGATGAACCACGTGCAACCCTGTCTGTTCATGAAGATATTCCAGCCACTAGTGCTGAAGAAACTGTGAATGAAGAAGTGATGACTCATGCTGCAGATGCAGAAGAAACTGAAATTCCTCAGCATGAGGAACCTGAGATTGCGATTCCTGAGGTGATACTGCAAATCACTAACACTCCTCAGCCCAAGCCAAAGAATCCCTTCTCCAAAAAGCCAAAATTCAAGGCTGATAATTTCTTCGGTGGGCACGTATTCTTCACTGAATTCAACCCCTATGACAATGCTCGTCTTAGAAGGAAGCGTTTCTGGACTGCCAGTCAGGCCAACTTCTATTCCTCAGTTCTTTTTGACAAGGACAAAATCTTTGATCATGAGCACATTCCTCACGTGGACATGGAATCTATGCCATGCTTCACACCGGTTCTCAGTCTGCTTCATGATGTAGGCTTGCTGAATTTCTGCACTGACATTGTTGACTAGAATGAAGAGCTAATTCTTCAGTTCTACGCAACTTTACACATCACAGGTAACGCAGCTGACGTCAACTCTTGGGTGTTGGACTGGATGACTGAAAACACTTACTACAAGGCACCAGCCACTGAATTGCTTCGTGCCTTGCCAATCAGTCCTCCACCAAAAGGCGCTTGCTGTCTGTATGATGAACCTGAACTTACTGATCATTATATGCAAGTGCTCATGAAGCCGCTGAAGCCAGGACAAATTCACAGGACCAAATTCCTCGTGAAGGAATTGCTCTATGTGCCTAGAACCATATACCGCATTCTGACGAAGACTATCAGCCCAATCAAAGGACATGATTCTTCAGATGAAGAAATTGTGGGGATGATAAAGAACATGCTCTTCAACATCATGCATGGTATTCCTATCAATTACCATGATTTCTTCATGAGGACTCTTGCAAATGTTGCACTTTCACCATTTGAGCTGAAGCCTTATGCACCATGGATCATGAGATTCCTTAGATCAAGGACTTCACTCAACTATAAGGCTGACAATCTTAACCATGATAGCTACTTGCCCCCAATTGAAGTTCTCAAGCGGACCAGGCAAGTCACAAGCTGTGATCGATGAAGGCACTTGTCCATTGGATGGTCAATTCCGCAAAGCTACATCCAATTCCACCAATGATGACTCTGCCACACATGATTCTGCTGCCAATGCTCCAAAGTCAAGTCCTCAAGCTACTGCTCCTCGTGTGATGACTGGCCGTGAACTGCTCATAAGTCTTCACCAGAAGGTCGATCGGAATCACAAATGGGTTAAGCGTCAGTTTGGCTCTATTCTTCACAACATGACCTCTACACGCAATGCAGTGAAAAAAAACCATTGCTACCTCCATGAAGTGTTTGATCGCACCTGGGCTATTATGTCACATCTGTATGGTGAAGATGATCTGAAGCAAATGGGCTTCAAGGAAGACTTTGACTGGTCTGCACCTCCACCGAAGAAATTCAAGAAGGTCAAGGTTCCTTCCTTGGTGGCCAGCTCTTATTCTTCATCACGCGCCACGGACGAGAATGAAGATTTGGACGACACTGCAGCAGGCCCTACAACGACTCAAGACCTTGACAACGCTGGCACTCCTCCATCATCATGATATTCTTCAGGGGCGTTAGTCCTAAGTTTCAACCCTTTTGGTCATTCGATGACAAAGGGGGAGAAATTTGAGTTAGTCTTCAAGCGGGTCTATATATGGGCGTTTTTTTCTAAGTTACAACTCTCGTTCTTCTGATGACTTTGCTGGATCGAGTTGTAATCTTAAATCCTATGGTGGCTTGATACTTTTGTTGTGTTCTTCTGCATGCTTATTCCTCATTAATGTTAATGCATGCATGCTGAATTACATCAGTCACCATATTTCATCATGCATTTCAAATTCCTCGTATTATATGTCAAATGCGTGTATGAATTACAAGATATAGGGGGAGATCTCCATGATTATACTCTTCAAGTGTGCATTGCTTCAAAGGCAAATTCCTCACGATGCACATCTTCAGGGGGAGTTCTTCTATATCTTGCAATCAAATTCCTCAATATCAGTATTTACACTTCACATGTTTATCCCCGTTGAAAACTTAACCTATATTGTCATCAATCACCAAAAAGGGGGAGATTCTAAGTGCATCTAGTGCCCCTTAGTGATTTTGGTGTATTGAAGACTTATAGGTTAAGAGACTGATGCGTTTGTGAGTGTACATAGGTCTATAAGTCTATGAGGAGTTTGATATTTACAGAGAAAGTCGACCCCTAAAAATGAAGTTCTTCGACTGAAGACTTTGTAATTCTGAAGACTGTCTGAAGACTTGGAAAGTGAAGAAATTGGTGTGACCTTGAAGACTTGGTATTCTTTCGAGGAACATGAAGCGCGAAGACTTTTGTTTTCATAGTTTCATTTTCTCTTTCTTGAGTCATAGGAAACACCGTACTGTTAAAGGGGGTCGGGGAAATACTAAGGAGAAATTTTCATGTGATGCTCAACTCAAATCCTACACCTACCAATCCCTTCGAGTGAAGCCATTGGAAATCTCGCACAGTTCAGCCATATTCTTCAGTGACAGAGACGAAGTTCTTCTGGTCTCTGAGGAATTTGTTCTGACTGAAGAGTTAGGAATTCGCCAGTGCGGATTGCCTACCAAGTGAGGAACATGATAGCCCTGAGGAATTCAAACCTCAAAATTCCGACCGTTGCTGTGCTAAGCGCCAGCTGTCCCAAAATATCTACCCACCTAACGGTCATATCTGACAAGGGCATTTATGTCTTATCACGTTGGGCTGCTCCCTAGGCTATAAATAGCCGCCCCCTACAACCAATAGTTGGTTGGCTGCTCCGAGAGAAACTGACACTTGTCATTTGAGAGCAACCCATCCTCCGAGGACTTTGAGTGAAAATCATCAAGTGAGGAAATCCAAAACCAAAACCTACAAAACCCCAAGTGATTGAGCATCACTGAAGAGATTGATCCTGCGTGGATCTGACGCTTGTTTCCTTTGAAGACTATGCTTCTTCCAGACGGTTAGGCGTCAAGGTCTAGAGCATCCAAGAGGAATTGTGGATCGCCGAGTGACCAAGTTTGTGAAGGTTCGGAAGTCACCTGAAGACTTACCACGAGTGATTGGGCGAGGTCTGTGTGACCTTAGATCAAGGAGAATACGGTGAGGACTGTGTGTCCGGGACTGGGTGTCCTCGAGTTTAAATACTCAGCCACTCCAACCAGATGTACAACTGAGACAACAGTTGGAACTGGTCTACCAAATCATTGTCTTCACCAAGCTTACTGGTTCTATTTCCTCAACTCTTTAAATTCCTCATGTATGTTGTTGTGTGCCTGTTCATATCTGTTTGAATATTTTGATTGAAGACTTTCTCAATTTCCTCAGCTCTATTTCTTCAGTCTGTTCGTCTTCTTCCTTGTGTTATCATGTGTTTATGCTTTCTGTACTCCTTGATTGTCTTCATTTCTTCATGATGACTATGCTTGTGTTCTGTTATGTTCCTTTCTGAGTACTTATTCCGCTGCCAGTAGTTCTTCATTTAGGAATTTCCTCACCAGCAAATTCCTCAGTGAAGAATTCATAAAAATCGCCTATTCACCCCCCCTCTAGTCGATATAACGCACTTTCACCACCTTAGCTCTTTGTTTCCATTTAGCTTCTTCCTGCTGGAGAAGCCTATCAAGTTGTGCTCTTAGTTCCATTTGCTCTTTTCTATATGCAGTAGTAAGCCCATTTTTTCACAGTGTTTATCAATTATATCCAATTTAAGCAAGATATCCTTTTCAACTCTATATACCAAGCATTCATATTTCTATTCTAGCCTTTGAGTTTAGGCCTGAGTAATCTAAATTTACCTAATAATCTGTCAATGCTGCCACCAGTAACACTTATGTCATTCCAAACATCATGGATGATCTTATCAATCCCTTCTCTCAAGAACTAAGCATTTTAAAATTTGAAAATGGGGTCAGATTTCTGAATGTCACCAGAGTCCAAGAAAAGTGGGGTGTGATCAGATTTTTCTCTGGTTAAAGCTGTAATTTGGGTCAAAGGGTGTACCTCCTCCCATTCTGTGCTACAAAGAATCCTATCTAACTTTTCAAAGGTGGGGATAGGCAAATTATTTCCCCATGTAAATTCTCTTCCATTCATCTCAAGCTCTCTAACTCCAGCCTGTTCCAGAATAGCATTAAACAAAATACTCCAGTGTCCAGGAGTGCCTGGTTTATTTTTTTCACTGGCTTTCCTAATAATATTGAAATCACCTCCAATCAGAATGGGGTTAACACTAGCTTGAAAGATTCTAGAAAGCTTCAGCCAGGAATTTAGCTTTTCTCTCTGGTTGAGCATCTCCATATATCACCACCAGGTCCCAAATAAACCTAGTTTTCAGATCCTGCATAGTCATTTTGATGTGATAATCTCCTTCATCCTGTGAAATAACATCTAGAGTAGTGTAATTAACTCCTAATAAAAGTCCACCAGATTTCCCCCTAGCTGGAGTAAAATGCCAGTGGAAGTCTCTACCAGCACAGATTTGTTGTAAATCATTTCTAGAAAGTTGTTGTCTCATAGTATCTTGTAGCCCCAGGAAGTGCAGTTTCATATCCATAATCATTTCTCTAAGGAATCTCTTTTTAATGTCTCCCCCAAAACCTCTCATATTCCAAAATATACCTCTCATTTTCTTTTTTTCTTTTTCTTAACAGAAGATTCTAGAAATTTCACAGCAAAGGCAGTTTTAACCCTAGAACCTCTGGTGGTTTTACCTTTTTTCCTCCCTTTTTTTGATGAGAAAATTTCTCTAACTATTTCCCAGTCATCATCTCATTTTTTATCTTCATCATCTTCCCCCTGATCTAATAAATCTTCCAGGATATGTTCCCCAGTATCAATAATCTCATTCTCTTCAGACAGAACCATCTGTTTTTGATTTTTATTAAAATCAGACAACCACAAGTCAATTCTAGCATGTTCCACATTTTTTAGCAATTCTAAATTGTGTTTAATCATATAAGGGTTATCCCCTAATTTGACCCCTACCCCCTCAGCAATTTTCTGAAGAAAACTGTCAGATTTAGGAAACTTCCAGTACAAGGCAACTCACCATAATTGTCTTTTTTTGCTGCTCTCTCCTTGGCAGCTCTGTAATATTGCGGTCTTCTTTTCCTTTTAACCTAATGCATCTTATCAGCTCCTCTTCTTCATCTTTAAGATCAATTTCCTCTTTCCAGCATTTTTTATCTTAGTCTCAAAACACTTTGTCTCCTGACTAGCAGTGTAATCCACTGGTTCCACATATCCCAGCCCAATGGCTTGTTCCATCAGTTCTTGCTCTGTCATCTCTCCTCCCTCCTCCTGCTTGTCCTCAATCACCATATCTTCATCAATAGCTTCATCTTCCTCTCCCTCATCAGTGATTTTTTCTCCAGGCTGAGATCCTTTCACTTCCTCAGCCCCTTTCAAATTAATCTGCAGAAGTTCATGTTGTTTCTTAATCTCATTCTCAAGGTTTTTCCTTATGATCTCCATTTCCTTCCTTCTTTTCTCTTCCAGCATCAGTTGTGCAGTCTGTCTAGCAGCAAGTTCTTCTGCTTTTTGTAACCTTTTCATCAGGTTTTCCTCTCTCTCCTACAACTCTGCTGCTGCCCCTGCCTCCATTTTCTTTTTATATGCTTCACTTGTTTAACAAATTTCCTTAGGCTTCAAGACCACTTGCTCATATTGTTTCAATCCCAAACTCCCCAGACTCATGCTCTGTTTTCCACCGTCTGATTGTTTGCTTTTGTTTTGCATATCATTCTCTCTTTGAGTTTCAAAGATTTCTAGATCTAGATAATCAAACATCTTCCTCTTGTTTCCCTCATCAAACTTGTACCACCCTTGCTCTGCCACTGAGTCAAATTCAAAGTTTATGTCATACAACAATAGATCTTTAGTAGTTATCTCAGTTCCTACTAGAATTTTGTGTAGATCCCTCACTCCCACCTTCACCTTAATCTCTTCCTTAGAGTGAATGTGCTCCACATCAACCTCCACCACTGGCCCTAAAGCAGAGCCAATCTCACACACCCCTAAGTAGTGTCTCAAAGTGTCAGGCACTCCCCACATTTTTATCCAGACATAGTGTAGTTTCCCTTTAGCTTTATCATCAGGACTCCAAAAATCCACCTCAACCATTGCTCCTGTTCCAAGCAGGGTGAATTTTCCAAAAAAAATTAGCTCCACCAGTTTAGCCTTGTTAGGAAATCTCATCAAAAAGGTTTTAGGACTTTGAAATTTGGCTCTCCAAGTCCAGCCTCACTCAAACATTTTGGCAAATCCATAAGCTACTGTGGTTTCATTCAGCTGTCCAGACTGTATTGTAACTAAGGCCATAGGGTTTGTATGTTCAGCAGCCACAATGTCCTTTGTATTATGCACCAATAAACATCCCAGACCTCTAGCTCCATACCCCACATACTTAGCAACAGGCTTAACTTGCTTTAACACTGTACATTCATCAGTATTGTGAGTTGGTCTCTGACACACCACACTATAAGTGCATCTAGTGCCCCTTAGTGATTTTATTGTATTGAAGACTTATAGGTTAAGGGACTGATATGATTGTGAGTGTACATAGGTTCTATAAGCCGATGAGGAGTTTGATATTTACAGCGAAAGTCGACCCCTAAAAATGAATGTCTTTGGCTGAAGATTTTGGTTCTCCTAAAAACTTTGAAAGTGAAGAAATTGGTGTGACCTTGAAGACTTGGATATTCATGCGAGGACTATGAAGCGCGAAGACTTTTGTTTCATAGTTTTGTTTTTCTTCTTCTTGAGTCATAGGAAACACCGTACTGGTAAAGGGGGTCGAGGTAATACTAAGGAAACTGATTTCCATGTGATGCTCATCTCAAAATCCTACACCTACCCAATCCTTCGAGTGAAGCCATTGGAAATCTCATATCAGTTCAGTCATTTTCTTCACTGACAGAGACGAAGATCTTCTGGTCTCTAAGGAATTTTTTCTGACTGAGGAGTTAGGAATTCGCCAGTGCAAATTACCTACACAGTGAGGAACATGATAGCCCTGAGGAATTCAAACCTCAAATAACTTCTAGTTATCATCATATTAAGATGGCAGTTAAGGACTAGGAGAAGACAACTTTTATTACTCCCTTTGGAGCCTTCTGCTATGTGTCTATGCCTTTTGGGCTCAAGAGTGCCCATGCGACTTATCAACGCTGTGTGCAGAATTGTATGCATACTCAGATTGGGCGTAATGTTCATGCTTATGTGGATGATATTGTGGTGAAGTCCAGAGAGAAGGAGACCTTGATAGATGACTTAAGGGAGACCTTTGATAATCTCCGAGTCTACAAGATGATGCTTAACCCGGCCAAGTGTATCTTTGGTGTGCCAGCAGGCAAGCTTTTGGGATTTCTGGTTTCTAACAGAGGCATTGAGGCTAACCCGGAGAAGATCAAAGCTATTACTTCTTTGGCAAAACCCAATTGTATCAATGATGTTCAGCGTTTGGCGGGTCGTATTGCTGCCTTAAGCCGTTTCATAAGCCGGTTAGGTGAGAAGGCCATACCGCTGTATCAGATGATGAAGAAAACGGATGACTTTGTCTGGAGTGATGCTGCTAACAATGCGTTTGAAGATTTGAAGAGGCAGCTAGCTGAGCTGCCGGTTCTTGCTTCTCCCATTGATAAGGAGCCATTATTGCTATATGTGGCTGCTAACACACGTGTTGTCAGTGTGGACATAGTGGTGGAGCGCAAGGAGGCTGGCAAAGAATATCCGGTTCAACGGCCGGTTTATTACATCAGTGAGGTGCTTATTGAGTCCAAGCAGAGATATAAACATTGGCAGAAGCTTGTTTATGGGGTGTTCATGGCCAGCCGGAAACTTAAACAATATTTTCTAGGTCATCCCATCACTGTGGTTAGTTCTGCTCCTTTAGGAGATATCATCCAGAACACAGAAGCCACAGGACGAGTCGCCAAGTGGGCCATTGAGCTTGGACCTCATGGTTTAAAGTATGTGCCACACACTGCTATCAAGTCTCAGGCACTGGTGGATTTCATCAATGATTGGACAGAGCTGCAGATGCCTGAAGAGAAGCCGGACAATACATATTGGACTATTCACTTTGATGGATCCAGGCAATTGGAGGGCTCGGGGGCTGGAGTTGTTTTAGCTTCCCCTCGAGGTGACAAATTTTGTTATGTGCTAAGGTTGATGTTTCCTTGTACTAACAATGCAGCTGAGTATGAGGCCTTGCTCCACGGTCTTCGGATGGATAAGGAGATGAACTTAAGCCGAGTGAGGTGTTTTGGCGACTCAGATTTGGTGGCCCAACAAGTTTCAGGCAAGTGGGATTCCAAGGATCCCCTCATGGCGGCTTATTGTCGTGTGGTTGATGCTGTTGCTAGATATTTCAAGGGTTATCAAGTGGAGCACATTGATCGCAGAAAGAATGAGGCGGCTGATGCTTTAAGCCGGCTGGCCTCTCAGCGTAAGCCGGTGCCACCGAACACTTTTTTTGGACATTCTGCATAACCCTTCTGTCAAGTTGCCTACAGAGGAAGATCTGGTTGTTCCTGACCCGGAAGCACAATTGGTGGTCGTTCTTCACATCATCCCAGACTGGACATTGTCATATTTGGCTTATATGACCCGGGGCGAGTTACCTGAGGATGAAACCTTGGCCAGGAAGATAACCCTGCGGTCTAAGTCAATGACAATTGCCAACGACGAGTTACATCATCGCAGTGTCACTAGGGTGTTTTAGCGTTGTGTTTCTCCAGAGGAAGGCCAAGAGATTCTTCGCGAGATTCATGAAGGAGATTGCAGCCATCATGCCGGTTCAAAGTCCCTTGTGGCCAAAGTTTTTCACCATGGGTTTTATTGGCTGAGGGCTCACGCTGATGCAGAGGATCTGGTCAGTAAATGTGATGGTTGTCAGAAATTCTCACGGTGAGCTCATGTGCTGGCTCAGTAATTGAGAATGATTCCAATTACTTGGTCGTTTGTAGTGTGGGGGCTTGACATGGTTGGGCCTTTTAAAAGGTCCAAGAATAAAAAGACCCACCTCTTGGTGGTGGTTGACAAATTCACAAAGTGGGTTGAAGCAGAGCCGGTTAGTAAGTGTGACGCGGCAACGGCGGTTCAATTCATGAAGAAGGTGATTTTCTGTTTTGGCTTTCCCCACAGTATCATAACTGATAATGGCACTAACTTGTCCAAGGGTGCCATGGAAGAGTTTTGTTAACGTGATCATATCCGGCTTGACGTTTCATTAGTAGCTCACCCCCAATCCAATGGTCAAGCCGAAAGAGCCAATCAGGAAATTTTGAAAGGAATCAAGCCTCGGCTTCTGGTTCACTTGCAACGAACGCCGGGTTGTTGGGTGGAGGAGTTACCATTAGTTCTATGGAGTATCAATACTACCCCCAATAGATCTACGGGTTACACCCCTTTCTTCATGGTTTATGGAGCAGAGGCGGTTCTTCCTAGTGACATCCGTCATGACTCGCCCCGTGTGGCGGCTTACCTCGAAGCTGATAATGAACAAGCGCGTCAGGATGCACTTGACCTGTTACATGAGAAGCGTGACTTGGCAGCAGCCCATTCGGCGATTTACCAACAGGACCCGCGCCGTTATCACAACCGCCGAGGTAAGTCCAGAACCTTTCAAGAAGGTGATTTGGTGCTCCGGCTCATCCAGGATCAAACTGATGCTCACAGGTTATCCCCACCTTGGGAAGGGCCCTTTATGGTCAGCAAGAACTTGAACAACGGTTCATACTATCTTATCGATGTTTGAGAGCACAAAGATTCACGTAAGTCGGAGAAGGAGACCCGCCGGTCGTGGAGTATCGCTCATCTTTGGCCTTACTACACTTGAGCCGCCGGTTCTTATGATGTACATATTTTTTGACGATGTATATATTATGATAAGTAATAAAGCAGGACCTCTTTCCTTTTCATCTTCAATGATCATATGTCTTCATCATAATAATTTGAAACAAGATCAATTGGGGGCTGATCATATTCGAATATAGCTTAAACCCTTTGGATCTGACTCTGATCATATTCGAATCAGAGTCGTTAAAAAGTCTCAAGGTTACTAAAAAAGGCTCAAGGTCATTCGGGGGCTTCCTGTTCAAACATAGGTCGTATTCGGACGAAAGAGAACATAGCTGTCGGTACCCTCTGGATCGGCACAATGCCAAACCCACTAGGGGGCTTACTGATCGTATTCGAATCATAGCTTAACCCCTTTTGGTCCGGCTTACTGATCGTATTCGAATCAGAAGCCTCACTTAAGTTTTTCTTTGTTCAGCCTCAAGTTTTTTGCAAATACTCTTTTGGATTTATCTTGAGACTTTTTGTTCATATCTAAAGCATATATGTGGTTTCGATTAACCCGGCTAGACTTTGGATGATAAGTCGCCAGCATATGACAATCATAAATATTTGGAAGTTTTGGCTTCTAAAGATTGGGCTATCACCCTTACTGCATTGATATGGTAAGCTGGCAGTTTAACCACATGTCACAGGAACCGATTTTTAAACCGGGATATATTATTCAAATCTTTAATAGCCAACATGGCTGGATTTTTATTATGGTTATCAATAACCAATATTGTGATGGAGGTCTTCAAAGTCGCATCAGCGCAATGTCTATTATTTTATTAGTGGACATGATTTATTTTACAATGGAGGGAATAGTCCCGAGTCGCTGCAGGCTTACGACCCGGCACTTGGGGGCTATATTATTCAAGTTGAGGTTACATCAAATATGCAAGTCCCATGTCACTGCCAGCATGCACCATGGCACTTGGGGGCTAATGCAAATTCATCTTTGCTTAATTTACTGAAGACTCGACTCATCACATGGTAATGAGCCGGACCTTAGGGGCTACAAATTGCTCCTGTCAAAATTCAAGGTACACAAGCCTTAATCCATTATATTGAAAGGTCCGCTACTCAGTTAGTACAGTAAAAAGCTCTTAACCTTGTGGACGTGGGTTCAAGCCCCATGGAGGAGATTACATTATCTGATGATTTTATCAATGAATTATCTTACTGAGCCGACCCTTAGGGGCTACACGTTACTGCTCAGGTCTACATGATCATATTTAAAAAGTCCTTGCTCATTATTTCATAATGACCCGACACTTGGGGGCTACAAGTGATATGAATATAATGGAGGTACATTTTCAAGTTTGATGTTAGCGACAATTATAACCCGGTGCTATCAATATTTACAAACTGGATATTTTGGCAATGATAAATCGGCAAGTTCTACATCTTCAAGCTGGCTAAAAATCAGATGGGTATTTCATGACCAATGTTTTTCTATGAGAAACTTTCTTGTGTTTGTTTTACAGGATCAGTTTAACATGGATGAATCCAAATTAAACTGGGGCTAATGTCGGGGATATATACCCCATGGTGTGACCCGACCGGAGCTATGACCCGGTTGGGACTTGGTGTTTCATTGGTGACCGGACAGATTATAAGCCGGCGGATACAGTTAAGCATTGTAAGCCGACGGACATAGTTAAGCATTGTAAGCCGGCGAACACAGTTAAGCATTGTACGCCGACAGACAGTTAAGCCGGCAGAAAGTTAAGCCAGACAGTTAAGCCGGCAGATAGTTAAGCCAGACAGTTAAGCTAGATAGTTAAGCCGACAGATAGTTAAGCCAGATGGTAAGCCAGATTGTAAGTCAGATTGTAAGAACGGATTGTAAGCCGGCTTATGTTAAGAAGCCCAAGAAGTTAGGAAGCCCATGGTGAGAAGCCCATGGTAAGATGTCAAAATAGGTTAAGTCCTAATCTGAGTTTAACTCTACATGTAACCCGCCCCTTCAACTTATATAAGCAGGGGCGGGGCATCCCAAGAGGGGAGAGCAAAAAAAGAATAGTTAAGGCTAGACACAAGAGGAGAGCCTAATATATGGCGTCTCCCTCATGAGCATAATGAGACCTAGCCACAAACACTATGTAGGGCTATTACCGGATGATGTTTCCCGGGTCCCAAAGCTGTCTAAATCCGTGTTTTATGTGTTGATCCTCTTTGCGTCTCTCGTCCCAATTAACCCCTCTCATGCTACCACATAGATGTGTTGGCCTCACAACTAAGTCCTCACACTAGGACATTTGCCATGACGTTTCCACGACACCGACCGTTGCTGTGCTACGCGCCAGCTGTCTCAAAATATCTATCCACCTAACGGTCATATCCTGGAAGGGCATTTATGTCTTATCATGTCGGGCTGCTCCCTAGGCAATAAATAGCCGCCCCCCTACAACCACTAGCTGGTTGGCTGCTCCAAGAGAAACTGACACTTGTCATTTGAGAGCATCCCATCCTCCGAGGACTTTGAGCGAAAATCATAAAGTGAGGAAAACCCAAATCCCAAACCCAAACCTACAAACCCAAATTGATTGAGCATCACTGAAGAGATTGTTCCTATGTGGAACCGATGCTTGTTCCCTTTGAGGACTGTGTATCCTCCAGACGGTTAGGCCTCATGGTCTGAGCATCCAAGAGGAATTGTGGATTGCCGAGTGACCGAGTCTGTGAAGGTTTGGAAGTCACCTGTGAAGACTTACCACTACTGTTGGTCGAGGTCTGTGTGATCTTAGCTCAAGGAGAATACGTTGAGGACTGTATGTCCGGGACTGTGTGTCCTCGAGTTTAAATACTCAGCCGCTCCAACCAGACGTACAACTGTCACAGCAGTTGGAACTGGTCTGCCAAATCATTATCTTCACCAAGCCTACTGGTTCTATTTCCTCAACCCTTTCATTTCCCCAATTATGTGTTGATGAACCCGATCATTACTGTTTGAAGACTTTGACTGAAGACTTTCTCTAATTCCTCAATCCTATTTCTCCAGTCAGCTTGTCTTCATCCTGCTTATCCTGTGTTTACACTTTTTGTACTCTGTGTTTTGTCTTTCATTTCATCATGATGACTATGATGTTGCTCTGTTATGCTTATACCCGAGTACTTATTCTGTTGCAAGTAGTTCTTCGCTTAGGAATTTCCTCACCCTAAAATTCCTCACTGAAGAATTCATAAAAATCGCCTATTCACCCCCCTCTAGTCGACGTAACACACTTTCAATTGGTATCAGAGCAAGGTACTCCCTTGTTCTGTGTGATTTTGGTTTAACCACCTGGAGTTTTAGTTATGTCGACTGCAGGTATGATCAAGGTCTTGGCTGGGTGTCCTACCTTTGATGGGACGGACTACCCCTACTGGAAGAACAAGATGCGCATGCATCTTGAGGCAATTGATAATGATCTCTGGTATGTTGTGGAAATGGTGTTCCCTCAGTCACTCCGTCTGTGAATGTTGCTGATGTGAAGAGATTCAAGCAACTCGATTCTCAAGCGAAGAATAGCATATGTGGCCATTTGAGAAAAGGACAGTACGGCAGAGTGAGTGCCCTGGAGATTGCCAAGCTAATTTGGGACAGGTTGTCCAAGGTGAACGAAGGAGTCTCAACTCAACGTGACTCCCGAGTTGATGTTCTTCGCTTCAAAAGACTCGAGAATGAAAATGTTCAGCAAACCTTCGATCACCTCACAGACATCTCAAATGAGCTTCAAGCACTTGGTGCCACTAACATCACCGATCATGAGGTGGTGAAGAAATTGTTGAGATCACTTGATACCTCATTCGATACCCCCGCACTGATGATTCAAGAACAAGCTGATTACAAGTCACTTGATCCCGCTGATATCCTCGAGAAGCTAAACACTCATGAGTTCCAGCTTGCTGAGAAGAGAGATCTCTATGGACCGAGCTACGGAAGATCACGTGCACTGAAGGCCAAGGCAGTCTCTGAGTCCGTAGCTGAGGATTCTGGTAGTAGCCTTGGTGATCGTGAAGAACTGAGCTAGGAGCTAGCAATGCTCGTGAAGAAATTCCAGAAGTTCTCTCGTCGCGGTCTCTTTGGAAAGTCTTCAAGAAATGATGATTCCTCGTCCCGTGACTACAAAAAGAGAACTTGCCACAAATGCAAGAAACCTGGTCACTACATGTCAGATTTCCCTCTGTGGGAAAAGGAATCAAAGAAGAAGAAGTACAAAGATGACGATTCTGATGACTCAAAGAAGAAGAAGAACTCCTCAAAGTCTTCATCATCAAAATCTTCAAAGTCTTCATCTCACAAGAAGAGCAGTTCCAAGAAGGCCCGGGCATTCATTGGCAAGGAAATGGACTCTGAAGCTGAATTTGAGGACAATGTGGAAGAGGAGGAATCTGAGGAATCAGACTTTGGTGTGGCGAGCTTAGCCCTCGCTACCGCTTACGTTAGCAAGTCCATCTTCAACACTAAAGAAAATGACCTCCCCAACTCTGTTGACAAAAGCTTTGATGACTATGCTCCCACCTACTGCTTCATGGCAAAAGGTGCCAAGGCACTCAAACATTCCCCCTCTGACTCTAGTGAGGATGAATCTGATGACAATCTTAAGCCGAGATATTCCAAACTTGCTAAAATTGCTGTTAAACAACAGAAGGCTTTAGAAAAGATTCAAAATCAACTAGACAGAAGCGATGACCTGTTGGGTGAGGAATTGAATCAAACTAAGACTCTGATAGATAATCTTCAGATACTTCAAACTCGGTTTGACAACCTTCAAAATCATCATAACACCCTCTTAACTGATCATGAGAAGCTTTCTTACGAATTTCTTCAGAGAAAGCAAGATCTTGAGAAGTTAAAAGCAAGTTATGAAGATCTTCAGAAGGAAAACGATTCATTGCTTGCTCAACAAATCAGTTCCGCTCAGGAAGAATTTATTCCACCATGTCTGAAATGCATTGAACATGAATATGCTAATTCATCACCTGAATGTTCAAATGCTTCTATAGCTACAAATTCTTCAATTGTCTCTGTGGTCACAAATTCCACATCTGAGGATACCACAAGTATCACTGACGATAATGCAGGGCTGAAGGAATTGTATGTGACAGGCATTTACAAAAGCCTCAAAGGGCATCAGACTCTATGTGATGTGCTCAAAAAGCAGATCTTGAACAGGAACCCTACGAAAGAGGGTATTGCCTTTGAGAGGAAACTCAATGCTGATGGGACCTACTGGAAACCTGAGCAGTATTCCAAAACCTCATGGGTTGCTGCGAAAGGACTTCCTATAGATCCATGCACTTTATCTGGCTTTACCTGTGATTCTTCATATTCCTCTGATGAGTCATTTGACTCCAACTATAAGTTGTTTAAGAATCAGAATGGTGAAGTATTTGTTCGATATGTATGAACTAACTGCAGGAACGGTCCCCCTATGAAGAAAATCTGGGTTCCTAAAAGATGCCTTGAAAATCTTCAGGTGAATGTCATCATGACACCACCCATGAAGAATGGAAACCCCAGATCAAACTCTTCATATGGACCAAATTCTTCATCAAATTCCTCACGCGGATCAAAATCCTCATATGAACATCATCATGCTAACACTTCTGTTTCACAGGGAAAGTCTAAGGGCCATGAATATACACATTATTCTCCAAAGCACTATATTCATAAGTCCTCGAAGAATTTCTCTGCTTATTCATATGCTTACTGTCGTGGATTTGTCACGGTAGATGTCCTAGCGAAAGGACTTAGTCGTGGAGCCATCGCTCCGAGTTTACTTGAAGGGGTTTAAAGCGGACACAAAGACACGAGGGTTTTATACTAGTTCGGCCCCTTCGATGAAGGTAAAAGCCTACGTCTAGTTGTGATGGAATTGATATGATCTCGATGGCTAGGGAGCAAACAAGCTTCGCCTAGGCTCGAGTTGTGGTTGTCTGTCCTGAACCGCCATCGGGTCGTCCCCTTATATACACAGGTGACGCCCGTCGGTCCATAGAGTCCTAACCGGTTCATACTCGTATTCCGGTTGCTATCTCCCTATTCCTTACTTACAATACAAGTC
Organism: Triticum dicoccoides; assembly: GCF_002162155.2. Classification (NCBI taxonomy): domain Eukaryota; kingdom Viridiplantae; phylum Streptophyta; class Magnoliopsida; order Poales; family Poaceae; genus Triticum; species Triticum dicoccoides. Next base: position 654,362,257 of record NC_041389.1, on the reverse strand, counting down.
ATACATCAGGCCGGTTTACAGCTACATGCTCTAACCGACTACAGGCCTTGGGCCTTCATCTGTTTATGCCACTAATGAAGTTAACCTGGCCCAAGTAAGCCGGTTTACACCTAGTGGTAATATCCCCAACATTAGGCCCCAGATTGATTTAAACTGGTTCATGTCAATCCTTCACACCATCTTGCGTCTTAGATATCTTCTGTTTAATTGGCAAATCTCCATGTCGTCATTATTTTTAGTTGCTGTAAACCGGCATGACATCATCAGTTTTGGTTACTGTAAACCGGCATGACGTCATTATGAAGTTCATAATGCCCTCTTAATGACAGCTCCTGGATTCGCGCGTTTGACCTAGCTCGGTTGCCTTATAAATAAGACCGAAGGGTCATTTCCTTTCTCTTCCCCTTCGTCCCTTCTTCTTCTTCTTCCTCACGTCGCCGGCTTTGCAGCTCCGCCACCACCGTCGACCTCTGCCTCGTCTCGGGCCGCTGCATCAACCTGAATGTACCAGAGTGCTGCGGCGTCTTTCCGCATCTTCTCCGTTCCCGGTAAGTCCTCTCTCCTTCTTAACCTAGATCTGTTCTTAGGGTTCCATGTTCTTGCTATGTTCATTGCACGTTTCATAGTTGTTCTCTGACCTGGAATGCATCTGTGGACTCTTGCCGTGCTTAATAGCAATCCCTTTAGCATCCGCCTGCTATTTCTCCTCCAAGCGCATAGATCTCCCGCACATATCCGCTCAATGGCTCACTTCTGTTTCCGCCTTAGTCTTCGAAATATTTCCTGTTTTTATGAGCTTGCTGTAGATCCGCGGCTGTAACATGATTTTGTGAAACTTGTTTCTGCATAACTAGTTATCCATAGTTTCAATTGCTTCCGATGCTTAGGCCAGGCGGTTTAACTTCACCATAGAGAAAAAATTGCTAAACCGGTATATATGTCATTAGTCCCCTGGTTGAACCGCCAGAATCCATCTGATGCTGCGTTGTAGAAGACCGGATTATTGGTACTGCCTCCGGTTTACCGTAATTAGATCAACACCTTTTTATCCGGCATGTCCTTGAACCGGATCACTTATTTCTTGTAGATCTCGTCATGGCCAAACAAGTGTACGAGTGCAACTGGGTTCCCTCCCGTGTCACAGAATCACAGCTGAATGATCTAGTCCTGATCGGCGCTTTGGATAACAAAGATACGATTCACTGGAGGGTTCCTGGAGATGAATGTCCTCCTACGCCCCAGGAAGGAGAGGTCGTGGTCTTCGTAGATCACATGGCCCGGGGCTTCAAACCGCCCGGCTCCAAATTTTATCGGGATGTGTTAGCCAACTTTCAACTCCGTCCAGGATATTGGCCCCAACTCCGTCACCAATCTATGTCACTTTCAAGTACTTTCTGAGGCATACCTTCAAGAGGAGCCTTCATTCGAGTTATTTAGAGATCTCTTTCATCTGAACCGCCGTACTGAATTCACTGACGGCCCTAATACCGAACTTGGCGGTATGGCCATTCAGAAAAGGAAAGAAATCACCTATCCCCACGTTAAACTCCATACTCACCCCAAGGAATGGAACGCAACTTGGTTTTATTGCAAAGATACCTCTCCTGACAATGAAAATCCCTTGCCTGGCTTCCGTCCGGAATGGCTCAGCAACACTCACCCTTTTCCACAAAGGCTAAGCGCCAAGGAGAGAATTAAATACGCTCCTCAACTATCCAAGCTCCAGGCCTTCATGGCCAATGGTTTAACAGGAATAGACCTTGCACGCTGCTGGATATCATGGAGCATTTTGCCTCTAAGCCGGTGCCCAAATTTGATGTGCGAGTATACTGATAGTGTCGATGACCCACTCGGACACACTAAAATTCAGCTCCCTGATGACGAAGTCACAGAATCTGTGAAAAAGATGCTGAATGAACCGGAGCACCTCTGTGCTCAAACCGGTCTGCCTCCTTACTGCACCACCAACAAATCGCCAGCGGTAATATTTTAATTGCTCTATTGTTGAACCGGTTACTATTTTATATGCTCAACATTTAATTACTGCTGACCCAGGGTGATAATCGATTTTGGAGCAAGAAACTTCCTCAAGAAAAAACGGAAAAGGCAGGACGGCCAACCCGGCCCAAGACCAAGGTTATCAAGAAGCCAGCTCATAAGAGAAAAAACCACCGCTTCATCTGACCCAGCCATTGACGATGATGTGGGTAATCCGGATCTTGAGGTAGAACTTGATTCACTTGGCTTGCTTTTTACACGCCTTATTGATGATAATGCTTGTCAGGATGACGCTGAAGCCAGCAATGCGGGTTTTGTTGAGGTAACCATTCTCTCTTCCGATTCAGAAATCCTGCCTTTGCCTAAATTTCGCCGAGCAAACCGGAAAGTTAAATTTTCTCATCCTTTTGCTTATCTGGATTCCCAATTTCTTATGAAGACCCAGCAACACGAAGCTCGCCGCACAACCCGGCACAGTGGCCAGGTAGTTACCTCTGCCGGTTTACCAAACAGTCTGGTTCGAAAACGCCGCTCCGAGGTCTCCGACCTTTTTATTGATTTAAATCCTAAAGCGGGTTTCTTCCGTCAACCTCTTAATCCATCCGACTCTGATTACCAGGTCACTTCTCATTCATCGTCTGGTGAATCATCGGCCACCCAGCTACCACCTTTGAAAACAGTTGCTGGGTAAGTTAAACCGAACATATGCTTCCAGTATACTGCGCAATGGCTTACACTTTTCCTTGACTTTTTATTTTTCTTTCAGGGCTAAACCGAAACCAAGCAAGAAGGCCCGCCTTTGGATAAAGCGGCTGAAGAAGATGTGGCCCCAGAACATGACCAAGCACTTGATCATGAAGTGTTTACTTGTGAAGATATCCCCAATGATCCTCCTCTGCAAGACGACGTTATCCCTGAAGAAGGTCCTATTCATATTCCAGCCTCTGCTGATCCGCCTGCCAGCTCTGTCCAGATTGAGAAATCCCACACTCCTGCTGACAGACCGGCCGCACCAACCCAAACCGGCGAGTCAAAAGATGATGATGTTGTGATTACCAGCGTAGGCCGCTCTGCACCTGGGAATCCTGCCACCCTTACCAAGCATACCATCAAAGAGGATTCTTCCCCTTTGAACAAAGGAAAATGGGATGTTGAATTAGAGACATATGCCAATCTGAATGCTCAAGATCTTCACTCTGGCTATTTAAACCGGCTTTATACTAGCCGTGACTGTGAAGCTGGCTTGGTCAAAATGATGAGGGATAAATTTGAGGTAAATTCCTTCTTTCCTTTCTGCCATTGCATTCATCCTTGTAGCCCCCAAGGGCCGACTTGTGACCTTGGTCAAACCGGGACTTGATCCTGAACATTTTTGAAATCCGTCGGCATAACCCTCGAGGGCCGGTCTAACTTAGCATAAGTAAACCGGGGCTCAAAAATAAAAAGCTGTCCTTAGAACATAACTTGATCAAATAGCCATTAGCCCCCAAGTGCCAAGTTGAATACTTGTATTGAGCTTGGGACTTTGTAATCTAGCAATATACAAAAAATTGAAGGTGCATTAGCCCCCAAGTATCAGGCATATAACTTTTGTTATGTGGTTGATACTTCCATTTCTTGGATCGTCTGTGCAAAGCTTAAAATGCCATCTGTATGCAGGCTGAAGTGAAAATCAAGGAGGACCAGATTGCCGATTTGCAGGAGGCCCTAAAGACCCAGCAGGCTGAAACAGATAAGGCAAAGCAAGAATTGACCAGCACTTTGAGCACTGCTGAACGGCTGAAAGAAGGCTTCAAGAAAGAGCAGGCTGACTGGGCCACTGAGAAGGCCGGTTTAACCAAAAGAGCAGAAAACGCTGAAGCGGCCCTTAAACCGGTGGTGGATGAACTGACGGCCGTACAGCGGCAAATACACTCTATGACTGCTGCAATCTTTGGTAAGCTCCTTACAACTTCTGTGATAAATTTGAATCTGCTGTATTGTAAATCCGGTTTGAGACCATTCCAATTTTGTTTGTAGGCACACGTATTGGGCACTTAGGAAATGATGTGCAGAAGAAATTGAAAGCTGCCTACACCTTGGTGGAACAATTGTATACCGGAGCCCAACGGATCATCACCACAGCTTCTTACAACAACCCGGCGCCCTCTTTAATCCAGGACACTCTTAGCAAGCTGTCAATGCTTCCAGCCCGGATTGAGGAGCTGAAAAAATCCGCTGCCCGAACCGGAGCCATCAATGCCTTAATCCAGGCAAAGGCATGGGTGCCCGACTTTGATCCTGTGGAAGCAGCTCAAGGCTATTCCAGTCTGAAAGAAGATGGCTCTGTATTCAACGAAGAGGATTTAAGGGCCATAAACCGTGCAGTGCGCCCGCTGGCTTGCCAGCTAGCTGAAGAGGCAGATTTGACGCATTATCAAGCGGAATATAATAATCAAAACAAGCGAGTGCCGACCCCAACTGTTGAAGCGGAGAATCTGATTCCTCCAACCCGTAAGCACACTTACACCCCTGATATTGAACCGTCTTCCCTGATCCATGAAGAGGCTGTTTTCCAAGCTTTAATGGGAATCGACTGGACCACTGCTGATTTCCAGCCAATGGGTAGAGACGAGGAAGCTGAAGCGGCGGAGGATGAGGAGCAGGCTTGAACCGGAAGCCGATTTGAAGAGCTATTTGCAACATCCTTCCACAAAACAATGATTTTGTTTGAGCACCATGCCGCCTTGTAATAGGATAGTTAAAACTTCTGTCTGGAATATGCCTTCGTGCATAAGTACTGGAGCTTTTGCTTGAAAAAATTTAATTCATATTTCCTGCAATCAGAAAAATTTAAACTTCGGTAGCGGTTATACCGTCAGCCGGATTATGATCTTGATATGTGTATCAGTAATACAACAAATAAATGATACATAAATACCTGCCATGTTTGATCATAAAGCTGGCTTCAGCCAAGCCTGAAGCGGTGGTTTTCTAAACCATTACCGTCAAAAAGGGAGAAAGTAGCGCCCGTACAGACCGTACTGACTTAATACGAGCCCCCTAGTTACTCCATGATGTTAACAGGGAAAAGGTAAACCAGGCAGACTCCTCCGGATTAAAAGGGGGATCAAAAATCATTGGCTGAACCGGAAAAAATGTGCTTGTTGACCCAAAGAAATCCAACAAAAGCAAAGAACGAACAAACCATGAAAACAACATGGAAGCAAAAGTAATGATAAAAACCATTTGCAAAAATATGCTATACTGAGTTGTTCAGATGGTATTACCATGGTCGGACAGGATCAAGGCCCCCAATAGGAGTGACAATGATTCAAGTCAGCCAGGTCCCCAAATGACTCGTGGCATATATGCCAGATCAAGAGGCGTGGCAATGGTTCGGGCCCGACCATGCCCCCAAGTGATTTTGTGGCCTTAGGTCGACCAAGAGGCGTGACTGGTTCAGACTTGACCAAGTCCCCAAATGATCTGGTGGCTGTCGCCTATCAAAGGGTGTTCGTTGGTCGGACACGACCAAGGCCCCCAGTGATATATAAAAGATAAATGTCAAGGGGTAAACCGGAGGCTGCTTTAAACAGAATCACTCCGTGTAACCTCGCATGATGAGAAAGACAGAGACCCCGCTTTAGCTGAGGCTCCGGTTTGATATATCAAAGATAATATATACATTGTCATGATATGTACATAGATAGAGCCGATGGCTCAAGTATAGTAAGGCCGAAGATGAGCTATATTCCACGGTCTGTTGGTCTCCTCTTCTGATGTACGTGAGTCTTGATGTCCTCGAATATCAATCAGATAGTACGACCCGTTGTGGAAATTCTTGCTGACCACGAAAGGTCCCTCCCAAGGTGGGGATAATTTGTGCATATCCGTTTGATCTTGGATGAGTCGAAGCACCAAATCTCCTTCTTGAAAAGTTCTGGTTCTAACCCTGCGACTGTGATAGCGACGAAGATCTTGCTGGTAAATCGCTGAACGGGCAGCCGCTATATCACGCTCCTCGTCCAATAGGTCCAAAGCATCTTGTCGTGCTGTCTTATTGTCTACTTCAACATAAGCTGCCACACGAGGCGAATCGTGCCGGATGTCACTAGGGAGAACTGCCTCTGCTCCATAGACCATGAAAAATGGCATGTATCCTGTGGACCGGTTTGGCGTAGTATTGATACTCCATAATACAGATGGTAGCTCTTCAACCCAACATCCTGGTGTTCTTTGCAATGGGACCAAAAGCCGGGGTTTGATGCCTCGTAAGATTTCCTGATTAGCTCGTTCTGCCTGTCCATTGGACTGGGGGTGTGCTACCGATGACACGTCAAGTCGGATGTGCTCACGTTCACAGAAATCCTTCATAGCACCCTTGGATAAATTGGTACCATTATCAGTAATGATACTATGTGGAAAACCAAACCGGAAAATCACCTTCTTGATGAACTGCACCGCTGTTGCTGCATCACACTTGCTGACAGGCTCCGCTTCAACCCACTTGGTAAATTTGTCAACTGCCACCAAAAGGTGGGTTTTCTTATCCTTGGATCTTTTAAAAGGCCCAACCATATCCAGCCCCCAAGTTGCAAACGGCCATGTTATTGGGATCATCCTTAATTCTTGAGCCGGCACATGAGCACGCCTTGAAAATTTCTGACATCCATCACACCGTTTAACCAAGTCCTCCGCATCAGCGTGCGCTGTCAACCAGTAGAACCCGTGATGAAACGCCTTTGCCACCAGAGACTTTGAACCGGCGTGGTGTCCACAATCCCCTTCATGGATTTCTCTTAAGATTTCACAGCCTTCCTCGGGAGAAACACAACGTTGAAACGCCCCTGATACACTGCAATGATGTAATTCACCATTGACAATCGTCATAGACTTGGATCGCCGGACTATTTGCCTGGCCAGAATCTCATCCTCTGGTAACTCCCCCCGGTTCATGTACGCAAGATAAGGAACTGTCCAATCCGGAATAACATGCAGGGCTGCCACCAATTGAGCCTCCGGATCAGGGATAGCCAAATCCACCTCACCTGGGATCTTGACTGACGGGTTGTGCAACACGTCCAAAAGATGTTAGGCGGGACCGGTTTACGCTGAGAGCCCAATCGGCTTAAAGCATCCGCCGCTTCATTCTTCCGACGGTCCACATGATCCACTTGATAACCCTTGAAACAACCTGCAATATTATCCACTTCCCGATGATATGCAGCCATGAGCGGGTCCTTAGAATCCCAAGTGCCAGACACCTGTTGAGCCACTAGGTCCAAGTCACCAAAGCACTTAACCCGGCTTAAATTCATATCTTTAGCCATCCGGAGGCCATGGAGCAAGGCTTCGTACTCAGCTGCATTATTAGTACAAGGGAACATTAAGCGGAGAACATAACAAAACTTATCACCTCGCGGGGAAGTTAATACGACTCCAGCCCCCGAGCCTTCCAATTGCCTGGATCCGTCAAAATGAATAGTCCAATATGTGTGATCCGGCTTCTCCTCTGGCGCTTGTAATTCCGTCCAATCATTGATGAAATCAACAAGTGCTTGAGACTTCACTGCCGTCCGAGGCACGTACTTCAGTCCGTGTGGCCCCAGCTCTATAGCCCACTTGGCAATCCGGCCAGTCGCCTCCCGATTCTGTATAATATCACCCAAGGGAGCTGAACTGACCACTGTGATGGGGTGCCCTTGAAAATACTGTTTCAACTTCCGACTGGCCATAAAAATACCATAGACCAACTTCTGCCAATGCGGATACCTTTGCTTGGATTCAATAAGCACCTCGCTGATATAATAAACCGGCCGCTGAACCGTATATTCCTTGCCTGCCTCTTTGCGTTCCACCACAATAGCCACACTAACTGCCCGAGCATTGGCCGCTACGTATAACAATAGTGGCTCCTTGTCGACCGGAGCTGCAAGAACAGGCGGATTAGCTAACTGCCGCTTCAGGTCCTCAAATGCCTCATCAGCAGCTGGACTCCAGACGAAATTGTCCGTCTTCCTCAGCATTTGGTACAAAGGGATAGCCTTCTCCGCGAGGCGGCTGATAAACCGGCTCAGCGCAGTGATTCCGCCTGCCAAACGCTGAACATCGTTGATACACTTCGGTTTAGCTAGGGATGTAATAGCCGTAATCTTCTCTGGATTAGCCTCAATTCCTCTGTTAGACACCAGGAAACCCAGTAACTTGCCTGCCGGAACACCAAAAACACACTTGGCCGGATTGAGCATCATCCTGTAAGCTCGCAAGTTGTCAAAGGTCTCCTTCAAATCATCCACCAGCGTCTCCTTCTGTCTTGATTTTACTACAATATCATCCACATAGGCGTGCGCATTGCGGCCGATCTGCTCATGCAGGCAATTCTGTACACACCGTTGATAGGTGGCTTGGGCACTCTTAAGCCCGAAGGGCATAGATACATAGCAGAAGGCTCCAAAGGGAGTAATAAATGCTGTTTTCTCCTGGTCCTTAACCGCCATCTTGATCTGATGATATCCAGAGTATGCATCCAAAAAACTCAAACGCTCACAACCCGCTGTGGCATCAATGATCTGGTCAATACGGGGGAGGGCAAAAGGATCTGCCGGATAGGCTTTGTTAAGATCTGTGTAATCCACACACATACGCCAAGTGCCGTTTTTCTTAAGAACCAGCACCGGATTAGCAAGCCACTCTGGATGGAACACCTCAATAATAAAACCAGCTGCTAAAAGCCTGGCCACTTCCTCTCCAATGGCCTTGCGCCTTTCTTCGTTAAACCGGCGGAGGAACTGTTTCACCGGTTTATACTTAGGATCCATATTAAGAGTGTGCTCAGCGAGTTCCCTCGGTACACCTGGCATGTCAGACGGCTTCCATGCAAAAATGTCCCGATTCTCACGGATGAACTCGATGAGCGCGCTTTCCTATTTGGGATCCAGGTTGGCACTGATAGTGAACTGCTTGGACGAATCGCCGGGCACGAAGTCAACAAGCTTGGTCTCAGCTGCCGATTTGAACTTCAGATCTGAATCATGCTCTGTAGTTGGCTTCTTTAAAGGGGTCATATCCGCCGGATCAACATTGTCCTTATAATACTTCAACTCCTCCGTGGCATAGACTGACTCCGCATAAGCCGCATCACCTTCCTCACATTCCAAAGCGACCCTACGGCTCCCATGAACCGTTATGGTCCCCTTGTAACCCGGCATCTTGAGCTGCAAGTAGATATAACAAGGCCGTGCCATGAACTTGGCGTAAGCCGGCCGGCCAAATAAGGCGTGATACGGGCTCCGGATCTTCACCACCTCAAATGTTAGCTTTTCCGACCGGGAGTCGTTCTCGTCCCCAAAGGCCACATCCAGGGCTATCTTACCAACAGGATATGCAGATTTGCCAGGCACCACACCATGGAACACCGTATTCGACGGTCTGAGATCTTTGTCTGTTAAACCCATGCGGCGAAATGTCTCATAGTACAATATGTTAATACTGCTTCCTCCATCCATGAGTACTTTGGTGAATTTATAACCCCCCACCTGAGGGTCTACCACTAATGCTAGTTGGCCCGGATTATCAATCTGGAGCGGGTGATCCTCTCTGCTCCACACGATAGGCTGCTCCGACCAGCGCAAGTAACGTGGTAAGGCCGGTTCAACAGAATTCACCGCTCGCCTGTGAAGCTTTCGGTCGCGTTTATCCAAACTAGTTGTGAAAACATGATATTGCCCATTGCTCAACTGCTTTGGCTGGCTCTGATAACCTGACTGCTGCTGCTGCTGTTGGCCGTTCCGATTATTCTGGCTATTGTGACCGCCCTAATTGAAACCTGAACCGGAAGCTCCATCGTGACCCGGACCGGGTAAACCGGATCCTGAACCGCCACCTGACCCATGGTCATACCGGAAGGTATTAGAGTTTTTAAACTCCTGCATGATATAACAATCTTTCCAAAGATGGTTAGCCGGCGCCTCCTTCGTCCCGTGCTTCGGGCAAGGCTGATTCAACAAATAGTTCAAACGGCTTGCGTTAGGATTGGGAGCCCCATTACGATTTGCCGCTTTACCTTTGCGCCGCTGCCCCCGGTCCTGTGCATTAGTGTTGGCCACAAAGTCCACGCTGCCATCCGCTTTGCGCTTGCCTCCGTTTCCATGACCCGCTAGTTTGTACTGCTGTTGTTTGGAGTTGCTGTGCTTCTTTCCCTTCCCTGCTTCATCATCATTAGGCTCGGGATCTTTGGTACTGTCCGAGTCGGCATACTTCACTAAAGCGGCCATGAGGGTTCCCATGTCATTACAAAACCGCTTCATGCGTCCCAACTTCAATTTTAGAGGCTCAAACCGGCAGTTGCCCTCCAGAGTTAAGATCGCAGAGTCGGCATTAATCCTGTCAGATGAGTGCAAAATTTCCGAAACGCGACGTACCCAACGGGTCGTTGATTCTCCTTCCTCCTGGACACAAGCTGCCAGATCTACTATGGACTTGGGCTGCTTACAGGTATCCTTAAAATTCTGTATAAACCGGGCCCGCAACTGGGCCCATGAGCTGATAGAATTGGGGGGTAGGTTCTTTAACCAAGTATGAGCCGTGCCCTCAAGCATCATGGTGAAGTATTTTGCACATGCAGCCTCATCCACGTCCAGCATTTCCATGGCCATCTCATAACTCTCTATCCATGCTTCAGGGGGTAAATCAGCGGTGTAATTCGGCACCTTGCGTGGACCCTTGAAATGTTTGGGCAGGCGCACATTACGTAAAGCTGGGATTAAGCAAGGCACTCCCAAAGCGGATGTGATTCCCGGTCCGGCAAAGGTGGTAGAACGAACCGGTGTAAGTTTGCCCGCATTATCCCGTGCTGCTAACTCGGCCTCCCTTTGTGCCCGGGCCCGGTCCACCATATCCCGAGCATCGCCAACACCATCTGCCGGGTCATTACCATGGGCCGCTTCACGGCCTCGCGCATTGCTTGATATGGCCGGTTCATCCATGCGCCTGCTATAGCTCCGGCTCGGACGGGGCGTAGAATGAACCCGATCACGGCTGTACGAGTATGCCTCCTGCTGAATCAGCGCAGTCCGGAGAAGCTCCTTAACCCGGCGCGTCTCTATCGCTTGCGGAGAATCCCCTTTGACTGGGATGGCCTCTAGCCGTGCAGCGGCCGCAACAAGGTTGTCCATAGGATTCGAATAATGACCCGGGGGTGTCTGGACCGGCGGAGGGACCGCAATGTTTTGGTGAGGAGGTTCCATCAGGCGAGGTTGGACCGTCGCTCCTGGCCCTGGCGCCTCAATCCGGTTTGTCTCCGGGTACCGCGGCGGATTACTGGGTCCAGCTCCTGGAGTGTGAAAGAGATTTCTGGGGTCAAACCCTAACGGCAGGCGTGATCTGTGCTTCCGCTTCAAAACCTCCTATGATGCATTCTGGTCAAGCATGAGTTTATAGGCCTGTGCGTCCAAAGCGGCCCGCTCTGCAGCCATCCGGTCTTTTTCTGCTGCCAGATCCGCTTTAGCTTGCACGATCTGCTCTCTCATGTTCGCAATTTCTGCATTATGGGCCTCCCGATCTGCCGGATTGTCCTCTGCCATGAGCGCGGCTAGTGCATCAAACAGCTCAGATAGAACTTGAACAGGCGGGCGCACAAGGCCTCCTGCCCCAACTGCGGCTGCCGCTGCTGATCCGGAGAGCATTGCTGCGGTGGTCGAAGAGTGATTCACCGCCTGTGTGCCGGCCATGAATATTCCAACCCGGTTGACCTGGCCCAGGGGGTCCAGAATACTGTCGCCATCGGAACAGCCCCTAATCTGGTCGTCTTGCAACTGGTATAGCGATTCGGTCTCTCCGGTCGAGGACTCGTTATCCGAATAGACGACGGTCTCATTACCGTGTTCTGACTCGTTCTCACGCTCACCTTCGTGGATGACTCCAACGAAGACACGCTTCACGGCCGGTTTAACCCGGGTAGATCTCGCACGCTGAGCCGTCTCGATGAGGCTGGTGCAGATGTCCGGCTCAGGCCCAGGCTCACCGATTTTGCCAATGAAAACGTGTATGCCACCAAAGGGGACCCGGTACCCGTACTCGATTGACTCGGCCTCGGGACCCCATCCTGCGTTGTCGATGTAGATCCTGCCCCGACGACTCTTGGTCATCCGGCCCACAACATAGCCTTCGAGTCCCTTGAGCTTGCCCTCCAAGATCGTTAAACCATCGTGCGATAGCCCCACGGTGGGCGCCAACTGTCGTGGATTTGTCACGGCAGATGTCCTAGCGAAAGGACTTAGTCGTGGAGCCATCGCTACAAGTTTACTTGAAGGGGTTTAAAGCGGACACAAAGACACGAGGGTTTTATACTAGTTCGGCCCCTTCGATGAAGGTAAAAGCCTACGTCTAGTTGTGATGGAATTGATATGATCTCGATGGCTAGGGAGCAAACAAGCTTCGCTTAGGCTCGAGTTGTGGTTGTCTGTCCTGAACCGCCACCGGGTCGTCCCCTTATATACACGGGTGACGCCCGTCGGTCCATAGAGTCCTAACCGGTTCATACTCGTATTTCGGTTGCTATCTCCCTATTCCTTACTTACAATACAAGTCATACATCAGGCCGGTTTACGGCTACATGCTCTAACCGACTACAGGCCTTGGGCCTTCATCTGTTTATGCCACTAATGAAGTTAACCCGGCCCAAGTAAGCCGGTTTACACCTAGTGGTAATATCCCCAACACTTACCCTAACCACTCTTTCGTGAAACGAAGTGCACTGGCTTCTATGCCATCCTTTTATTATGGAGCTCGCACAATGATGAATTCTTTGCCACCCCTCCAGATGTGGGTGGTGAAGAAAAAGAACTAATCTCTTATGTAGGGTCAGGTCTCCAGACGAACTTAATCATCTGATGAAATTGCTGGAGACCTGAATGTGCTTGAATGGACGCAAGCTAATCATGTAGAAATGAATCACTCATTTCTCACGTCCTCATATTACTATTACTATTACTGTTGATGAAATTGATATTATATTCTTCACTGATGAAGTATATGGGTTCGTAAGTTGCACTAATTCATCTACAGGATGAACAACCCAAAGCTACTGAGTGGGTCCTCGACAGTGGATGTACAAATCATATGACCGGTGACAGGAAATTGTTGATGGACACTGATTTGTCACCATCTCATCTGAAGCATATCACCTACGCTGACAAAGGCAAAAGAAAGGTATTGGGTCTAGGTAAGGTTGCAATCTCAAAGGATAGACACATGGACAATGTCATGCTTGTCGAGTCCTTAGGATTCAACCTCATATCTGTCTCAATGCTTTGTGATCTCGATATGGTTGTCGTCTTTTGCAAATATTGTTGCATTGTGTTGATGGAATCTGACAATTCCAAAGTCTTCGAAGGCTTTTGGAAAGGAGACTTGTATATTGTTGATTTCTCTGTAGGACCACAGCCTACCACATGTCTACTTGCAAAAGCTTCAGAATGCTGGCTATGGCATCGATGACTTGGTCATGCTGGGATGAGAAACTTGCATACACTCGCGAAGAAGAAGCATTTCATTGCCATCGAGGGTGTCAAATTCCTCAAAGATCATCTTTGTGGGGCTTGTGAGGTTGGAAAGATCACCAGAGCCAAGCATCCCTCGAAGACTATCATGACCACTTCTTATCCCTTTGAATTACTTCACATGGATCTCTTTGGCCCTACTCATTATGCCATGTTCTCTAGTTATGCATCACTGTATGGCTTTGTCATTGTTGATGACTATTCCCGTTACACATGGGTGCATATCATCACTTACAAAAATGAAGTGCAGGAAGTCCTCAGACGGTTTTCCTCAAGAGCTTCTACTAACTTTGGTGTGAAGATCAAGCATATCAGGAGTGATAATGGAACCGAGTTCAAGAACACTGGCCTCGATGAATATCTTGATATACTTGGTATTACTCACGAGTTATCTGCTCCTTATACTCCTCAGCAGAATGGCGTCGTGGAACGCAAGAACAGAACTTTTGTTGAGATGGCTCACACTATGCTTGATGAATACAAGACACCTCAGCGCTTTTGGCCTGAAGCAATTGATACTGTATGCCACATCATCAACATGGTATATCTTCACAAATTCTTCAAAAGGACCTCATATGAACTCCTCACTGACAAGAAACCCAATGTAAGTTATTTCAAAGTCTTCGGTGCTAAATGCTGGATTAGAGATCCTCGCCATCACTCTAAATTTGCACCGAAAGCACATGAGGGTTTTATGCTTGGTTACGGAAAGGACTCGCACACCTGCAGAGTCTTCAACATCAATCATCACAAGATTGTTAAAACTGTAGATGTACGATTCGATGAAATTAATGGCTCGCAAAGAGAGCACCTACCTCCTGTGCTAGATGAAATGTCACCTGAGGAATCCATCAAGTTCAAAGCTACTGAGGATATCATTCCTACTGAAGAATCTGCTGAAGAAGTCATTCCGGATCGTGAAGAAAATCACGCTGGTGCTACTGAAGAAACTGGTCCTGAAGAAGTTGCTAGGCCTAAGCAAAGTCGTCAACCCGCACATCCTCGCATAGCTAACGAAGTGCAGATTGAGAAGATCATCGATGACATTCAAGCACCAGGTCCTCTCACGCACTCAAAAGCTTCACATTTATCTATCTTTTGTGGGCATTTTGCGTTTTTCTCTATCACATAACCCATAAAAGTTGATGAAGCATTCATGGAATCCGAGTGGATTCAAGCCATGCAAGATGAATTGCATCAATTCGAGCTCAACAATGTGTGGGATCTTGTCAAGCGACCAGACCCACGCAAGCATAACATCATCGGTACCAAATGGATCTACTGCAACAAACAAGACGAAAATGGCCTCGTCGTGAGGAATAAGGCTCGTCTTGTAGCTCAAGCTACACATAGGTTGAAGGAATTGATTTCGATGAAACTTTTGCACCTGTTGCTAGACTTGAGGCTATTCGCATATTGCTTGCTTACGCTAACCATCATAATATCATCTTACATCAAATGGATGTGAAAAGTGCATTCCTCAATGGTAAGCTTGAGGAAGAAGTATATGTTTCTCAACCACCAAGTTTTGAGGATCCAAAATTTCCAGATCACGTCTACAGACTCAACAAGGCCCTCTATGGCCTCAAGCAAGCACCTTGGCCCCGTGGTATGATACACTGAAGGAATTCCTCATGAAGAAAGGCTTCAAACCCGGTTCACTTGACCCAACTCTTTTCACCAAAGCATATGATGATGAATTATTTGTGTGCCAAATATATGTTGATGATATTATCTTTGGTTGTACTAACCAACGTTACACTGATGAATTTGCCTATATGATGAGTGAAGAATATCAAATGTCTATGATGGGAGAATTGAAATTCTTCTTAGGTCTTCAAATTCGTCAGCAATACAATGGCATATTCATATATCAAGAGAAATACCTCAAGGATGTATTGAGGAAATTCAGCATGCAAGGTTGCAAAGGTGTCAAAATCCCTATGCCCACAAATGGCTATCTATGCACTGATGAAAATGGTAAAGACTTTGATCAAAATGTATACCGCTCCATGATTGGCTCTTTATTGTACCTATGTGCATCTATGACGGATATTATGCTTAGTGTTTTCATGTGTGCCCGATTTCAAGCTACACCAAAGGAATCACACCATAAGGCTGTGAATCATATTCTTCGATATCTAGCTCACACACCGACACTTGGATTATGGTATCCCAAGGGCTCTTCCTTTGCTCTCATTGGATATTCAGACTCTGAAGTGCTGGTGATCGGGTGGACCGCAAGTCAACGTCAGGCACATGTCATTTCCTTGGACGATCCTTGCTATGTTGGTCCTCGAAGAAGAAGAACTGCGTATCACTCTCCACTGCAGAAGCTGAATACATTGTTGTTGGATCATGCTGTGCTCAATTGCTATGGATGAAGCAAACCTTCAAGGACTATGGCATCAACGTGAAGAATGTGCCACTCTACTGCGACAATGAGAGTGCTATCAAGATTGCTCACAACCCAATTCAGCACTCGAAGACAAAGCACATCCAGATTTGTCATCATTTTCTTCGTGACCATGTGTTGAAGGGCAACATCTCCATCGACCACACAAATACTGAAGACCAGCTGGCCGATATCTTCACAAAGCCCTTGGATGAGAAGATATGTAGCGAGTTGCGGTGTGAACTAAATATCCTAGAATCTTCGAATATTCTTTCAAAAGGACACACATCCTAACACTTATGCTGACTTGATGACTTAGATGTGCAACACACGAAGTAACGTTTTTCTTCAATCAATGAAGACTACCCCTCTAAGTGTGAAGAAATTAATGAAGAAATTGATTCTCGGAACCCTACGACAATTGTACGCGGTGTCTGAAATCATCTGAAATCATCATGCTTATACGGTGGGTTACGCCACCAACCAAAGTTGAAAATCTTCAATTGAGTTTTTCTTTGTTTTTGAAATTCCTCAGTTTTTCAAATTCTTCAACTTTGTATGGTCTTCACTCTTTCTGTCATTGTTCTTCATTGACTATATATATACTTGAGGTTTTATGTCCTCTACAGCATTCACTTATTGGTAATTCTTCAAGTTGACTTTTCTGCTAAGTGAGTGTGATCGGACCCTTTCCCCCTCTATGCTAAACTCAACCCAGTCTGTTCACAAATTCTTCATGTGCGTTCTGTTTGAAACCCGTTCAAAATCTTCACTGTGTCCTTATTAGCTGAAGAAATTGCAAACAAAACTTTAAAATATTCTTATCTCAAATTTTGGCTTTTGCCGCTCAGACCGTTACACATTCCACGAGAAACTTATCTATTCACCCATGATCTTACACGATCTCCACCACACTGTACGTGGGTGACACATGTCGCTAGGATGAGAAGGGTCAGGGGCACGTTCGTCAATTTTCTTCAGGCAAACAGTTTTTCACTGCGGCTATAAATACCCCTTACCCTCCTCTGAAGTGCATTTACCCCACTCGACCTCACTTCCCTCGCTCGAGCTCCTCAGGACCTAGCGCTACCGCTACCTTCATCGTCGCCGGTGAGGAAGAGCTTCACTGCCTCGACCTTGTCGCCGTCGTACTCGCGCCGGCCGCAGAAATCTTCTCTCCGCCGCCGCCGTATCTGTCTTCCTCCGCCAATTTAGGGCGTGGAAGATCCGAGTAGACGAACTTATCAATCTACACTTCCTGTTCGTCATGTTCTTCGTCAAGGGTAATTAAAAGTTACTTTTATTGCCTTTATTTCTACTGATGATTTTCATCAAATCTTCAAAAGGTGTTTATTCTTCAACTTCCACACTCTAAACACCTAGCACAAACTTCTGCTCTTGATCTATTTCTCCAGGTGACATTTTTCTTCATGATTCCTCAATTGTGTGAATCTCACAATCCGCACAATTCTGGAACCTAAGTCAAAGAACGCTTAGTGAAATTCTTCAAGACACATCTAGTCAATTTCCTCAAACTTGTTCAGTTTTACAAAAGCTTCTGAGAACGCATATGACCTCTCCAAATTCTTCGCACCTATACTCTGTTCACAGGTACACATGTCTGCTGCTGAATCACTAGGTTCTCATCAACTTAACTCATTTGCAGCGTTCCTCGAAGAAAAGCTGCATACTTCTTTAAAGAACTCAATTGTTCAAATTCCTCAGCTGAAGAAAATGGCAGATGGTAAAAGACCTTGGAAAGGAGGAATGAAACTGGAAGTCAACACTACTTTTGAAATCCCTGATGACATTTACACAGGGTACTACACGCCTGATGAGGCAACTCATGGGAAGGAAACCTAGAATGAGTGCAAAGTGCGCATACAGAGGATTGAACGAAGATGGGCACGAGAATGGAGGGAGTACAAATATGTCACTCCTAAATATATGAAGAAATTCGCTCTTCACCCTCCATGCTCAAGACCTCTGTTGGCACCTGGCCAAAAAGCTGATCCAACAAGCCTTAAACATGGTGAGGATTATGCTGCTGAATGGGCCAGGCGGCAAGCTAAGTTGGTCAAACAGGCCAAAGAAGCAGTGAAGAAATTGAACGAAGATTCGGCTGCTGCCATTGCCGCTGCTGAGGCTTCTTCAAGCAAGAAGGCTATGCCCAAGAAGCCTGCTAGGAAACCAACTTCCTCAGCAATGCCCTCATAGCCAAGTTCCTCAGCAATGCCCTCACAGCCAAGCTCCTCTATGCCATCAAGGCAAATTCCTCAGTTCCTCAAGCTGCACCAGTTCCTCAGGCTTCCCCAGTTCCTCAAGCTGCACCAGTTCCTCAGGCTTCAAAACCTTCAGCTCCTCTGGCAAAGTCCTCGTCACCTGTGCATCTCGCCACTTGCCAAAGGACCACATGCATATCGATTGCCTCAGGAGATTCTGCAAGTTCTTAAGCTCATCCTTCTTCAATTGGCCCCTCTCTGCTGAAGAAAAAGGCTACTACTGGACAAGGCACTAGACCAAGTCCTCACAAGAAGCAGGTGGTCTTTCAAATTCCATCGGATGATGTTGTTGATGAAGAATTGGCAAATATCATCAAGGACAGACAGCAGCGGGCCGCTAGAGCCAAAGGTAGTGTTGTGCCTCTTCTGTTGGATCCGAAGAAGATCCTGGATTTCATTGATCTCTGGCACAAAGACCCAAACACTCCTCTGCCAGAGCTAGACCTCACTCCTGGACAAAGTCACATGCTGACGGCGTTCATAGCTGAAGAAAATGGAAATATGATCAAGCCAGAACTATGAAGAAAGCACAGTATAAGAAACAACACTATCTGAAGGACAACGTTCTCAACCTTTCGCCTGAACAACTCCTCGCTCTGCAAGCTGAGATCAAAACGCTCAGTGATGAATTTGACGCTTACAAGGCAGAATGGATGATTTCCAAGGTCAGATTTGTCAAAAAGGTGAAGAAATACACTTCAAATGATGAAATTCCTCTGACTGAAGCATTTGTACTGCCGACTGAAGAAAATGCCAGTACTGCTAATGAAAATCAGGCTACTGAAACTGCTAGTGCCAGGGTGCTGAAGAAATTCCAGCCTCTGAAGAAACTGCCAGGGCAACCACTAGTGTTACACCCGAAGAACAAGTCAGGCCAGCTGAAGCATCTGCTATTGCGCCTGAAGAAATTGCTCAAGACAGGCCAACTGCATCAGTTGTGCCTGAAGAAATTACTCCAATTTTCTCTGCACTGCCTGCACCAACACCAAGCCCAGTTCTTCCTTCTACTCTAGAAGTGAAGAAAACAAAATCGGCGGAACATGCCGCTTTGAAGAAAAGGAAGAATCAATTTCCTCAGAATCTTCTGCACCCAAGAAGGCGAAGATTTTGACAAGCTCTCTTCACAATACGATTGATGTTGTTCCTCTCTCAAGCATGCCATCAAAGGAAATTATTCCTTTTGGTGAAGATTATGAGATTCCTGATGAATCTGCTGAACAGAATCCCTGTGTTGCTTCCTCAAAGCAGATGGATGAAGAAACTGAAGTTGATGTTATCACTTCAACACCCCAGGTATCATCACAAATGCCTCAGTTCACAGCCGAAGAGACCGACGTTGAAGAAATGGAAATGGATGAGGATGTGGACATTGGGAGACCCACATCAGTGATGAACGATGATTTTTGGGACAGTCAGCACCCCAACTCTCCTCTGTTCACACCGCTACAACAAATTCCTCAGTCCCCTGTACCAACAGAAGTTTAGATGGGCTCTGAAGAAATTCATACTGCCCATTCCATTCATGAAGAGATTCCAGCCACTAGTGCCGATGAAAATGCTGCTGAAGAAATGGAGGCCTAGGCTGCTACTGAAGCAGAAGCTGAAATTCCTCAGCCTACGGCTCCAGAGATTGAGATTCCAGAGGTTGTACTGCAACTGACTGATACTCCTCAGCCTAAGCCAAAGAATCCCTTCTCCAAGACTCCAAAATTCAAGGTTGATGCCTTCTTCAATGAGCATGTATCCTTCACTCACTACAACCCGTATGATTCCGCTCGTCTGAGAAGGAAGCGTTTCTGGACTGCCAGCCAAGCAAATTTCTATTTTTAGTGCTTTTCAACAAAGATAAAGTCTTCGACCATGAGCATATTCCTCATTTGGATTTGGAATCACTGCCTTGCTTCACACCAGTCCTCGCAGCTATTCATGATGCTGGACTGCTAAACTTCTGCACTGACATCTATGATTGGAATGAAGAACTCATTCTTCAACTCTATGCGACGTTGCACATCACTAGCGATGCTGAAGATGTGAACTCATGGTTGTTGGACTGGATGACAGAAAATACTCACTACAAAGCACCGGCCACTGAATTGCTTCATGCCATGCCTGTCAGTCCTCCCCCAGAAGGTGCACGTCTTATCTACAATGAAACTGAACTGTCTGATCACTTCATGCAAGTGTTGATGAAGCCATTGAAGCCTGGTCAAGCCTCAAGGTCAAAGTTCCTTGTGAAGGAATTGCAATATGTGCCTAGGACCATATATCGCATTCTGACCAAGACATTGAGTCCAATCAAAGGCCACGACTCGAATGATGAAGAAGTTGTTGGCATCATGAAGAATCTGCTATTCAATATCATGCATGGTATTCCAGTGAACTACCATGATTTCTTCATGAGGACTCTGGCAAATGTTGCAATATCTCCTTTTGAGTTGAAGCCTTACGCTCACTGGATTATGAGATTCCTCAGATCAAGGTCTTCACTCAACTACAAAGCTGACACACTCAACCATGGCAGTTTCTTGCCCCCTATTAAAGTCCTAAAGCGGACATTTTCCTCAACTGATAAAAGGGCAAGGCCACTGCTGTTATTCATGAGAGCATTCGTCCATTGGATGGACAGTTTTGCAAAGTTGCCTCATACTCCACCAATGATGACTCTACTACTCATGACTTTGCCGCCAATGCCTCAAGTCAAAGTCCTCAGGCAAGAGCTCCAAGGGTGATAACTGATCGTGAGCTTCTCCTCAGTCTTCATCAGAAGGTGGATCACAATCACAAATGGGTAAAGCATCCGTTTGGTTCTATTCTGCATAACATGACTGCCACATACAATTCAGTGAAGAAGAACCACTACTACCTCAATGAAGTTATTGATCGCACCTGGGCTATTCTGTCTCATCTCTACAGTGATGAGGATGTCAAGCAAATGGGCTTCAAGCAGGACTTCAGCTGGTCTCCATGATTCTACTCTTCAAATGTGTATTGCTTCAAAAGAAAAATCCTCACTATGCACATCTTCAGGGGGAATTTTTCTATATCTTGCAACCAAATTCCTCAATATTGAGTACATTCAATTCATATGTTTATCCCCGTTGAAAACTTAACCTATATTGTCATCAATCACCAAAAAGGGGGAGATTGTAAGTGCATCTAGTGCCCCTTAGTGATTTTGGTGTATTGAAGACATATAGGTTAAGGGACTAATATGATTGTGAGTGTACACAGGTTCTATAAGTCGATGAGGAGTTTGATATTTACAGTGAAAGTCGACCCCTAAAAATGAATGTCTTTGGCTGAAGACTTTGGTTCTCCTGAAGACTTTGAAAGTGAAGAAATTGGTGTGATCTTGAACACTTGGATATTCATGTGAGGATTATGAAGCGTGAAGACTTTTGTTTTCATAGTTTCATTTTTCTTCTTCTTGAGTCATAGGAAACACCGTACTGTTAAAGTGGGTCGAGGTAATACTAAGGAAACTGATTTCCAAGTGATGCTCATCTCAAAATCTTACACCTACCCAATCCTTCGAGTGAAGCCATTGGAAATCTCATATCAGTTCAGTCATTTTCTTCAGTGACAGAGACGAAGATCCTCTAGTCTCTGAGGAATTTGTTCTGACTGAGGAGTTAGGAATTCGCTAGTGCGAATTGCCTACATAGTGAGGAACATGATAGCCCTGAGGAATTCGAACCTCAAATATCCGACCATTGTTGTGTTATGCGCCAGCTGTCCCAAAATATCTACCCACCTAACGGTCATATCCTGGAAGGGCATTTATGTCTTATCATGTTGAGCTGCTCCCTAGGCTATAAATAGCCGCCCCCTACAACCACTAGCTGGTTGGCTGCTCCGAGAGAAACTGACACTTGTCATTTGAGAGCATCCCATCCTCCGAGGACTTTGAGCGAAAATCATAAAGTGAGGAAAACCCAAATCCCAAACCTACAAACCCAAAGTGATTGAGCATCACTAAAGAGATTGTTCTTGTGTGGAACCGACGCTTGTTACCTTTGAGAAATGTGTATCCTCCAGATGGTTAGGCGTCATGGTCTGAGCATCCAAGAGGAATTGTGGATTGCCGAGTGACCGAGTCTGTGAAGGTTTGGAAGTCACCTGTGAAGACTTACCACTACTGTTGGGCGAGGTCTGTGTGATCTTAGCTCAAGGAAAAAACGGTGAGGACTGTGTGTCCGGGACTGTGTGTCCTTGAGTTTAAATACTCAGCCGCTCCAACCAGACGTACAACTGTCACAGCAGTTGGAACTGGTCTACCAAATCATTGTCTTCACCAAGCCTACTGGTTCTATTTCCTCAACCCTTTCATTTCCTCAGTTATGTGTTAATAAACCTGATCATTACTTGTGACGCCCGGATAATCAAGCTACAGTAACCTCTACTAATGATGCCATGTCACCTCAATTACTATCGCTAATCTCGCGTTAGTTCAAAATGATTCGAATTCAAATTTGAATTTTTGGCAAACAACCAAAGTTTTCAAACTTAAAACAAAAATGTTCGGAGTGTGTCAAATATTGCATAGATAATTATGGTGAAGTAAATACATTTTTAGAAAATGCATAAATATTTTAAGTTGAATTAAACAGAAAAGGAAATAAATAAAAGAAAAGGAATAAAGAAAAACAAACCTAACAAACTACTAAAG
>NC_041389.1:654331067-654339036 GCF_002162155.2 Triticum dicoccoides | reverse complement strand
AATCGCTCCTCAGATCCGCCCCCGTCCGAGCGCTCCCATGGCCGTGGCCGTCATGTAGCCGTGGCCGCCGTCCTCCCTGCACCGCGCCAACGTGTCACCGGTTTCCCTCGTCGCCCGCCTCGTCGTCCCCGATCGTTGATTCGAGCTCTGCGCCGTCGTAGCATCGTGGACGAGGTCGTCTTCTTACTCCGCCTCGCCGTCGCTCATCCCCAACTCCGGTGACGCCCTCTGCAGCTACTAAGCCGCCAAGGGCCATCGTGTGTGCCGCTCGGTGAGCCCCCACTCCCTTCCCTCCATCTCTCTCTCTCTCTCTCTCTCTCTCTCTCTCTCTCTCTTGACGCCGTTCGCTAGTTGGACGCGCCACCCCCAACCGCACGCGCTCGTCGCCGGTAGCCGTCCGGTGACCATTTGGTCCCGGGCTCGTGGCCGTTGTGCTCGCACGCGCAAGTACAGGCCTCCTGGCCATTTTGAGTGCTTGCCAACATGCCGCATCGCCGTTCCCTCTCGCGGCCGAACGCCGGTGTCCGCCCCGCTCGTCGCCAGTGAAGCTGCACCCCTTCTCCGGCCAAGCCCCCCGCCTACATTCAATGCGCCACGGCGTGGGCATTCGAAAGAGCCCACCCGCGCCCCCTTACATGCACCGTGAAGCGATTCCGGCGAGGTCCGCGCCCCTCCGCCGTGTTTTCGTTCGCCGGCGGTGAAACCTCCGCCGCCCGCCGACGTGCCCTGCTGCTGGGGTCCATCAGGGTCACTGCCTGGTGGCCCCAGGGGCCCGACTGGCCTAGTTGACCATGGTCAACTTGCTAACTGGGCCGGTCCTAGTAGCTGACAAGTGGCCCCCACCCTATAAACTAATTACATGGGTTAATTTAATTAATATAGACTAATCTGTCACTGTCCAAAGGGCCCCACACTTAACTAATCATAATTAGTTTAAAACAAATCCTATTTCAACTCTGACCCAATGACAGGTGGGCCCCACTGGACCCACGGGTCAGATTTGACTCAGTCAACTGCACTGTTGACTGATGACGTCAGCATTGCGCCATGCTGACGTCAGCAGACACTATTATGGATAATGTTGAATTTAAATAAATAATTAAAATCAGAAAATGATTAAAACTTTAGAAAATCATAGAAAATAATCCGTAACTCGGATGGAAAAACTTTGTACATGAAAGTTGCTCAGAACGACGAGACGAATCCGGATACGCAGCCCGTTCATTCGCCACATATCCCTAACATATAGAACACGCAACTTTCCCCCTCCGGCTCATCTGTCCGAAAACGCGAAACACCGGGAATACTTTCTCGGATGTTTTCCCCCTTCGTCGGTATCACCTACTACCACGATCGGGCACACCTAGCATCGTTACTTGTCATGTCATGCATCGATATGCATATGTTGCATTGTATTCATTGTTTCTCCCCCCTCTTCTCTCCGGTAGACTACGAGAACGACGCTGCTGCTGCCCAGTTCGACTATGGAGTTGACGACCCCTCCTTCTTGCCAGAGCAACCAGGCAAGCCCCCCTTGATCACCAGATATCGCCTATTCTTCTCTATACTGCTTGCATTAGAGTAGTGTAGCATGTTACTGCTTTTCGTTAATCCTATTTTGATGCATAGCCTGTCATTGTTGCTACAGCCATTGATACCTTACCCGCAATCCTAAATGCTTAGTATAGGATGCTAGTTTATCATCATTGGCCCTACATTCTTGTCAGTCTGCCTTGCTATACTATTGGGCCGTGATCACTCGGGAGGTGATCACGGGTATATACTATACATATATACATACTACATATGGTGACTAAAGTCGGGTCGGCTCGAGGAGTACCCGCGAGTGATTCACGGATTGGGGGCTGAAACGACCTTTGTCCCGACGGCCCTCTGTGTGGATCTTCGTGGCGGAGCGATAGGGCGGGTTGAGACCACCTGGGAGACAGGTGGGCCTGGCCCTGGCTGGCGTCCGCGGTTATTTCATAATAACACGCTTAACAAGATCTTGGTATTTGATCTGAGTCTGGCCACTGGCCTATACGCACTAACCAACTACGCGGGAAAGATATGGGCACTCGACGTCGTGGTATCAGCCGAAGCCTTCGTGACGTCAGCTACTGAGCGGCGCGCGCTAGATTGGACCGTGTAACATGACTTCCTTTGTAATGGAGGTTGCTAGGTCTGCTTCCGGTCGCCCACGCAACGTGCAGGTGTGCAATGGGCGATGGGCCCAGACCCCTGTGCGTATAGGATTTAGACCGGCGTGCCGACCTCTCTGTTGTGCCTAGGTGGGGCTGCGACGTGTTGATCTTCCGAGGTCGGGCATGACCCAGGAAAGTGTGTCCGGCCAAATGGGATCGAGCGTGTTGGGTTATGTGGTGCACCCCTGCAGGGAAGTTTATCTATTCGAATAGCCGTGTCCCTCGGTAAAAGGATGACCCGGAGTTGTACCTTGACCTTATGACAACTAGAACTGGATACTTAATAAAACACACCCAGACAAGTTCCATAGACAACCCGGTGATCGGTTTTCCACAGGGCGACGAGGGGAGGATCGCCGGGTAGGATTATGCTATGCGTTGCTACTTGGAGGACTTCAATCTACTCTCTTCTACATGCTGCAAGACGAAGGCTGCCAGAAGCGTAGTCTTCGATAGGACTAGCTATCCCCCTCATATTCTGGCATTCTGCAGTTCAGTCCACTGATATGGCCTCCTTACACATATACCCATGCATATGTAGTGTAGCTCCTTGCTTGCCAGTACTTTGGATGAGTACTCACGGTTGCTTTGCTCCCTCTTTTCCATGTTTTCCTCTTCTTCCCGGATGCCGCAACCATACTTTGGAACCCAGGAGCTAGACGCCTCCGTCGACGACGACTACTACACTGGAGGTGCCTACTACTACATGCAGGCTACTGACAACGACCAGGAGTAGTTAGGAGGATCCCAGGAAGGAGGCCTGCACCTCTTTCGATCTGTATCCCAGTTTGTGCTAGCCTTCTTAAGGCAAACTTGTTTACTTATGTCTGTACTCAAATATTGTTGCTTCCGCTGACTTGTCTATGATCGAGCACTTGTATTCGAGCCCTCGAGGCCCTTGGCTTGTATTATGATGCTTGTATGACTTATTTATGTTTTTAGAGTTGTGTTGTGATATCTTCCCGTGAGTCCCTGATCTTGATCGTACACGTTTGCGTGCATGATTAGTGTATGATTGAATTGGGGGCGTCACAAGTTGGTATCAGAGCCGACTGCCTGTAGGAATCCCCCCTTCCAACTCATTAGCCGAAGTCGAGTCTAGTCATTGAAAAACTTTTACTAACATGGTTGTGTGGCTTATGGGCCCACATCGCCATTGGGTGGTATTCGGATCTTTTACTCCTCGTCTATACTCTGGGACTCTGATCTCTCGTCTATTCGGGTTAAATGAGTTTTGCTAACTCTAACATTAGGATCTCGTGATCACTTCCACCCGGAGAGCCCCGTGTTACCGATGACCGCCTGCTGCACCAGAAGATTCCGAAGATACTGTACGATGTGCTCTCGAGACTATGTGCCATCGCTTTTGCAATTCACTTCCATCGATAATTCCCTCTGGATAACTACTTACACCTGCCGTTCATATTGTCATCCCCAGTTGCTCTTGTTATTACAAGATGTCCTGAAATACTCTCCGATATTCTAAGAATTCTTTATGCTTACTGCCCTACAGTTCCTTGCCGCATGAATACCCCTACGGTTAATTACTCGCGCTTGCCGAGTATCCGTTCGTCCAAAGTTATTCGTGTGTTTCACAAAATTCTTTGGAATGCTATTCGATCTTTCAAAAATCCTCAACAACCTATTGATCTTGAAATTCTTGCTTACTAGCATTATGATTAACTCCATAAGTCTGGTAATCTTATTGCCATCCTTTGTCAATATCATTTTGCGTCCCTTGATTCAATATGTTGTGAATGCACGCAATCATCAGTTGATCCTTATAAATTATCTTTCTGGCTTAGATGTCTTTCGAACATGAGCTGGTTCTCGGCCAATCAGATTGCCATCGATTGTACCCCTAAGTTTATTCAACTTATCCATCCTTGATCAGAGCGTTTGCTCCTGATCCCTTGATTTGAAAATCATAATTCCTTTGTTATTTAAACATTGAATTATTCAGATGTTATATAAACCGATGCATTTGCATTCTTTCTTCCTCTGATTGGGTATTGATACTCACATCAGCTCCATTGTGGATCGCCATATCCACTGTAGGATTATTATTCGACAATGTCCTTCATAATTAATCACCTTGTGAGTTCTTTCTCCGATATATAATGCCTTTGGTAAATTGTATCCTCTCCTTTTGCCAACCATGCTCTGCTTTCGAGCTGGTGATATTTACTCTTGAAGCCTGTAGTATATGTTCCTAAGAAGCCCCGTTGGATTGAACCTATGCCTTTCCTAATCTGTGTGAACCCGAAAGTTATACGGGTTATACACTACCGCCACTTCGTCAGATAACTTTTCAACACTACAACTTCGATAACGAGAAGTGAATGGATGGTCATGCATTGGAGAAGTGGGAGTCGACCTTGAACTTTGTGTTCATGCCCATGGACATGATGTAGAACTTATCATGAAAGCTTCTCTTAAATTAAGTATTCCCTTGGTATAAGTTCATCTTATATCTGGGATCTGGCTTTTTGCAATCGTGGTTCCGACCATGTTCTACTTTAAATACCATTTCTCGTGCAAGTTTAAGCACTTGACTTCTGCAGAGCAATACCCAATCCAACCTCTATTTTATTCTACCTTCGAGTATTACCCCCTGGTATCTCGAGGATATCAACCCATTGCACTTCATTCTATGAATTTCTGATGAAGCAGTACCCTTCCCCGTCATAGTGACTCCACGGGTTCTGGGTTGTCGTCAACCAAGAACATCGATAAGTGAATTGATTCCGCACTCTGATTCCATAACTCTAAGTAATTTTTGTTGCTTACGAGTTAATAATCATTTAAGTCAATCCTAGCCTGATCGGCTATATCATTAGCGTGCTAAATTTTAACAATGCTACCTGGTCCTTCCCGAAGCACAAATTTTGACGATGAGCTATGCTTATGTCCGTTTTCCTCATCATATCATTTCACCTTAAACATCAAGCTTGATTTCAAGTTTGTGTCCTACCCATGGTTCCAATAACCTTTTGCTTCATCATTCCTTTGACTTGATGTCATCGCCGATCGATTACATCTTCATGAAACTTCTCGACAAATGTGCCGTGATCATCAGGAACGTTCTGAGCTCTTCCAGGATATCAATCGAACTCATGATGACAAATACCTTCCTTGCCCCTCGATGATTTGTGTTATCATCGACAACATTATTGCCTTCCCTCCAACACAAACTTGCTCATGTTTTGTGTTGTACTTTGAGCTCCTTGACACCCAGCTTATGTTGTGTTCTACCTTTGAGTATTACCACCTTTTATGTCAAGAATGTCGTGGGAATTTTACCACCTCTTATGCATTCTTGGTACAAGTGATACTTCCTGCCATCTTCGTTCATTCCTTGGTCCCCGTGTTGTTTCTAATCGGAAAACCGACAATTGAACTATGATGTGTGAATTCACAACTTCTAGCGACCCTATTGCTTTCAAGTTAATGGTCAACCGATCGTTCTTAGACTATTGGTTATTGGATCACCATTCTAACTTGATCATGCACCCTAAGACCATGTTTCGGGTGCAACTTTCAACCAATGTTTAAGTGTGTATGTTTTTCCTCGAGCATACATCATTATATCATTTGATATGACAAATGTTATCTTCTTGTTCACATAACTGTGGAAATCCATTTTTCGGAAATCTCGATGATATGTCACTGAGTCCATCAGCCGACTCCTCACCCTCCCCTTGGTTTAATGATGAACTCTTGTTTCGGAACTCTCTTCCATTGTACATTTCCCGAGAATCTTACCATGTCATCTCGTCAATTTGTTTTGCACCTTTTCTTCTCGGCATCCTGAGTCTGAGGTATC
Organism: Triticum dicoccoides; assembly: GCF_002162155.2. Classification (NCBI taxonomy): domain Eukaryota; kingdom Viridiplantae; phylum Streptophyta; class Magnoliopsida; order Poales; family Poaceae; genus Triticum; species Triticum dicoccoides. Next base: position 654,333,006 of record NC_041389.1, on the reverse strand, counting down.
CTAACACCAATCAGATCTAAACCTCGGTCGGATATGTTGGTTGGAGCATATTTTCAAGAGTTATAACATTGGTCCTTGTATGACCCGGTAAGGTGATGTCATGCCTAGCACACTTGACCGGAGGACCTATTGTTATAGTATCCTCTTTAGCAATGTTACCCATTCTTTCATGAGGAAATTGTAAAACTTATTCTACAAGTTGTTCCTGATGGATCCTTTGTGTATCCAAAGTCTGACCTTTGCTTGAAGACCATGTCAATGCTATCTCGAAGCATGTCTGTGGTAATCCAATTTTCAATAAGAGCATTTGAAGCACAATGTTAATTTTTCTTTATCATTTATCCTAACACCGCTGTATGAGTAATATCACGAGGTTCCTCCCCCCTTACTTAAATGGTTTTCTACTTTCTATCCTATCATGGATATCATGCTCTGCTTGTCCTTGGGAAGGATATACCCCCGAAATTTGTGTGTATACACATTTTTCCCTTCCATTGTTCTGTTTAAACCTGATAACCAATTTTCCTTTCCGTTGGTTTGTTTAAACCTTCTTGTGATTTAAGCAGTAATATTCTCCTGCTTATGTAAACACCTCGGTGTACAATTCTATCAGCAAGACCCTGTTACTATTGTTGATGACAATCCGATAACCACCGATGGACGAGAACTTTGCCTATTGGTCTGCATCGTTCAACGAGCGGGAAGATAGTTCTATTCGTCCCTCGCCCTTGGTATCGATGTTGTTGCCGACATAACCGCCAGACAATCCTCTCACATGCCTTGCTTACATGATCGTGCAAGACGTCACCGCCCTTCCTGCTTTTAACCCACATTATGGGCCCATAACCCACAGTTCCACAGGATCGAAACCCGACTCTCCTATACAACCCCGTTTCTAATGGTTATTCCCCACACTTGGCTTCATATTTAATTTACGGGCCACCTTCCTAGTGCTCTATTCTGGTATCAGACTCAATAATTACTCTTGCTGCTCTGAACCCCTTTCTCACTCTGGTTCAGACTTCGAGCAACTATCTATCGGCTTGGAACCTCTTATTGTACCTTCATACCTTACTCCCAATGTATTTTATATGTTCAACTCGAGAGATAATCTTATGCTCATTCATGGGTTAACCCAGATTGTTTCCCTCCTAAGCATTCTGTCATAGCCAAGCTGCCCCTTACCTATTTGTAAGTACGTTGGAGTTCCCAAAGAAAAGGATGCCGACTTCACCATGATGACCTGAAGCAGAGAAATAAAGACATCAGCGAGGAGGATCAATTACTTCAGGAAGAGCAACCAAGACCGAGAACACTCGTTAGAATTTTCGTAACCTAATCCCTCCCCCCTTAGTCCCCCTCTTAAATCTCGGGACGAGATTTCTTGTAGTGGAGGAGAATTGTGACGCCCGGATAATCAAGCTACAGTAACCTCGGCTAATGACGCCATGTCACCTCCATTACTGTCGCTAATCTCGCGTTAGTTCAAAACGATTCGAATTCAAATTTGAATTTTTGGCAAACAACCAAAGTTTTCAAACTTAAAACAAAAATGTTCGGACTGTGTCAAATATTGCATAGATAATTATGGTGAAGTAAACACATTTTTAGAAAATGCATAAATATTTTAAGTTGAATTAAATAGAAAAGGAAATAAATAAAAGATAAGGAATAAAGAAAACAAACCTAACAAACTACTAAAGAGAAAAAGAAAGCCCCCAAACCCTCCCCCCCCCGGGCCAATTGGCCCAGCTAGCCGACAGCCGGCCAGCCCAACCGGCCCATCCGGGTCAAGCCCACTCCCTCGTTCCCCCTGGTCGCCTCCTTCTTGGTGCGCTGTTCCTCCGACCGCGCCATGAACATGGCGCGTCCCCATCGCACCATGTCGCCGTCCCCACCGACGGGATAAGGTCGCCACGCACTCGCCTCCTCGGTTCCC
>NC_041389.1:654329139-654330528 GCF_002162155.2 Triticum dicoccoides | reverse complement strand
GACACCGTTCGCTAGTTGGACGCACTGCCCCCAACTTGCCGAGCGCATCGCCGCACGCGCTCGTCGCCAGTAGCCGTCCGGTGACCATTTGGTCCCGGGCTCGTGGCCGTTGTGCTCGCACGCGCAAGTAGAGGCCTCCTGGCCATTTTGAGTGCTTGCCAACACGCCGCACCGCCGTTCCCTCTCGCAGCCGAACACCGGCGTCCGCCCCGCTCGTCGCCGGTGAAGCTGCGCCCCTCCTCCGGCCAAGCCCCCGCCTACATTCAATGCGCCACGGCGCGGGCGTTCGAAAGAGCCCACCCGCGCCCCCTTACATGCACCGTGCCGCGATTCCGGCGAGGTCCGCGCCCCTCCGCCGCGTTTTCGTTCGCCGGCGGTGAAACCTCCGCCGCCCGCCGACGTGGCCTGCTGCTGGGGTCCATCAGGGTCACTGCCTGGTGGCCCCAGGGGCCCGGCTGGCCTAGTTGACCATGGTCAACTTGCTGACTGGGCCGGTCCCAGTAGCTGACAAGTGGCCCCCACCCAATAAACTAATTACATGGGTTAATTTAATTAATATAGACTAATCTGTCACTGTCCAAAGGGCCCGACACTTAACTAATCATAATTAGTTTAAAACAAATCCTATTTCAACTCTGACCCAATGACAGGTGGGCCCCACTGGACCCATAGGTCAGATTTGACTCAGTCAACCGCACTATTGACTGATGACCTCAACATTGCGCCATGCTGACGTCAGCAGACACTATTCTGGATAATGTTGAATTTAAATAAATAATTAAAATCAGAAAATGATTAAAACTTTAGAAAATCATATAAAATAATCCGTAACTCGGATGGAAAAACTTTGTACATGAAAGTTGCTTAGAACGACGAGACGAATCCAGATACGCAGCCCGTTCGTTCGCCACATATCCCTAACATATCGAACACGCAACTTTCCCCCTCCGGTTCATCTGTCCGAAAACGCGAAACACCGGAAATACTTTCTCGGATGTTTTCACCCTTCGTCGGCATCACCTACTACCACGATCGGGCACACCTAGCATCGTTACTTGTCATGTCATGCATCGATATGCATCTGTTGCATTGTATTCATTGTTTCTTCCCCCTCTTCTCTCCGGTAGACTACGAGACCGACGCTGCTGCTGCCCAGTTCGACTACTGAGTTGACGACCCCTCCTTCTTGCCAGAGCAACCAGGCAAGCCCCCCCCCCCTGATCACCAGATATCGCCTATTCTTCTCTATACTACTTGCATTAGAGTAGTGTAGCATGTTACTGCTTTTCGTTAATCCTATTCTGATGCATAGCCTGTCATTGTTGCTACAGTCATTGATACCTTACCCGCAATCCTAAATGCTTAGTATAGGATGCTAGTTTATCATCA
>NC_041389.1:654327069-654328994 GCF_002162155.2 Triticum dicoccoides | reverse complement strand
TTCTTCTCTATACTGCTTGCATTAGAGTAGTGTAGCATGTTACTGCTTTTCGTTAATCCTATTCTGATGCATAGCCTGTCATTGTTGCTACAGTCATTGATACCTTACCCGCAATCCTAAATGCTTAGTATAGGATGCTAGTTTATCATCATTGGCCCTACATTCTTGTCAGTCTGCCTTGCTATACTATTGGGCCGTGATCACTCGGGAGGTGATCACGGGTATATACTATACATATATACATACTACAGATGGTGACTAAAGTCGGGTTGGCTCGAGGAGTACCCGCGAGTGATTCACGGATTGGGGGCTGAAAGGACCTTTGTCCCGACGGCCCTCTATGTGGATCTTTGTGGCGGAGCGACAGGGCGGGTTGAGACCACCTGGGAGACAGGTGGGCCTGGCCCTGGTCGGCGTCTGCGGTTATTTCATAATCACACGCTTAACAAGATCTTGGTATTCGAACTAAGTCTGGCCACTGGCCTATACGCACTAACCAACTACGCGGGAAAGATATGGGCACTCGATGTCGTGGTATCAGCCGAAGCCTTCGTGACATTAGCGACTGAGCGGCGCGCGCCAGATTGGACCGCGTAACATGACTTCCTTTGTAATGGAGGTTGCTAGGTCTGCTTCCGGCCGCCCACGCAATGTGCAGGTGTGCAATGGGCGATGGGCCCAGACCCCTGTGCGTATAGGATTTAGACCGGCGTGCCGACCTCTCTGTTGTGCCTAGGTGGGGCTGCGACGTGTTGATCTTCTGAGCCCGGGCATGAGCCAGGAAAGTGTGTCCGGCCAAATGGGATCGAGCATGTTGGGTTATGTGGTGCACCCCTGCAGGGAAGTTTATCTATTCGAATAGCCGTGTCCCTCGGTAAAAGGACGACCCGGAATTGTACCTTGACCTTATGACAACTAGAACCGGATACTTAATAAAACACACCCAGACAAGTTCCACAGACAACCCGGTGATCTCTTTTCCACAGGGCGACGAGGGGAGGATCGCCGGGTAGGATTATGCTATGCGTTGCTACTTGGAGGACTTCAATCTACTCTCTTCTACATGCTGCAAGACGGAGGCTGCCAGAAGCGTAGTCTTTGATAGGTCTAGCTATCCCCCTCATATTCTGGCATTCTGCAGTTCAGTCCACTGATATGGCCTCCTTACACATATACCCATGCATATGTAGTGTAGCTCCTTGCTTGCGAGTACTTTGGATGAGTACTCACGGTTGCTTTGCTCCCTCTTTTCCCTGTTTTCCTCTTCTTCCCGGATGCCGCAACCAGACTTTGGAGCCCAGGAGCTAGACGCCTCCGTCGACGACGACTACTACATTGGAGGTGCCTACTACTACGTGCAGGCTGCTGACGACGACCGGGAGTAGTTAGGAGGATCCCAGGCAGGAGGCCTGCACCTCTTTCGATCTGTATCCTAGTTTGTGCTAGCCTTCTTAAGGCAAACTTGTTTACTTATGTCTGTACTCAGATATTGTTGCTTCCGCTGACTCGTCTATGATCGAGCACTTGTATTCGAGCCCTCGAGGCCCCTGGCCACTCCCTCCACTCTCTTTCCTAGGCCACCAAACCTACCCACCTCAGTGGGCCTGACAGCTATAGGGCCCAACTTTTCAAACCATCCCTCTCCTTTGTTATCCCCTTTGTTTTCCTCCCCACATATCTGCATTCTCCCTCTCCTGTGTACTTCATCAACCACTTCCTCTAGCATAATTCTCAGGTATACCCAACTCAGCTACTTTTTTATTAATCATTTCCACCTCATTATTCTCCCGAAGACTGCTATCCATTCATTCTTTAACTGAATTGATCTCATCAATCTCAATATCACTTAGATATTCAGGAAATCTGGCATAATCCCAGATTATTGGATTTCTAGGTATAATTTTTATCAATGCCATGTCTATATC
>NC_041389.1:654310757-654326866 GCF_002162155.2 Triticum dicoccoides | reverse complement strand
TGAGTAAAAGCTCCACGACAATCATTTATTCCCTTATCAACATCATGAAGGAAATATGCCCTAGAGGCAATAATAAAGTTATTATTTGTTTCCTTATTTCATGGTAAATGTCTATTATTCATGCTAGAATTGTATTAACCGGAAACATAGTACATGGATGAATACATAGACAAAACATATTGTCCCGAGTATGCCTCTACTTTCTAGCTCGTTAATCAAAGATGGTTATGTTTCCTAACCATAGACATGTGTTGTCATTTGATGAACGGGGTCACATCATTAGGAGAATGATGTGATGGACATGACCCATCCATTAGCTTAGCAATGTGATCGTTACAGTTTCATTGCTACTGCTTTCTTCATGACTTATACAAGTTCCTCAGTCTATGAGATTATGCAACTCCTGAATACCGGAGGAACACTTTGTGTGCTACCAAACGTTACAACGTAAAAGGGTGATTATAAAGGTGCTCTGCAGGTGTCTCCGAAGGTATTTGTTGGGTTGGCATAGATCGAGATTAGGATTTGTCACTCCATGTTTTGGAGAGGTATCTCTGGGCCCTCTCGGTAATACTCATCACTATAAGCCTTGCAAGCATTGTAACTAATGAGTTAGTTGTGGGATGAAGTATCACAGAACGAATAAAGAGACTTGCCGGTAACGAGATTGAACTAGGTATGATGATATCGACGATCGAATCTCGGGCAAGTAACATACCGATGACAAAGGGAACAACGTATGTTGTTATGCGGTTTGACCAATAAAGATCTTCATAGAATATGTAGGAACCAATATGAGCATCCAGGTTCCGCTATTGGTTATTGACCGAGACACCTACATAGTTCTCGAACCCGTAGGGTCCGCACGCTTAACGTTCGATGACGATTGGTATTATGAGTTTATGTGATTTGATGTACCGAAGGTTGTTCGGAGTCTCGGATGAGATCACGGACATGACGAGGAGTCTCAAAATGGTCGAGACATCAAGATTGATATATTGGAAGACTATATTCGGACACCGGAATAGTTCCGAGGTGTATCGGGTATTTTCTGGAGTACCGGGGGGTTACCGGAACCCCCTGGGGGTTAATGGGCCTCTTGGGCCTAGTGGTGGAAGAGAGAGGGCAGGCCAAGGTGTGGCGCGCGCCCCCTAGCCCAAACCGAATTGGACTAGCCCCCCTTTCCTTCTCTCCTCCCCTCCTTCCCCCTTCTCCTTGTTGGAATAGGAAAAGGGGGGGGGACGAAACCTACTTGGAGTAGGATTGCCCCCCTCTGGCGTGCCTCCTCCCCTGGCCGGCCTCCTCCTCCCTCTCCTCCTTTATATACGGGGGAGGGGGGCACCCCATAGACACACAAGTTGATCTTTAGTCGTGTGTGGTGCCTCCCTCCATAGTTTTCCACCTTGGTCATATCGTCGTAGTGCTTAGGCGAAGCCCTGTGCCGGTAACTTCATCATCACTGTCACCCCGCCGTCGTGCTGACAAAACTCTCCCTCGGCCTCAATTGGATCTAGAGTTCGACAAACATCACTGAGCTGAACGTGTGCAGATCGCGGAGGTGCCGTGCGTTCGGTACTTGATTGGTTGGATCATGAAGACGTTCGACTAAATCAACCGCGTTAACTAAACGCTTCCACTTTCGGTCTATGAGGGTACATGGACACACTCTCCCCTCTCGTTGCTATGCATCACCTAGATAGATCTTGCGTGATCATAGGATTTTTTAAAAAAAATTATTGCGCTCCCCAACACATCACCCTCATGTTTTACGAGCAAACTCTGAACATAACATATTGATTCATTTTCTTTTTAATTCTATAATTCACCCGCCTGATTCGGCTTTGTGTATCAATATCATGAGATTTTCCTCCAGATTTACAAGTCGGAGATGTATATGAAGGTATGAGACTACAATCCGTACCTGAATCAACACCATCCTCGTCAGAATCGCTACCTGAATCTTCACTAGCTAGCCTCCAAAAGCGGTTGCTAGCCAGTGAAGGCTTCAAGCATCGTTTCCGATGAGCCGTGCCGAGCGGCGGGGGGTCGGAGTTGGAGAAGCTGGAGCAAGTCGAGCGGAGCGGCGCAGCATCTACACCGCCTCCTGTGGTGGCTGCTCCACCGGGTCTTCTTGAATCTCGATCAGCGCCATGGCCGAACCTAGGGCAGGAAGGGCCAGAACCCCCTCGCGAGATCTGAGTGCCGATTCCCTCATGGCTGGGGCGAGATGCGCGGTCTCGAAGGAGGTGAAGGCCACCCACTTCCTTGCCACGGCCCTCACCGGCGAATCCGCCTGATCCATCCCCCACAGCAGCACCTGGAGCGGATGCTTGCGTCCTCCACGCTCGAAGAGTGACCTCACCTCCGCCGTCGTCAGCCCCTCGACGATTGCCTTCGCCTTCACATACATCGCCTTTTTTGCTTGTGTACCATGATCCAATCTCTCGCAGGTGAGAGCGTAGGTGCGCGTCCCTGCCTACGAACCTCATCATCTTCTCCTCATCGATCTCCACCATGGCTGCAGCGGTCGCCGACGAGCAGAGGAGGAAACGAAGTGTGTGGAAGTGGAAGTGGAGGACAAGGAGAGTTTGGGCGAGCTCACCAGAAGTATCGCCACCTCCACCCGTCGCGTTCCCTCTCCCACCGGTCGCAATTCCTCCCTCACCGGCTCCCGAGGCGTCGCCCCCGCCCCGGGTCTCCCCCTCGATGCGTGCAACATGACAGGGGAACACAATCGCACACGAGCCCTCCTCTGGACCACGTGTCCACCGTGCACCCCCGCTCGTCGATGAGATGTACCGTCATCGGGTGCACGCCCAGCACGACCTCACGACGGCGATATCTGAGAGTCTTCGCCGTCCGGAGATCCGCGGCGAACCACGCCGGCCACCGTCGTGTGGCAAGTTTGCCCAGCGTGTCGTCAGAGAGACGTGACGGGTTGGACATCTCCTCTATCTCTAACTAACTAATCCCCAAATGTAAATAATAAAAAAAATGCATAGTTAGAATAAGTTATTCTTCATCCGAGGTAATTTTACGATCGTTTCATAAATAAAGGAATACAAATAGTTACACTCATAATGATTTAGTACGTAAAAATTGACATAAGAAAAGAAAAATATAGGTCATCATAAGACAAAAAATAGCATTTTTTGTATATTTTACACTATGTTTTTACATTTTTAATTTTATGTAACATAAAATATTTTTAGGCGATTATATATTCTCTTACAATCTCTTTTAAGTATGAAATAAGACAAAATTTACGGAACATAAAATTACGTTGCATTGATGTTAAAATAGAGAAGGGCTAGCAAAAAGGCCCGTACGTTGCAACATATCACACTCTCTTAATTTACAAAAAATGATCTATAATCTGAAAAATTGTACCTAAGACCCAAACAAAGATGGTCTTAACCTATAAAAGTGTAGTTTAAAATTCTACAGGTGTTCTTGCATGTAGATTTAATCCGTATAAAGAATCAGGCAAGTGATGCATTTATTTATGTCATGTTCGTAATGGGGTGTTGTTATGGATGAGTAAAGAAAAATGACAGAAACAAACAATGACACATTTGCACACTATGGAGACATGTGTGCATCAATGGCGGTTTTCACTTTAAGAATCACCAATTTATGGTAACTCTTGAACACTTTTTCACATGCATATTTCTTAAATACATGAAGAGTTGTTAAAAAGATACATGATTTTTTTAATCATAAAAAGAGATTTTTTTTGTCTAGAAAAGAACATTTTTGTATGGTCTCCTCTGGACGCAGGTACTTGCGCCCTATTTCATCACTATCTATTGCCATACATGTCATAGGAATTGGTCCCTGTTTCATGACTATTTATATCTTATCAAACTTGTCTTTTATTTTACTTTTTTGTCAGGATGCCTCATTTTTACTTTTTTTCATGCATGTCCTTTCTTTTTTTTTATATATAGGAGAATAGCGCAACATATCATCTTTACCGGATCTCTTCTGCATTTTCTCTTTTATTTCTTTTATAGCGAACATCTCATCTTTATTGGTCCTTCTTTTATTTCTTGGCTTTAATTTCATGTCCAATCCTGATTTTGAAGAGGTCATCCCCAATCTAAATCAATACCGATATGAAAAAAGATGGATAATGCGTTGTTGATTAGCATTGCAGGCTAGATAATATTTTTTTAAATTGTTAACAGGTAAAATAACATCATCTTCAGATTCAACACATTTTTATAATCAAATTTCATATATAACATGTTAAATTTGAAGTTACGATTTAGAAGATATGAGTATTTTTAGAAAAACGTTTGATATGTACTGTGGGTTTAATGTGAAAAACATTAGGCGGTTTCCTATAAAATAGCAAAACGGACTCCAACATTATGTACGTGCACCGAAAGCCCAACGTACCAAGGATGCCAGGCTCGTCATCACGACAGCGAACTAGCTGAAAATCTTTCCAACTGAGAGCAGACACGTCCACAACTGATGTCACTTCGAAGCTCGCCAACAGTGTCATACAGAGTGTTTTCCCCAAAATATACAAGAATGTACCCACCAGGATACGAGCCATGACTCCAAAATTACGTACTCCCAAAGCTTTCCCACTCCCACCAACCTAAAACTACAGTTCTTGCAGGCAACGCGTCACATAAACCACAAAAGGCATCGATGAGACAGCTCTAGTTCGAGCAAGCCATCTGCAGCACAACCATAGTCCATAGGCAAAAGGCGTGGAGACCCTACGTAGTTCTTGCTAGCAAGGGATCAGCAGACACGTACGTACGCAAACATACATCAGCAGTAGAACATGAACTCCTTGACACTGTCCCTGATCTTGGGGAGCTGCCTCGCAGGCGCGGACCGGGCTGTGGCCGACGACGAGCCCCCGTCCGAGAACTCGTCCTCCATGTAGTAGCGCGCGCGGAAGGCCGCCAAGTGCGCGTAGTACGCCGGAGGAACTGTCACGGTAGCAGTAACCAGAATCAGAAACAAGTCAAAAGACATTGCTGATGTCTAAAATCATGAGCATCTGCCTTGCAAGCTGATACAGAGATTTGAAGACTAGGTTAAATGCGTACCTATAGAAACCGATCGCGTGCACCGGGCGTAGCTGCGAGCGAGGAACCGTCGGAAGAAAAAAGTTAGATAGTTAGATAACAGGGTACAACAGTATGCTGGTTATGCATCATTGATCATGGAGGAAACTGGCTTAGAGCGGCTTACGTGTAGCAAAGATTGTAGGTCAATGTTTGCAGGGCATCAGCACTGAAACGGTTTTCATCGAGAAGAACGTGATAATGTGTCGGGCGGCTTGTTCCCTGTCCAACGGAAAACAAAGAAGCTTCAGTTTCGAGACGAGTACCATGTCTTCATGAATGAGTTGCCCAGTTCAGAGTGAATAGCAAAAAACAACCACTCTACGGGTCATCGTTCCAAAAAACTACCGCTTTTTTAATCTTTTCAGAAGACTACCACAAAATTGTTCTGCTGTTCCAAAAAACCCAAATCGTTCAGAAATATTATGGGACTTCACAGAAATGTGGATCATGTAACATCACCTGAATGCCAGCATGGCTACAGAGGTAGAAATCAAACTCAGTAGGATGACATATCTTTGTGTCAACGACGGTACCTGAGGACAAAGCACACTCGATACTTTAATCTTGTTACCGGAACAGACTCACACATTCGATCTACAAGATCATACCAATATTATGCTAACCAAGTGAACTTACCGGGTAGGATATTCCCACTTCTATCCGTCAGATCCCGCGCACGATGATTTTCAGGAAATAGGCGAGTGTGATGCCGCTTTTGCACAACAACAAATGTGACTGGCGGGAGGTAACCAGCCTGTAAAGTAGCACAAGCCTGGGAACAAGAAGAACATGGTGTAGCAAACAAATTACAAAACGATACAAGGCATGAAACAGAAAATAAAAGGCCAATGTAGCCTTATATAGAGAGGGTCAGAGGGATGAGAAGAACCTTGCGAATTGCATCCATTTCATAAAGCAACACTTGGCTGAACTGTCCCTCACTAACACCATCTCTGCATATTAAATGATTCAGCACCACAAAAATTTAAACACATGTACATTACAAACCTATGCATATTTGGATTCCAGAATTTTTGGAATTTAAACTACGGTTCTTGAATTGTTCAAAATTCAGGCTCCATGGAGCCCGAGCTCTTAAGTGGATTTTCCTATTAAGCAGAGACTAGAATTGATTCTTGAAAAACAAAGACTGATTTACAAACCTATAAAATATAATTCTGTGAGGTTTACATCCAGTTGCTCTGTAGAATGAGAGAAGCAACTCCCTGCAAATTTTCAAAATTTAGAAGTTACTCTTGCAAAGAGAAAACCAGACAAATACTTCCATATCTTGCATTACCTTATCATCCCACCACCGACAAGCCCCTTCTGTGGATCTTTTATTTCTGTGTAAAGATCGGCAATAATTTCTTCCCTATGGGCTTGTGAAGAGACCAAGCATTTGTATTTTGTTACTTCTGGCCAATCCATAGATGCAACAACCTACGATGTGAGGAAGTAGAAGCCTTAGTTCAAAAACTACAAATTCTATGATGCATTCATACTACGGTGCCAAGACGGCAAACAGAAAAAGAGGATCTGTACTAGCCACACAAAGTAAAATGAAAATTAGATATGTAGTATGTTTCTTCCTTGAAGCACAAAAGTGAGAAAAACAAATAGAAACGGAAGTCGGGTGCTATTCATTAGTGCATCTGACTCTGACCGTCTCTTGTCAAATAAACAGACTGCAAATTAACAAACTGTGAGATGATGAGGGAGAGAGCAGAATGACATACTGCTGCAATAGATGGACATGCATCTTCTCCAGCAGCTGGGTGGGTAACATCAGCTCCAAAAACTATAGTAGGCACGTCAGTCAGAAGGGGTATCCTCTTGTACAAAGCATCTTCAAGTACCGTATTCCGACCTCCAACCTAATCACAAAATAGCAACGGTCTCAGCATTCCGCAGGCCTGATTGTCGAGCAGCTAGCAGTTGATTCATACCTTAACATTGATCTTCAGAGAAAGATTTTCAAGGTATTGTTTCCCACCCTTCTGAACATTCTTGGGTAAGCAGCACTGAGTTATTACTCCAAGCTCGGTTTCACAGAGCCGTTTTATCTTTCCTGCATTAGATGGCAGAAATTTGGAATTAAAACTGATTTCTATTTTAAAATAGTCAGATATCAGCTCAGGGAATCAATTCATAGAGCATACCATAAGAACCACTAATATCAGGTAATATGATGATCAATAATTCAAGTTGCTTCCCTTCTAGACCTTGCTTAGTGAGCACTTCTGCAGAATGCCTATGGATATTTCTGATTGCAGACTCCACAGTGTCCTGACGGCGCGCTTGTGTGATATTCACGCATGGTTCCATGTTCATTACCTACAACAGGAAAATTTATTCAGTCAGTATATATGATGCTAGCGACAGAGGTTCATTCCAGAAGAAGAAAAGGTTACCATGCCAATGCTATTGCACATGTGAGCCAGATCACGGCAAAACATGCCAATGTCGTTTGGATGAAGTCGAGACGCGAAAGTTAGACATGCCCAATAGTTGATAGATCCTCCATTCACCATTCTCTGGGAAAAACAACGAAATTAGAATTACTAAGACTGATGTAGAAAGCAAATGAAATAGACAAAAGATATAGAAACATCGCTACAAACAACCAGGCAAATTAAGTATATACAATCATTTGAATGCATGATATCATATATCAAGAAGTTTAGAGACTGACATAAATGTTCTCCACTTACATGTTAGTGCTAAATAACATGCAAGACAAAAGTGATATTGATAATACTAAACATAAACACTGAGCATAACAATGTTGCCGAGAAAGGAAATAGGGTCTAGGGTATAATACCTTGTTTATCATGTTCCATTGTCCTACTGAAGGATTACATTCTTTTTCCCGTCCAGAGTCATGATATTTAAGCTAACAACAGGAGAAATATTGAAGAGGTCAAATAAATAAAAATGTATGTAAAAACAGTAAGGACATTTTCTTTAGAAAAGCAGTTACCCTTGGGGCAGGTAGTACACGAGCATCGACCAATGCAAGTTGGTTCATGACTTTCATGCCAAATTCTTTGGAATATTCATCATTGCCATAATTATTCCTATTAACAATCTGGGAAGATAAAAAGAAGGAATCAGATCATATATCCTCAAATCAAACGCATACAAATATGTTGATATAAGAGCAATGCAAAACTGTACACTTATGCTATGCTACAAATACCAACTGCGGAGTAAATGAGAAATAAGGGCTAATATTCACCTCTAGAACACTGCTCTCCCGTTGAGCTGGTCTTTCACATGCCATCTTTAGTATGCTTGAAACTTGGCGTTCATTCAACTTCCGAGAATATCTTTGCCCTCCAACAATGCTGCAAACCTGAAGAAATCATATGTACAAGCTATTGATTTAACTACAAAAACAAAAGTTAGCGAGTCACAAAAGAAGATCAGCCATAAGCACCTCCATAGGCAAATAGACCGGTCTGCTGTCACTGCCAGCCTGAAGGCATGGCCAATTGGTATATTTCAAATTGTAATTGTATTGCTTCTTAAAGTACTGGACTACTGATACGCGCACACCATCTTGATCAAACCTGCAATAGCAAACAATCACAGGAAAATTGCAGTTGAGCTCATTTCTACCTACACTATAAATAATCACAATTCATTTAACAGTGTCATGAACTAAATAAATGAAAAGGTAAAGAAAGTGCATGAAGTAAACAAGGTATAAAAGTGAATAGATACATTAATTCCTTCAATGGAGCTGAGGATACACTAGTGATCTTGTAGCGTATGGTTTTATCCGTCCGATGAGTGGCCTCAACCCGGACACCTCTAAGGGCTTTCTTCAACTATATAAAGCAGAAAAGAAAAGGGAATGCAACAGTTAGTTCGGTAGACAGAAGAAAAATAGTAATTAATAAGAATGGCTGTGTGCATCACACTGATGCAGAGGCCGGGGGGTTTAACCTCCTTTTCAAAAAAGAGAGAAGAAAAAATAATAGTTAAGGAGAACAATAAGCCAGCATCACTCATACCTTAATGCGATCCTGATCAATCAAGGGCCTTGAAGCATCTCGGATATTCAGATATTCAAGAGCAAATTCCAGCGCTGCTTGGGCCTTGTAAAATGCCGTTGCAGAAATATCTGAGAAGAAACAATCAAATGACAAAAATTAATGACAGTCTTTTTTCCAAGACACTATAAACTTTGGAACACAGAGTTTTCAGGTCACAAGAACACATTTAGGCACAGCTGTACCAATATTTAGTGACAATCCCATCTGTGTGGGGCGAAGACTTTGGTAATAACCCCTCCAGCATTCGACACCGTTGCCAATCGCGCCACCATGTCCAAATGACTGAGAGAAGAACGATCTAGAGATCGATACATACCTGTTTCAATTTAAAGAAGATGCAAACAAAATTTTGAATTACAAATATAAGAAATGAAAACAGGGTAACTCAGAGAATGAAAATTTTCTACTCCACATCAAGAAAGTATTAATGGATTACTTTGTTGTGGGGCTCTCCCTTAGGGCGATGTCGAGAGCTTGGATAGTGTCCTGTGGAAGCTCCCTGCTTCTACCAGCCAAAAACTGCCGAACGCTGTACATATCCAGATTTGAAGCAAGCTTTACGGTCACCTTGTATTCCTCCTCCCTACAACACAAGAACTAGTACTATGTAAAAACCATTACATGAACAAGCAGGTTTTGATCACAATAAGGAAAACTGAAATGTCTTCGTTCTACCGTTTATTCGCTTTCGCGGCATTAGCAAGTTTGACGACAAATACTTTGCTCTTGAATGGCAGTGCACCAGCAGTATATAGGCTCTTCCTTCCATCATAAACAGGCAGCCTACCGTCCAAGTGTTCCTTGTGCAATTTAACTAGTTCGTTGATTATTGATCTGTTCCATCCGCGAGACCTCGTTTCCGGATCAATTGCCACCTGCGCAAGAGGAAGATGGTTGTTATACTGAAAATTAACCATGAGCATGATGCGCCTGCAGAAACTATTCACCCACTTTTGAAGGTGAAAATTAACCATGATGATGCGCTTGCAGAAATCAAATTATTCACCCACTTTTGAAGGTGAAAATTAACCATGATGATGTGCTTGCAGAAATCAAATTATTCACCCACTTTCGAAGGTGAAAATTAACCATGATGAAGTGCTTGCAGAAATAAATTATTCACCCACTTTTGAAGGTGAAAATTAACCATGATGATGTGCTTGCAGAAATCAAATTATTCACCCACTTTTGAAGGTGAAAATTAACCATGATGATGTGCTTGTAAAAATCAAATTATTCACCCACTTTTGAAGGTGAAAATTAACCATGATGATGTGCTTGTAAAAATCAAATTATTCACCCACTTTTGAAGGTGAAAATTAACCATGCATGTGCTTGCAGAAACTAAATTATTCACCCACTTTTGAAGGCGAACCTTAAAATTTGCATGAAACTTGTTACTAGAAGTTGCCTGATTTTGGTATCTGTTTGTTTCTTTACTAACATTTGGATTGGCTTTGACATAAACATGTGAGTGGTTCTATTTTGATCCAAATCAACTTGATGGTTCAAAATACAGCTTATAACGAATTCAATTCACAAGATCATGCCAAAAAAAATGCACAAAGATACGCGCAAAATATTTACGAATACTATTTGCGAGAGTGAATATTTACAACATCACCGAACGTAACGGGTTCAAACATACGTACATCGTAGTGGTAGATCTCCTTGTCGGCGACCTGCACGAGGAAATGGTTGGCGCGGACGCGGCACCTCCGCCCGATGGTCCCGAACCCCGGCCGCGCCGGGAACTTCTCCGCCTTGCTCGACACCGGCGGCAGATTCGCTGGCGCCGCCGGCGCCCGAGGCTCCATGACGACCCTCCGCTGCTCCTCCGCTGCCACCGGAGCCGAGGACGACGACGACGGCCGCTCGCCTGCGGCCTTAGAGAGCACCATCATCCGCTCCACCTCGGCACCCAGCACCTCCACCGCCGCCGTCGGGGCCGCCACTGGCTGGCCGGCTCGGCCAGGTCCAGTGCCACCGTAACGCGGGTAGTGCTCCCCCACAGCGGCGACGCCACCCCTCTCGCCAGCTGCAGGCTGCGAGGGCGACGAGGTGTAGCCGCCTCGACCACCTCGGCCTCTCGCCGCGTCGTCGCGATGTCCACCGCGCTCGCCACCTCGGCCGCTCCCTCGGCCGCCCCCGCCGCGTCGGCCATGTGGCTCCTGTTCGCCGGCATGGCCGCGTCCGTGTCCTCCGCGGCCGCGCTCGCCACCGAGGTCCCCGCCCGGTCCCGTCCCTCGGCCGCCTCCACCACCACCACCCCGTCCGCGGCCACCCTCCTGCGCTCCGGAGGGCTCGCCGCCGCGGCCGTGGCCGCCGCGCCTGCCACCTCCACCGCCTCGCGCAGACATGGACAAGCTAGGTCGGTACCCTACCTATGGAGTTGACAGCGGCACAGGAGAGCGAAGCCTTTTGGAGGTGAAGCGGCTTGGGCGACGCTATATAGAAAGACGGAAAGATGGGCTCGCGGACGTATCGCTCATAAGAGAAATGCCAATGACATGCGGAGCCAGGCAGGCACGAGCCCGCGTGTCAGGGACTGGGAGCGGGGAGCGCCTCGGTACACGCGTGCAGCGGAGCCGGAGCGGTGCCATCGACGTACGGACCGGGGTCGTCGCATCGCATTCTCCTCCTCCTCCTCTGCCTCTCGCGCTCGCGGAACCGGCGCACGTTCTCGCGCGGCCCCACCACGTCTAATCGCCATTAACGCACGCTGCGGCAGAGGCAATGATGAAGGATTATCGGGGCGCGTGGCGGCGCATCAAAATTTGGCCCGTGAACCGCTGCGCTGCGGTGGCCGAATCGATCGTGCTTTCTTCCTAGCACGCAGCCCACACCCCAAATCGTGCTAGCATTTTTTTTCCCGGGGTAAAAGGAAGTGTTACAATCAAGAGGCCACAACTCCTCGATATAGGGTGGAACCGAGCGTACCCACACATCCGTGGTCCACTCGGAGCGGCTATAACTGGTCAACCGATCTGCAATACAATTTTGGCTACGATAAATTTTTTAAGGTAAAAACTTCCTATTACTCATTAGTTCCTTTATCTCAAGGACTAAATGACCATAAGCTGATCTAATGAGACCATTGCTAGACAATGATGAAACTCCGCTTCCAAAGCATCGTTACAATGGAAGATGTAACGGTAAGCGGTGAACAACACTGCACCTGACTCATCTCGAAGAATCATCCTCGCTGCGGCAGACCCATCCGAGTCCCGAAATGACCCATCCACGGATAGGGCGACGGTGCCCGGCGCTGGTGCTGGCCACGGAGCGGGGTGGCGAGTCTCTGAAGCTGACTTACCAGGCCCAAGGTCGGACACACTCATCTTCCCTTTGATTATCTCGTCTGTACTAAAGCGTCCAGCGAGTTTGATAGACTTGTGATAGCTATCCAGGAAATCCACAGTGACGTCCACCGGTGGGCATTCCTTACCATGTGAAGCATCTGTCCTCAACTGCCAGATACGCCATATCAGCGTGACCACCATATCCCGGACATCTTCTGAACACAAAGTAAGCAGATTCAATAACCACTCCTTGTCGGAGTTAACCAAGGAATCATCCGGCAGTAGGGGCCAACGGGATCTCATTCCCAACCATATATTGCGCGCGTGAGTGCAAGCAACTAAAGCATGGAAACCGTTCTCCTCCTCCACACCGCATAAAGGACATGTAGAGCGCTTAGATATGTGTCCGTACCGTGTAGCTCCAGCTACACAAAACCACACTCTTTTGCAAAGTATCGTCGGCAGCGCTCCAGAAACCACTTTCTGAGCTGTAATCCGCATCTTTAGAGGCACCGATGACTTCTACACACTATTCCATATTGATCTCTTGTCGTTCGGTGCCAAAGAAGAAGCACCTCCCGCAAACGCTGTGTCATGATCACATGTAGCCAATTTGTAAGAACTCCTGACAGAAAATTGTCCAGTCTTCTCTGGATACCAAGAAATGAAATCACAGCGCTGCCTTGGATACGTTCTGATTTTCAGGATAAAATCTATGTCCATCTGCTAAAAACTCTGCCTTAGTCGCTCCATCCGCCATGCACCATGCTCATCAAGGAAATCAGAAACACGGTTCAGGTGGGATGAACGTTTCGGCGTTATAGAGCGAAAAGAAGAGGCCCTCGGGATCCATGGATCCCTCCAGGTTCTGATCGAAGCACCGTCCCCTACCAGCCAAATAATACCCTTCTTTAGTAAATCCAGACCATGCAATATTCCTTTCCAAACTGCTGAGCCGCTATTGGAAAAAATCGTGTCTAGCAAATGCCCTGCAGGAAACTACTTTACCTTCAACAATCTAGCACATAGGCTATTTGGTGTATCAATGAGTCATCAGGCCTGTTTAGCAAGCAGTGCCTGGTTAAAAGCCCTCATATCTCTGAAGCCCATGCCTCCGATAGCTTTAGGTAATCTCATCTTGTCCCAACTGAGCCATGCCATCTTACTCTTCCCTTTCTCAATGCCCCACCAGTACTGACGCATCAAGCGGGTTAACTCATCACAAACAGAAGCTGGGAGCTTAAACACACTCATCACATAAGCTGGAATAGCCTGAGCAACTGACTTAATTAGGATCTCTTTATTGCCTGAAGACATGTATTGCTCACTCCAGTCAACCAATCTCTTCCTTAATCTTTCTTGAACTGTTTCAAATTTACCTTTATGCATTCTACCTTCCGGCACAGGCAAGCCTAGGTGCTTAGGCTCAAAAACCTCCTGCGTAATCTCCAACACTCTCTTTACCTCGGATGCAACCGTAGGCAAGCAATGATCTAAGAATAGGATGGAACACTTCGAGGGATTAATCAACTGGCCCCTGGCCGCTGCAAAAGTGCTCAACAAACCTTTCACCAGATGTGCCTGTTGTTCTGAAGCTTGGAAGAACAAGAGTGAATCATCTGCAAACAACAGATGAGAAATCTCTAGAGCAGATCTACATATTTTTATCCCTTTCAGACCGTCCTCTGCCATAGATTTATTGATCAAAGCTTAAAGTGCATCGGCAATGAAGAGGAAAGGAAAGGGGGATAATGGGTCACCTTGTCGTAAACCTCTGGATGGGGTAAAGGACTCCAAAATTTTACCATTGAACTTCACTGAATACTGACCGAAGAGACACATGCCATTACTCGTGAGACCCAAGTCTGTGAGAAGCCCCACTTTAGAAGATCCCTCTCCAAAAATATCCAATCTACTCTGTCATACGCTTTGGAGAGATCGAGCTTGTAAGCACACAGGGCAGGAGAGTTTTCCTTTAATGACTGGATATAATGAATACATTCGAAAGCAATTATCGAATTATCAGTAATAAGCCTACCCGGTACAAAGGCACTTTGATTATCAGAAAAAAGATCCCCTAGGATGGGTCTCAATCTGTTCACCATGCATTTGGAAACAATTTTATAAACCACATTGCACATACTAATTGGTCAAAAATCCTTTAGTTCGAGGGGATGAGGAACTTTAGGAATCAACAAAATTGTCGTGTCATTCACGCCATCCGGCATAATTCCGTTATCAAAAAATTCCTGGACTGCCGAAATAATATATGTCCTTAGCACCCCCCCCCCCCAATTCCGCTGATAAAAGCGAGCTAGTAGACCATCAACCCCCGGAGCCTTAAGGGGCCCTATTTGGAATAGCGCGTCAGATATTTCCTTCTCTGAGAACGGCACACTCAAAGATTCATTCAGCACTGGGGTAACTTTGGGAGTAATACAATCCAGCACCACATCAGGATTAAGTGTTGGATCCTTTGTGTAAACTTCCTTGAAATATGAACTCGCCATCCTTTCCATCTTGGACGGCACAGTGCATCAAGTTTCATTATTCGTCCGTAGACGTTGAATATGATTTCGTCTCGCTCTCCACATTGCTCGACGGTGGAGGAACTTGGAGTTTCGCTCACCCTCCTTGAGCCACGTAATACGCGCCCGTTGGAGCCACATCATCTCCTCTCTATAAAGGAGTTCATCAAGCTGGTTCATCTTGCTACGAATAAGATCCCGATCCGCCCCTGCCAGCTGAAGGTCAGCTAGTTGGCTTCTTAGGGTTTCGATATCCTTTAATACATTGCCGAAATTTGCAGAACTCCATGATTTCAAATCCTTCATAAGCTGTTTCAGGGACAACACTACCGAACCTAGACCACCGGCAGGCTTGTTCTTTGCCCATGAGTTCGCCACCACCTCAGGTAGACCCGGATGGTGTTCCCACATAATTTCATATCGCACTGACCGACCTTGCTGCTTGATCCTCTGACCTCCATCCAACTGAACAAGAAGAGGGCTATGATCAGAACAAGGAGAGACCAAGTGACTCACTTTGGTTGCTGGGAAAAGATTACGCCAGGCCTCGTCCGCGCACGCGCGGTCTAGCCTCACTTGAACATTCCTATCACCTTCCTGCCCATTATTGTATGTGTATGGAAACCCGGTGAAGCCCAAGTCCTCAAGTTCAGACAACAACAAGCAGTCCCTAAAGGCTAACATTTGTGATCGCAGGGTCCTGGAGGGATGCTCATGCTGCCACATAGCTTCGTTGTAATCTCCACATACCACCCACGGATCCTGCGAGATAGCTCGAAGCCTAGTCAAATGATCCCACATAGATTGCCGATTTTCGACCCTAGGCTCGCCATACACGAACATTCCTCTCCACGAGTTTCCTCCACCCACATCATCAACGTGCACATCAATATACTGATAGCAAGCGTCCAAAACTGTCACCTTGAGAGATTCATCCCAAAACAGAGCCAAACCACCGCTCCTACCATTTGCTATTTACATTGTGAAAACCTTTTAGACATAGTCTCCACTTGAGCTTCTCCATTTTAACCACATCTTGCCTAGTCTCACTTAAGAAGACTAGTTTGGGGATATTGCCTTTGGTGAGGGTCAACACCTCTTGAACTGTCCGGCGGTCCC
>NC_041389.1:654298487-654310579 GCF_002162155.2 Triticum dicoccoides | reverse complement strand
GCTGTCTTTGGAGTTTTTCACACGCTTACTGCTTGAGCTGCTGCTCGTAGGCGAGTTAGACTCCTTAAGATCAATACCGCTACCATCAGTGATAGTAAGCATCAATTTTGGCTGACCTGAAGCATTACCAAGTTCAGCCGCATCCATGTTCAACCTCTTCTTGGGGTCCTTGTCCACTTCCATCCTGTCTTTAGGATACTTCACCGGGCTTGAAGCCGTGTCCAAGGTATCAGGATCAAGCCTCTCCCGACCGGGACTAGGTGGAGCATCATGACTTCCACTCTTCCCCGTGAAGGGCGCGACCCGGCCATACTGCCAGGGTTTGATTCTGCCCGAGGCTTGTTAGGTGCATCTGCATACAACCAGTCTCCATATTTGAGCTTCTTCTCGTCATGGATCCCTAGTCCACACTCCTTATGCTCATGACCAACAAGGCCGCACACCTTGCAAAACCTGGCTAGTTTTTAATACGAACCAGATACACCTGTCGTTCCTTTGCACGAATGATACTAACAAATTTCATAAGAGGCTGTTGAATGTCATGATTCACACGCGCCCTTATATAGTGACCTCTAGTGTTTCTGTTCAGACGCATCTCCAAAATATCGCCTGCACCCTTCAGTAGCTTCTCCACAATGTTCTTCTTGCAGTAAGAGTCAGGTAACATGTGGATTTGGAGCCATATTGGCATGTGAACGAAGCTTACATCCTCACCTCTACTGAACCCATCATATGGGCACATCAACACCGCCCAATTGCGGAACAACCATGGCCCCTACATCATCATACGCTCCCAATCCCCCAAGCAAGATGCCTGGACGATGAACCGATTAGGGACAACAGGCCGAAACCTTACGTGTTGCGCCGGATGCCTGGACGATAGAACGCAAATTGGCTGAAATTCTTGTCGGTGTGAACCCTAGCCAAGGCGAGCCACCAGACGCTTTCTTTAATCTCAGGATCTTCCTCATCGATCTCTACATCCTCGAACTCCTCCGCGTTGAGATCCTATTGGTCAAAGTAGTTTTCCAAATCAAATTTGGCGGCCGCCACGCCGCCACCGCTCGCGGCAGAGTTGGCATCCGAGGGGGACGATCAAGGGACGATCTGGGGGCTCCGCCTGGAAGGCAATGGAGCGCGCAGACCAGGAGATCGGTCGAAGCAGGGGGAAACCCGGAGGCGATAGCGGGAGCGTAGGGGATATTCCAATTGAACAATAAATCGTGCTACCACTTGGCTTCGCGTCTATTTATTGCCCCAGTTTAGACTACTAGCCACAATGAAGAGTAACATACATATATCCTAAACTATGTTACTATCTTCATAATGGGTAGTAACATAAGTGTGGTGTCATGCAAAGCTTCATTTATTAGGTTATAGTCTCATATTACATTGGAACATGTGATGTTACAGTAACTAGCTAAGTTACTCAAACTACCTCTCTCATTATTAACTCACTAGTCATCAACCTGTGCAACTGCACGGGCTAGCACTTGTGGCAAATGAAAAATCATTAGCAATTTTTCAATGGAAAATATTTTTTAGATTTAAAAAATTAAGTTATTTTTTTTAAATATTTTTCATACACTTCCATATGTATGCTATTGAATTCTGATGTGTCTTGTTTGCAGCATTATCATTCATCTTGTGAAGGTTGTCATGCTTTTTGAAATGCCAATATGGAATTTGTTTCTTTGATTAAAACTAAAGTTGTATTCCTTACTTAGGCAAGCTTTATTCTCATTGTTTGATAGATTTAAACACGATGGACCTGTGCGGCCTCTCGTCTGAGTTCACTTTTTTTGTTTGACATGTACATATAAAAAATCTACAGGATTGTAAAATTTTTGAGAGAACACCCAGAGACAATTGGTCGGTTTCTTTCCTTATTTGGTCGCATTACATACCTTTTTTTTGTGATAACACTTGCAGCATACCCGACAAATAGAATAATTAGTTAATGCATGCACATGAACCCGGAAACCGAAGTATACATGCATATAGTATTTTATTATACCAAATTAAAAGCTACTACACAATATAATCGGTGGTTTTCCTTGGTCCACGAAGAAGAAATGATAATAGATTGCATCAAAGATATCTGCACCGTCACTTCATGTTTTCAATCGATATATCAACTTTGTACTAACTTTAGTAGTATAAAGTTGGGTCATCTATTTTGAAACGGAGGGAGTAGCTTTCATGAATACTGCTTCATTTATATGCCAAACGGCCAACTACTCTTTTCTATAAAAACTGACACGTAACACAGTACATAAGAAAAGCAGTTGCCTAAGGGACCTATTTAAAAATATTCAAACTTGATTGAATTGTTTGACTCTAGCATGAAATGGGAAATAGTACAAAATTTAGACTGTTTTTCACATCTTGCAAGACCACTCACACGACAGGGATCATTGTTCTTCAGCTTCAATTAATACTATAACAATAGAAGCAGAAAAAATGATGTTATATGGTGCATATCACGTATGAGACAAAAAATATAAAATAAAAACGTCTGTACATTTTTGTGATCTTCATACCACATTCTTTTTGGAGATTCCATATCACGAATTAGCCCAATATATTGAAGGTATATATAGTCATGTGCACATCAAAACACAAAAAATATTTGTGACGGATATTCGGCAGATGTGCGTGAGATAGTATTAGTAAACTCATAACGGGTTGTTAACTTATCTCAAATACTATTTCCTATGATCTCTATGCATTATGAAAATATATATTATAACCCAGAAAATACCAAACGTTCAGCTTTTTGTGCTTACCCAGATGAGAATCCCAATTTGGATTGCATAGATAACAGTATATGTAACACCTTGGAAGGCTGTTTTTCTTCTTCTGAACTGGACCTTAGAAGAAGGTTGATCCTTCAGGCCAAGTTATAAGAGAACAACAGAAAACAAAAAGAATTTCAGTATATGAACATCCACGTAAACATAATAAGAATAAATTCAGATATCAATGTGTTACCAACTACCAGTTTCCCGGACTTGCAAATAGAAAGTATCTACGGATAACCACTTTCTCTACTGCCAAGGATTATTTGGATCCCGTTGAGAATACGTGCAAAGCACATGGGGTTGCTTCCAGTGGATTGTGTGTCATTGTGAAGTCTGATATGCAAAAATATGGTGTAGGAAAGCTAAAGAAAATATGACCATGACATATCAAATGTGAGCTTGCACTTTTAATTATAGAATATTTCTCGGCATAAAGCATACTTGCACATGCTAATTGGGCCAAATAGCCATTTTATTTGAAACTTAAAGAATAATAAATTCAATTGCTAAAAAAACTACTATTGCATCAATCGTTTTCGTTCATACATACTGGCATATTTGTGGTCTAATATAGAAGAAACTAGTAAGTGTGCACGTGCAACGCACGTTTCGACTAATATTACAAGCAGATTTGAGAGCTCACATCCACAAAAAAGATTTAAATGAGTTTGACGAAATGCTAGAATTTATCAGAGTGCAAGTATACTAAGATGGCCATCTGTCTACAACATGTGTTTGGTCATGGCAATTGGGTCACAAATAATGATGGAGAAAGCACGTACTCATGCAATTTCAGTCTACACATAAATGAAACAATAACAAAATTAATCTGAAAACAATGTGCACTTAATAAATAATCATATGGTATGTCCATTTGTGCATCCTAAAAAAATTAGTTAACAATGTATTCTAGTGCTGTCCACAGTTGTTTGAAAACTGGACGGGCTAAGGATAACAGTGACATGTTCGTCCATATTGTCATACATGGAAAACCTAAATCTTTGAACTGAAGTTGTAATTTAAAGCACCACATTAAGACTTCATATCATATTTTGTGATGATCCAGTTGCACAACAGAGGAACAAACTACCAAGCCAAAATTATACAGCATATTTTGTGATGATCCAATTGCACAACAGAAGCACAAACTACTGAGCGAAAATTATATATTCAAAGTTTGAACTCAAAGTAGAATAGCTATGGCAACACATATATTCCACCTTATTTAGAACAATGATATACAGTTTGAAGTTAGAATGGTTGGAGAAATAATGTACCTAAACATTAGCTCATATACTGCAGCTTCACATATGCCTTCTCAATTAAATTATTAATTGCTTCCTTCTCCCAGTTCAGTCCATACTGCTGAACAAAATAGTAAGTAATTTGGTGAGAATCAACACAAGCCATCTCTCCAAGTGCATTCTCTATTTTATTAACCTGGCCTTGTAAACATAACATAATTCTACCATCCAAATCGCAAGCTTCAACCACCGCCACAACAGCTGTAGCATCTATATCAAGCCTCCGCCTTTCCTCGTCATCACTTGTCTTAACCCTCCGTTGCATCACGATGACAACTCAGTCACATCCCAATCTGAAACCAATGTTAAACAATCTGATACATGTGATTACCAAAAATAGACTGGTTTAGGCATAAACAACTTTGATCACAAGACTTTAGGCTTCATATGTGCATCGAGTGGGAAAAATGGCAGACCACACTCATTATGTAATGCCTTTTAGGAACCAAAAAATACATCTTACATAATTCAAGACACATATCTAATTGTCTCAAATAATAAAGACAGCAAACAACGTCCTTGATACATATAGCACAATAGGAGGGGAGTCGTATGCATACCCGCTTTTCTGGATACTCAACATTTGGTTATCAATGTATCAAAGCAACATAAATCGCAATGTCAATTACTCTTTAGGGGGTTGAACAATCAGAATGGTTTTAATCGGAATGATATGCATATTTGGTACGGAAATAACTGTATAGAAATGATATACACTACCAGTTTTGAGACCATTGAAGTTTGCTACTGTGAAAAAATCATCCAGTTTAACAAAGAACATTCAGCACCTTCAACTTCTTAGCCATTTATCCATATTTTAATGTGTTAGGTGCAACAGTATATCGATGTAGTGCTAGTTAAAGTCCTTATCCAATAGCAAACTATACTGGTTCTATAAAATATAAATGTCAAAATAAAATGCATGCGGCAGAAATATGTAACAAATATTGGTTAGGAAAAAATCTAAGTGAACCTCACATATGACCTCTGTCAATGATTACTGTGGTCACTTTTCTTTCCTGGCTTGTTTCTCCGTCTCTCTGTTTGAAGTTTTTTTCTTAGATGGACTCGTTGAAGGGTAAAAGGTTATACAGAAAAGCTAGAGAACACAAAACATCAGATTTGCTGCTTCTTTTACCCTTCATCACAAGAACAGGTTAAGCCTCCATGGAGGAATCACATGCGCCGATGCAATTATTGAAGGAAGAAAATACCAAGACCCATGGCCCCACATCATCTCCTGTACAAATAATCAATGACCATGGAAACATCATACACACATTAAATGGAAAGGTAAGTGAACAGATTAATTAGAAGGGGAATGGAGATAAAATAATTAGGCCATTGGTTGTATAAAACAGAACTGGTTTCTTTGAAAAGACCATACATTTGTGTAGTTACTGATAACACGACGCATTATAACTGTGTGGCGTCATAAATATCAAGAGTTTGAGAACTGCACACTACATCATACACACTGCTGAGATATGATCTTAAATTAATTAAGATTTGTTGATGCATTGTTCTTAAATTTCATGTGCCAGATCTTACAAATGGGTTATAAACATGGCTGACACTTACCAAAACAGGGTGCTTTTTTTGGGCGATGAAAGAAACTGTAGTATTTGTCAATACTACAAAAGAGGGGGGTTGTTGATAATTGGAAATACCATTGACAGAGGCTTGATAGACAAGTGGATTATAGATCAGTTATTTCCTAACGTCAGTAACACCATGATCTTGTACTCGCTTTTTGCAAATCATGGATCAACAACCTGTGATCTGGTACCAATTTTTGTCACAACAGCGATCTCCGAAAGTCACTCGCTGGAGTGTTTTATGCTTTCCGACAGGTACGTGCATGAAAGACGGATTTCTCCTGAACCGATTGGAAGCCTAGGGCAACATGGACGTACACAAGGGCTAGCCCAACCATGCAGGTAGATGGATAATAGACGTCATGTTGATGCTGGTCCAAGCGTACAATATCCACGACGAGCACAACGTGGGTGGATAGACGTATTTTGTCTTGGGTTCAAATTTTTTTGAAAAAAAGGGATAGGGGAAACAAGAAGAGGGGAGGGGACCTGCACCTTGGATGTTTGGAGGCGACAGGATCCACTACGGAGAGGCGACGCCGCCGGCTGCACGGACCAGATTCTCTCGAGGACGAACAGGTTGGCGATGTTGGGCGTTGCCGTCGCCGGCGTCGTGGGCAGGAGGATTGCAGACTCGACGGCGTAGGCTGCCTCGATGGCCTGGAACTCCGCCTCGGCGTCTCGGTCGTCTGCGGCCTACCAGTAGAAATCGTCAGCGTCGTGGGCAGTGTGGCCACCGGAGCTAGGGCAGCAGGTCGGGCATCGCGTGAGGACGCCGCGGGGCTGGGGCGTGTTGGGAAATAGATGGGACAATCATTATCCAGATCGTGGGAGGATCAGCGGGGGCAGCGAACGGCGTGGGAGGATCCGCGTGCGGCAGCCCGCCAGGGCTGTGGCGTCTATTGGGAGTAGGGCGTCAGTTGGGAGGAGGGGATGGAGGGGGCGAGGGCCGAGGGGTCGTGCGGGCGTGCGGTGTTGACAGCGGTTCTTTTTTTTTTCCGAACGGCAGGTGGGTTAGCGATCGATGGAGGCTTATTGCATGGCTTGTTTGCGTTAAACACCTAAGGATTCAGGGCTATTAGATCTTGATAATGGATGGGTCTGATTGTTTGGATCTGCTCCTCTCTTTTTTTTATATAGTGGTAGTAGATAAGAGAATCGTTTTCTAGATGTACAAATACGATTAGGGTAATCAGGTCTACCAGTTAAAGTTGATACACATAATAAAGTTTCCTACTTTGAATTTAAGTCTCTAATGAAATATATGCATTTGCGTACGCACCACAGAACTTAAATTATGGAGTTCCTAGAAAAAACAATAATCTTAGGGAATTTATTGCTGAGTATAAACCTTCATGCCACCAGGATGAGATGAGACCAAGCGTGCAGAATCAATCACCGGATGACCAATGCCCCTATAAGGCTCCATCTATACTGTATATGCAAGTTTATTAGTGATGCCATCAATCATCAGTGGTGGAGAATCTCCTGGATATGACCGAGCAGAGGAGAGGCGCATTGCTTACCGATAATACTCGAAACTCTATTCGATCAATCCGAGTTCAGGCGTCCAGGCCGGCCGGCCGGCCACATCAGTACGTACAACGCTACAGGAGACGTTAGGTTTGCAAAGATAATGGCCGCTGCTTGTGAAGGCGCACAGCGACAGGCGGCTGCCATGCATCTGCACAACATCAATCAATCAGTACGGGCTCATGCATTGCTACAGGATCAAACTCGGTCATCCCCATCATATTGGCTGCCAGAGAGAGATCGGCTAGAGGTGACCACCTTGCATCTGCGCAACACAAATCAATCAGGACGTGGGCATGCATGGTTATCAGATCAAACTCGATCATCCGGTCATCTCCACCAGATCTGGAGGTGCCTACGATTTAGAGATGCTTTTCGTTTTCGTTTTTAGGGTGCAATAAAGATCCAATCAACGGAAAACGAAAAACGTAATACATACAGATGACTCCTCCGCTCCTTTAGTTTTCTATTGGAATCAATTCCAGCACAGATCGTACCTTGTGATAAAATCATGTAGAAGGAACGCCGTCAGATGGAGGGAGGAAGATCAGCAGTGAGCATCGCTAGATGATATGCCGGCGTTCAGGGCGGCGATGTGAAGTTCCGTGAAGCTGCAGAGGATTTGTTTTTTCGGCGGAGTGGAGGAGTTTTCTCCTTTGCAAATACGTGAGATTATTCAGGAAGGAGGCGTACGTTTAGGGGAAGCAGCCGAGGGAAAGAGTCTGCATGCATGTTTTTTATTTACTACTAGCAAACATGCCCGTGCGTTGCAACGGGAGACAAAAAAAGTTACACGCAAGCCAAATAAGTATGACTCAATACCCCAAATTATGAGCGTCCTCTATTTTCACACGGTGGCTCACCATGTTTTCACTTATCTTTCTCCCCACCCTCGTTGATGATGTACGCGATGTCCATGTGATCACAATGCATTCGACGTGGTAAATCCCAAGGCAATGAGCTTGCCACTGCATGGCACACTTTTCATTGTGCCGCGCAAGAGAATGTTTAAAACTTTAAAAACAAATTTCATGGACCACAAACTACTCCTAGCGCCTAGACATAAAAAGAATTTCCAAAAACTATCCAAATCCTAGACATGAAAGACTTTTGGAGCGACGAACATTTTTTCTAATCGGCAAACATTTGTTTTAAAATTTTGGGCATTTCTTAAATGCATGAACATTTGTTTTGTTCAGACGAACATTTTTTAAATGCATGAATAGTTTTCGAATTCATGAACATTTGTTTTGTTCAGATGAACAATTTTTGAAAAGCATGCATAGTTTTTGAATTCATGAACAGTTTTTGAGTTACAAAACCTTTTTTGTATCAATGAACTTTTTTTATAAATGGGGAACAAATTTTGGAAAATTGTGTTTTTTTTATAATTTGCGAACAGTTTTCTAAATCACCAAAAAAATAAAAACTGCGGAAAATTTATGATTTCTCACACATTTTTTGAATTTATAAACATTCTATGATTTCTTGAATATTTTCCTCAAAACTCACAACTTTTTGTAATTGAAAATCTCAAATTAATTTAAAGAAGGAAAAAAACAGAAATATGAAAAGAAAAGAAAAAACGAAATGAAAAAAAATAGGGGCGTCACGCCCCACGGGCCGGCCCATGAACGCGTACATGGGAGGGAGGAGGTGCGTGTGAAAAAGGTAGAGGAAAAGAAAATAGGACGACCCTGGGAATCAAACCCGGGTCTGCGCGGTGGAACAATGAGTCTTCAACCACTGAGCAACTAGTGCGTCCTTGTTATATGTGGGGTATTGAATTTATAAATGACTGTGCGCGACGATGACTTTGAAAAAAGAACGAATTGTTTTCTTGACTTACGAGTGGCATGGTGGGTAATTTATAGCAACTTTGAGGGTATTTGTTTTGACGGACGACAGAAACCCAATTCTCTTTATTATTATTAGGTAAAGATAAAGATAAAGATTTAGAAATCGTTAGAAGAAGAGGCGTTCACGTGGGACAAATTGAGAAGATTTCTTCATATGCTTCATCCACGGTTGTAAATGACTAATAGGTAGATCTGATGGCTAGTTTTGTTTGTTTTTCTAGGATTAACGTGAAACCTTGATTAGTGCTTCCAATTAGTAAATATAAATATGAGATAAGATATAAGATTGTCACATAAGCAAATTTGCTGAGTTGGACTCGATGTTACTGCTGAAGTTACTCCCACTATGGCTAGTCTTAGGCCTATTTCGTTTGTGTAACGTCTTGTACAAGATTGCTTTCAAGGTCATATCCAACACCCTCAGGCCGCGATTGGATTGACGGATTGCTTTTCCGGACATAAATATCTACACTTGTATTTTACAAGGCTCCAACAAAATACTGATGCAGACCTGTATTTTCTTTCCGGTTGTAACATGTGCTTGGTTGCCAGGTTGTATTCCTGTTGTAACATCATGAGTGTAGGATCATTGTCGGTGTCAAAACCGACGGATCTCGGGTAGGGGGTCCCGAACTGTGCGTCTAGGTAGATGGTAACAGGAGACAAGGGACACGATGTTTTACCCAGGTTCGGGCCCTCTTGATGGAGGTAAAACCCTACGTCCTGCTTGATTAATATTGATGATATGTGTTACAAGAGTAGATCTACCACGAGATCAAGGAGGCTAAACCCTAGAAGCTAGCCTATGGTATGATTGTTGTTCGTCCTACGGACTAAAGCCATCCGGTTTATATAGACACCGGAGAGGGCTAGGGTTACACAGAGCCGGTTACAATAGTAGGAAATCTACATATCCGTATCGCCAAGCTTGCCTTCCACGCCAAGCAAAGTCCCATCCGGACATGGGACGAAGTCTTCAATCTTGTATCTTCATAGTCTTGGAGTCCGGCCGATGATGATAGTTCGGCTATCTGGACACCCCCTAATCCAGGACTCCCTCAATCATCATCACCAAGCAAGACGTCCACATCCCCACAGAGGAGCACGCCCCGCCGCCGGCTCACCAGGGAAGGAACAAAGAGGGGGAGCAGAGAATGGATGATAGCATGGTGGAGTTGAGGAGGCCGCTGGAGGAGGAGGAGCGAGTCGCCATCATGGTCAGATCAAGGCATCGGCCTAACCCTCCTCGAGGACACAGGCGACATGACCTCGATCTTTTTTTTGAGGGGTGAAAACAGTTTATTCATCACTAAAATCCACATTAAGTGGGATACATCAAGGGTCATGAGGATTGCCAAGCCAAACATGGCGGTTGTGCCCTGGGAAAGAGAAAATCTAGCTAATATATGTGCTTCATAATTAACAGTACGCCCATCAAAAGTAAAAACACAATTGATGAAAGTAGCTTTCGAGGTTGATTTCGCTAATGATTGCACCATGATCCCCTCCTGTTCCTTCTGATATGTCAACTACTTGCTTGCAATCGGAGGAGACCATGCAGTTCAGCAGGTTGAGATCCTCTGCAAGGGTTAGTGCCTCCCGGCAGATAGCCTCTAGTGTTGTTGGATTGCAAACACCATAGATGACCAGCACCGAACTTCCCAGATAGTTCCCTCTGTCATCCCTACAGACAGCTGCCGCTGATCCTCCTTGTTCGTGCCTAATAACCGAATCAACATGGATTTTTGTGCAACCAGTAGATGGTGCCTTGGGTCTAGTCATGGGTGCTACATGAGATGTAGCGACCCGGCTGTCGGGGTATTCTGCCACCTTGATATAATCTCTAGATCAGAGGTAAACCTCTCTATAAACGCGTGGGTTGACTGTGGGCTCTGGAAGATCCCTTCATGTATCGCTTTCCGTCGAGACGACCAGATGGACCACAAGGTAACCGATAGCATCACGAACATGTCATGCGTTAGTGTTTCCTTCAAAGTGAACATCCAATGCTTCGCCGATGGTTCGGTCACCGTCATCATTTTATGTGCTAACTCGATGTCGCTCAACACCCATACACTTCTGGACGCTAAACATTCGATGAGGGAGTGTATCCATGAATCTGGGGCTCCGCATAAGGCACAACTGGCAGAATCAGCCATGTGTCGGTGCACTCTTACGTCATTCGTTGGCAAGGAGTGTTTGGAGAGACACCAAAGAAACATTCGAACCTTGACTGGGACGTTTGTTCTCCATAAGGATTTCCATTCCCCTTCTTTCACATTCATGTTCGAAGAGCCAACATTCCCCTCCAGCCAAGCTTCTCTTTGTTGCTTAGTGGCCACAAGCATTCTATAAGCCGATTTCACTGAAAACGCACCATGTTTCTCAAAGTGCTAGCTCCAGAAATCTGGTAAGTTGTGGGTGCAAAATGGAATCCCCAGTATCACTCATACGCCCATTGGCAAGAAAGTTGCTTCGACCCTACACTACAAAAAAAAGACACATCCGTGACATTTTGGGCCGAATAAATTTTTTTCTGTCATACTTATGACACTTCTATGACAATAATTGTGACAAAACCCGGTATCATCATAGATGTGGTGGGATCCTACTTCTATGACAAAAAATCATGATAGAGAATGGGCTTTTCGTCCTGGGCAGGCCGGAGATGCAGCTGCATGACATTCTTTGGGGCGTCCATGACAGAAAAAACCATGGTAGAAGCGAGGGCAAGGAAAATTTCGGTGAGTTCCCGGTTACAGTGGGTGGTCGGGGGCCGAGCGATGCACATTTTTCTCGTACTCGTACATGCGTGGGTGCGAGGATTGGGCTCTAACTGAACCCGAGCGAGGCGTCGCCTAACTGAACCTGAGCGATTGCACTGCAGGCTACACGTTACTGAACCCTAGCGATCGATCGATGGCTGTTAACTGAACCCGATCGAGCGATTCCTTCGCTACTGCTGCTAACGGAAGCCGATCGATGCTGCCTCTG
>NC_041389.1:654253226-654298146 GCF_002162155.2 Triticum dicoccoides | reverse complement strand
GGGGGGTTGGATGAACAGTTCCTGTTGGGGGTGGATGAACAGGACCCCGTGGTGTTGCCTCCGGATGAACAGGTCCCCGATCGAATGAGCCGGTTGGGGCTGGATGAACAGGACCCCGTGGAGGGCTGGATGAACAAGATGGCCCCATGGAGGGCTGGATGAACAGTAGACGGTGGAGGGGTGGATGAAAAGGAGCCCGTGGAGGGGTGGTTGAATAGTAGCCGGTGGAGTAGCACGTGGTGGAGGTTGGATGAACAGGAGCCCGTGGATGAACAGTCGTAGGTGGAGGCTGGAGGAGGTCGGTGGTGGATGAACAGTAGCCTGTGGAGGCTAGAGGAGGTCGACGGTGGATATGAACAGTATCCCGTGGAGTCCCGTTTTGCGGTATACCACACCCCTCCCGATGAACAGGACCCCCGTTCCGACCGTAGCGCTCCAACACATATCCGTTTCCTCCGTTTTGCGTTACGCCACACCCCTCCCGATCAACAGGACCCTGTTTCGACCGCAGGAGGTCCAACACAAGTCCGTTTCCTCCGTTTTGTGGTACGCCAGACCCCTCTAGATGAATAGGATCCCATTTCGAACGTGGCCGGTTGAACACAAGGCTGTTTCCTCCATTGTGCAGTACGCTAGGCCTCGTTTCCATCGGTTGTTCCGTCCAAGCCCTCCCGATGAACACGACAATGCATTCCGTTCCGACCCAGCCGGTTGGCTCCCCATGAACACGACGACGATGTTGTTTCTCCGTTCCGACCTAGCCATGTACACGAGCCCTGGCCGTACGTATGCGCGAGTAGGCATTCGAGACCCCGCCCGTATATACATACGTGGCCGTATTTTCTTTCTTGCACACTGGCCGCTATACGTACGTGTACATGCTACGTGCGCCTCTACTACGACACGCGCGCGCCTCTAAATCGACCAGTATGCACGTACACGTTCGCGACCAGAATGACAAGGCTACGTACACTTTGACCAGGCGGGTCCCAACTGTGAGG
Source organism: Triticum dicoccoides (assembly GCF_002162155.2). Lineage (NCBI taxonomy): Eukaryota > Viridiplantae > Streptophyta > Magnoliopsida > Poales > Poaceae > Triticum > Triticum dicoccoides. Next base: position 654,297,145 of record NC_041389.1, on the reverse strand, counting down.
CACTTCCTTGCGTGCGAAGATGTAAATGGTGGGTCCCAGCAGTCAGGGGGGCGAATCATATTTTTTTTGCCCGGACGCACTTCCTTGCGTGCGAAGATGTAGCTGGTGGGTCCCAGTAGTCAGGGGGGAAACATTTTTTTCATGAAATACGGTTGCTCGTCCATGGGTTCCTGCTGTCAGGTGGAGGAATCATTATTTTCCGCGTAATAAGGAGACACTTCCTTACTGTGGCCGTGGACCCAGCTGTCAGCCTCTCCATGTACAGTACTCTTCCGATGGAAGTCGGTCGTTGACCACATTGACCACGCCGCGCGGAGAGCACCAAGGCGGTGGACGGCGACGAGGCCTAGGAAAGGGACGACGCGGAGTCGGGGAAGACGCGGCAGTGGATGCCCACGCGGAGAGGAGTATGAGGGTTCACTGTTTCGGCTGCGGTGTGAGGCTGTCGTCGCCGCAGAATAACAGGGGGTGTGGGTGAGTAGAGGGATGGCCTGGCCAGAGGTGGGAGTAGTAGGGGGCGGTGAGGCCTCCGTGGCATCACAAACGACCACGGGAGGCAGGAGCACGCGGCACGACCGGCGCTGGTTTGGGCGGCTGGAGCAAGAAGACGAGAGTTTGAAGAAGCACTACGGCCATTGAATGAACATCATACGGTAAGTGGAGCTAGAATTGTTCATATTGACTAAGTTGACAAAGCCCTCCGTCCCCGTCAACTTGGTAGGCCCACAAGTCAGCCTCCTACTATGCTGGGTTCCAGCTGGCAGGGGGAGTATTCATTTTTTTGTGCGTAATAAGGAGGCACTTCCTTGCGTGCGAAGATAGATGGTGGGTCCGACCTGTCAGCGAGGGTCACATTTTTTTCGCGAAATATAGAGGCCCTTCCGGTGGGTCCCAGATGTCAGGTGGAGGAATCATTATTTTGTGCATAATAAGAAGGCATTTCCTTGTGTGCGGCCGTGGACCCAGCTGTCAGCCTCTCCACGTACAGTCCACGTCCGATGGATGTCGTTTGTTGACCATGTTGACCAGGACGCGCTGAGAGCACCATGGCGGTGGACGACGGCGAAGCCTAGGAAGGGAACGACACGGAGCCGGGGAAGAATCGGCAATGGTTGCCCATGCGGTGGGGAGTACGTGGGTTTACTGGTCCGGCTGCTGTCACCGGAAAATAACAGGAGGTGTGGGTGAGTAGAGGAATGGACTGGCCAGCAATGGAGTAGGGTGGGGCGGTGCGGCCTATGCGGCAGCACAGCCGGCCACGGGAGGCGGGAGCAGGCAGTCCCACCAGCCTAGTTTGGGCGGCTGGAGCAAGGAGATCAGATATTGAAGAAGCAGCATGGCCGTTGGATTAACACCCAACGGTCACTGCTGCTAGAATTGTTTCTGGACTAAGTTGACAAAGCCTTTCGTACACGTCAACCTAGTAGACCCACAAGTCAGCCTCCAAATCTGGCCCAAACAACATACAGCCTGAAATTTCTACCCAGATTCAAATTAAATTTAAAACTAAATATACCTTAATTCAAAATTCAATGAATTTTACCTGCACAAAAACAATGAAATTTAAAATATCAAAATTCGAAAGAAAAAAGTATTTTGATTGCCCATTTGCTGTAGTTTTTCATTTTACAGCCCATTTATTATTACTTATAGTCCATTTCTTATTACTTATAGCCCATTTTCTGGGCAAAATGCATCCCTCCTCGTCTTGAAAGATTTCCGGCCCAATAGGGCGTAGAAAAGCAAGTAGGCCTACGTTGGTTATTCTGCAAAAAACAAAATATCTGGCTAGCCATTTTCAGAAAGAAAAAAAACAAACTGGGCTGGTCATGTGCTAAACATATGAAATAAAAGCCTGGGCTAGACGGGCCACAGCTCCTGCACAACCTAGTTGATACCCTTCTCTGTCCCGAAAAAACAAAATTACTGCTCGCCCTGCTGGGTCCCTACTGTCATCCTCACCATGTACAGTCATCTCCTTATTCGTCTCGGTTGTTGACCATGTTGACAACACCAGAGGGTGGTGCCGCGGCGAGCGAACCAAGGTGGAGGACGATGGTGAGGCCTCGGACGGGAACAAACATGAGCCGGGGAAGATGCACAGAGTTTTAGGGTGCGAAGTGGGCACGATGCATGCGCGGCAGCACAGCCAGCCGTGGGAGGCGGGAGCAGGCGGTCCCGCCAGCGCTGGTTTGGCTTTGGCGGCTCGAGGAGGAAGAGACTGGAGAAACACGACTGACCTTGAATGTGAATCCAACGGTCAAGATTGACACAATCGTTTGTTGACTAAGTCGACACCAAGTAGCATACTTTTTTATATATAAGAAGAAAAGAAAAACTGGGCTCGTTCGCCTGCTAACATTCCCGAAACTGCGACCGTTCGATCTTGTGTTGCAACTAAAACTGCGAGGAAAATGCGTTCGTCTGCCCTCCTCCTCCCACGGAACGTTCGCCACATAAGTGACTAGCACCCTTAGTTTTGAACCGAGAGGTCTTGGGTTCGAGTCCCAGGAACTCTCAATTTTGTCATCCTTCCTTCCTTGCAAAAAAAGGGAAAGAAAATCAAAGACTTGAGAAGGTGTACAGAACAAGCTAGTGTACCAGTAAAGAGATGTTGCTGAGTTTTAGAAAAAAGAGAGACGTGCTCTTGTATCACCGCGTGAGGTCCGGTGGGTCGTGGTGAGGCCCTTCGTTCGGTTCCGTCCTGTGCCACATTGGTCGGCCCGTGATGCATTTAGGGAGACCCATGGATGACTAGTCGTACAAGACAAAGACAACATAATTGTGAAGGACTCCGTGTCCACTGACAAAGACGGCTAGGATTTGTAACCCTAAGTTCTCGGACTAAGGTAACCCCTTTATCTCTGATATTACTATTCATCCAACCTAACTTTAAGGGGCATCCTATAGAATGCTCTGCTAGAATCATACTCGTTGATTAGGAAGAGAGGTGTGAGACAATGCGTGAGAGACAGGCCTAAAGATAATCTGCGTACAAGAGACACGTAGGCAGGTCTATGTATATAGAAAGGGTCGATGGGGATTGTGCGTCTGTATGCTTGCGAGAGGAAGAGTGCTTGAGATAAAGGTTAGTGAAAATAGTCATAAATGGTTACGAGAGGGAGGGAGGGTTATATCGAGAGCATGTGTGCGAGAAAGACACCTCAGGAGAGGGTGTGTGAGCATGTGTGAGAGACCACCGATGGAGAGTGAAACTACACGTAAAAGACCGTTGTACACATTGATTAAAGATATAAATTGTATCCAAATATTAGGATGGGATCATGATATTTGCAATTCACATAAGGAACGGTCATTGATCCATCAGACATCTAGATTCTATCGAATTTGAGCATGTCTATGTTATTATTCGACACAATTGATCCACATAGTTAGTATTTTGAACTCCAGACAATGCATCGCTTTAGCAATCGAATATAAACGTGAGTATAGTTCATGTTGTGTGTGTAAAGCACATTATACATATGAAAGTTACACAATGAACATTATAAATAGCTACCTATGAACTAGCATACATTTGAATTCAACTTAAGGTGGTTTAAAAAAATCGAATTCAACATGAAGTCCATTCAGTTATTTGAATTTGATATCATGGCATTTGTAAATCATACCTAAATTATGGGGGCACCAATCTTTGCTCTGATTTTGTACATAATAGCATATGTAGTCATGTACAAAATAGATTCGAATTTAGCTCCTCCATTCCAAAATAATCGTAGTTATAGGATTTTCAAGTGTCAGAAATTCAAAAAGAAGCATATAATTTAACGAGGTTTTCAAACATACAAGGTCAAATTTAACGCTGTCTATTTAGGGCAATCCTCAAAGTTCAAGAGTACTCTAAACGTGAATGCTTGTGTTTCAAAATTTGGAACGAAGCGCCAAAAGAGCCTCTACTCTCCCGAAAGCCGGAAACCGCGTGAGACCAGTGTTTGGTAGTACAAGGAAATTACTTTTCTATGATAACTCCGACTTGTGAAACCTACCGGTCCGACGTCCAAAAGTCTAAACCGGGGTAGGTTTGTAGTTTCATCTAGACGCCATGCAACCGCCTCCGAAAAACATTCATACACAATGGCCGCCTAAGCACACATGCGCGTGGCCGAAATCGCTCCCGCCCACTATTTGGGACAGTTGGGATTACAATCCTACCCCTGACCCGCAATAGGTATGAAATTTAAGAGGGGGGCAAAGTTTGTACTTCCCCCAAATTTCAAACAAGCGCGTCCCATCTTTTGTTCAAAAAAGCAAAAAACAAGCACGTCCCAGACCGAAACATGGTTCTCCCCCCTCCCCCGCCCACCCGTCCGATTCCCCATTCGTACTCCGTGGGCGCAAAAACTACCTCTCCACCAGCCGCGAAACCCCGGCATCCTCCGTCCGCCACCCCATCCCACCCATCAACCGCCGCCTGATACGTCTCCAACGTATCTATAATTTTTGATTGTTCCATGCTATTATATTACTTGTTTTGTATGTTTATGGGCTTTACTCTACACATTTGTATCATTTTTGGGACTAACCTACTAACCGGAGGCCCATCCCGAATTGCTGTTTTTTTGCCTATTTCAGTGTTTCGAAGGAAAGGAATATCAAACGGAGTCCAAACGGAATGAAACCTTCGGGAGTGATCTTTTTGGAACAAACGCAATCCAGGAGACATGGAGTGGACATCAAGAAGCGAACAAGGTGGCCACGAGGGTGCCCGGCGCGCCCTGTAAGGGTGGGCACGCCCCCCACCCTCGTGGGCCCCTTGAGTGTTCACCGACCTACTTCTTCCTCCTATATATATCCACGGACCCTGAAAACATCCAGGAGCACGACGAAAAACTATTTCCATCGCCGCAACCTTCTGTATCCGTGAGATCCCATCTTGGAGCCTTCGCTGGCACTCTACCGGAGGGGGAATCGACCATGGAGGGCCTCTCCATCATCACCAAGGCCTCTCTGATGAGTTGTGAGTAGTTTATAACAGACCTTCGGGTCCATAGTTATTAGCTAGATGGCTTCTTCTCTCTCTTTGATTCTCAATACAAAGTTCTCCTTCCTCTTCTTGGAGATCTATTCGATGTAACTCTTTTTGCGGTGTGTTTGTCGAGATCTGATGAATTGTGGGTTTATGATCAAGTTTATCTATGAGAAATATTTGAATCTCCTCTGAATTCTTTTATGTATGATTAGTTATCTTTGCAAGTCTCTTCGAATTATCAGTTTGGTTTGGCCTACTATATTGATCTTTCTTGCAATGGGAGAAGTGCTTAGCTTTGGGTTCAATCTTGTGGTGTCCTTTCCCAGTGACAGCAGGGGCAGCAAGGCACATATTTTATTGTTGCCATCATTGTTCAAGAAATCTTCCGATTCACCGATTAATCTTCCGATTTATCACTAATCGGGGGGGTGACCGATAAGATTATGCCTTATCTTTTCCGTTTATCTTTTGGACCGATTTATCGTTCTGACAAGCGATTTATCGGGAATATACCGATAAATTAGACATATTCATAGCACGATGTTTGCAAAAACTATGTTTATTTATGTTTTGTGGACCTTGTTACGAAATATGTACTATTTTCCTATTTTGTTTGCCATTATACGAGGATCCAAAGGCTATAAATCAAGGTAACACTTTTGTCAAATATTGTTTTGGTGTTGAATATAACGTATTTTAGTGTTGGGAACCTGATATTTGCAATAAAATATCCGATTAATAGTCGACAGATAAATTCGATTAATCAGCCGATTTCCGATTAATCCCTAATCCCTAGCTGACCGAAATGATAACGATAAGCGATATCCTCAACATTGGTTGCCATCGAGGATAACAAGATGGGGTTTATATCATATTGCATGAGTTTATCCCTCTACATCATGTCATCTTGCTTAATGCGTTACTCTGTTCTTCATGAACTTAATACTCTAGATGCAGGCAGGAGTCGGTCGATGTGTGGAGTAATAGTAGTAGATGCAGAACCATTTCGGTCTACTTGTTGCGGACGTGATGCCTATATACATGATCATGCCTAGATAATCTCATAACTATGCACTTTTCTATCAATTGCTCGACAGTAATTTGTTCACCCATCATAATAATTATGCTATCTTGAGAGAAGCCACTAGTGAAACCTATGGCCCCCGGGTCTATCTTTTATCATATAAGTTTTCCATTTACTTTTATTTGCATCTTTTATTTTCCAATCTATATCATAGAAATACCAAAAATATTTATCTTATCTTATTATCTCTATCAGATCTCACTTTCGCAAGTTACCGTGAAGGGATTGACAACCCCTTTATCGCGTTGGTTGCGAGGTTCTTGTTTGTTTGTGCAGGCGCGTGGGACTTGTGAGGAGCCTCCTACTGGATTGATACCTTGGTTCTCAAAACTGAGGGAAATACTTACGCTACTTTGCTGCATCACCCTTCCTCTTCAAGGGAAAACCAACACATGCTCAAGAGGTAGCACCGCCCTCCTCCATCATGCCGGAGCCGATACCCCGACGTCGTCGTCCACCGCAACCTCAACCGCAACGCCCTCCACGGCTAGTAGTTGAAGCCGAGGCCGAGCCGTCCGTACGCGAGCAAGTTCAACCACGCCGTCCTGCGCCTCACCGCTGCCGCTCCAACTTCGCCACCGCCCACCGCACCGGAGTTGTTCCTGCTATGCCGTCCTTCGCCGCCTCGGATCTCCTTCCCCTCCGCCGATATATGGCCACGACAACACAGTCAACAATTTGGCCATGGGTTCCAAAACATCAGTTCCCCCGGGAGAAAAAAGGAGATTGCCGCGACATATGGAGGGTACCACACTCGCAACCGGAAATGGTACTCCTCTTCCCTTATTCTTGCAAATCATACGTCTATGCTTGCACGGTATTCATCCCACAGAGGACACTAGTTGACCGCTTCTTCTTGATGCTAGATGTTCCTAGTAACTCGCGATGCACAAGGTTTCTCCTCATATACTATTTCACCTTAGCTAGAGGTCCGTCGCTCCCCTGGATTTCAATTCCTGGTCAGTTGATTCCCAATTAATGGAAGCATTCTGTCGGGGAAACTGATCCACGAACACCTATGGGGCCGGCGGACCGAGCCCCTTTCGGTTCGGCGGGGGGCGGAGGTCGCACGAAGAGCAGATCGAGGCGAGGCACACGAGCAGTTTACCCAGCTTCGGAGCTCTCCGGAGAGATAATACTCCTACTGCTGCTTGTTTGATTGTATTGTGTTCTTGCTCTAGAGAGCTAAGTGTTTTCTGGCTTCGAAATGATCTGAAGCTCTCGAACTAGTCGAACTGAACTGAACCTTTCGAACCCCCTCTACATTGCGCATGGGCCTCCTTTTATATGCACAAGGGGTCACCGACAGGTGGCAACGCAGAGAAGGGTAAAAATGTAAAAAGAGAGGTGGTTGGTACAGCTGCTTGTACAGTGCTTTCTACCTAACCCTGACGGCAGGGGACAAGGGCATTAAATGCCCGTCTGTGTCGCCCTAACAGTGTAGAAAAGGACCGTTAGGGGCACCACCATCCGCCACGATGGTGATCTTGTCAGCATCGCATGCCACCGCATACCGCTGGCTGCACAGCCTTCCGCCACGCGTGCCTGGAAAGGCCCCCAGGGCGACACGTTGGTGGATGCGCCGGAGCGTGGGCACAGAGTGGCCGCTTGCCGCGGCAAGCGCCTTGCCGCGGTTGTGGTCTTGTCGCACCCGGAAGCTTGTCGCTCACCGGGCCTTGCCGGGACGCGTGGCGCGTCGCGACAAGTTCCTTGAGATGCCTCGGTTGGCCTTCCCTGCAAGCTCCTCTTGCCGGGGCCTTGTCCTCTTGACTGGAATACTTTGTTCTTGAATGACTCCAAAGGAGCCACGGAGTACCTTGGCGGTCACCCGGCAAGCCCTTGCCGCGGGGCGCTGCAACTGCCCGTGCACAAGTTCGGGGTACTAGGGTACCCCTACTCTAGTACACCGACAGGAGCCCCCGGGCCTGGGCCACACACGGTGCCGAGCGCTGTTGGGCCAGGCCCGAAACAGGGCACGGGCACGCGCGGACCGGGTAACGCCGAATCTTACTCTGTACCCACCGCGCTCTCCCCCAACGGCACGCGCTGAATGCGGCATCGTGGGAGAGATCGTGGGGGGTTCTTTATTCGGAGGGCCGAAACGTCCGCCCCCTCCCTCTTTATAAGCAGGGGAAACAGGGGCAGTTTCCCCACTTCGCCGTTTGTTGCTCCAAGTCCAGAAATCTCCGCCGCTCCCCCCTTTTTCTTAAAGCCGAAAGAGAGCAGCGCTCCGCCCCCCGTCGCCACCAGCACCACCACGCCGCCGATCTCCCCTGCCACCTCCGCCATGGCTCCGAAAGCCGACAAGGGGAAGGGCGTGAAGTCGGCCGAGGCACAGCGGCTCGCGGCGCTGCGGAAGGAGCGGGCCATCTTCCCCCCTCAGCTAGGCGCCAAGGAGCTGAGGGAGTACTACTAGCTTTTCTGGTCGACGGAGACGCGTGCGCACCCGCGCACGAGGGTACTCCCGGCCACCGCATCGGAGCTGGCTCCAACCGGGTACCCATTCTTCGCGCTTTTCTTCTATTGCGGGCTCTGCCCGCCCTTCTCGGAGTTCTTCTGTGATATCATGAACACATACGGGCTCCGCCTCCTAGATTTCACCCCCAACGCTGTCCTCACGATGGCAGTTTTCGCACATTTGTGCGAAAACTTTGTCGGAGTCCACCCCAATGTAGCCCTTTTCCGCCACTTCTTCATGCCTCGGGTCAAGAGAGGAGAGCCGCTTGCCGGAGGGATCGCCTGGATCTCGAGAGTCGGCAAGAAGGAGGCGTATCTCGAGGGTGAGCTTCGCAGCAAATGGGAGGAGTGGAGAGCGGAGTGGTGTTGGATTGTTGAGGAGAACCCGCAGCCGTTCACTGCCGTGCGCCAAGCCCCAATAGTACGCGGCAACGATTGGAGCAACGTGGCCCCAGAAGATGACATGCTGAAGATCGCCGTCACCAGAATCCTTCGCCTTAGGCTTGCCGGGCTCACTGTAGGTGCTGTGGGCGCAGATTTCCTTCGCCGCCGCATCGCCCCCCTGCAGGAAAGAGGGAGACCCGCCTGGGAGTTCAAGAACTCAGCGGACATCATGAGGCTGCGCCCGGGCCTCAACTTCAATTTCACCGTCCTGGAGCTGGATGCAATGCTCCTGGAGCTGTTCAAACGCGACCCTCAGCACCCGTTCTTGTTGCCGAGGGGCGTTGTTCCTTTGTGCAATAATTCTTCACTTGATCGGATCCGCGCGATGATGCCGTTGTGCGATTCGCATGGAATCGCCCCAACTTGGCAAGAGCCGGCGGATGACGTCGTGCAGGCATTCTTCGACAGCCTGGAGGAAGTGCCAATCCGCGCCGACGAGCAGAGGAGCCTCACCCGTGACACTACCGACGTGGAGCTGCAGCACATCGCCACTAGGGCGGAAGAGGCTGCGGCAGCAGCTGCCTCGGGCAAGTTCGGGTTCACCGAGGCGGAGGCAGAGGCAGCAGAGGCGGCAAGCCTTGCCGAGCGCGAGGAGTTCGCCAGCGAGGAAGATCTTGCCGGCCCCGAGGCCGAGCCGAGCGAGCCCGGCGAGGAAGAGCCCGAGCCTTCAGACAGCTTGCCGCAAGTGGAGCCCCCGGCTGCACCAAGAAGGCATCTCCGCAGGGCCGGTGATGCAGCAGGGCGGCAGACGGGTCAACAGCCGCCGAGCCGCGCGACACGCTCTACCGCGGCAAGCACCGTTGCCGCGGGAGCGCCTCCCGCCGCTGCGGCAACTGGAGCGGGACCTTCCCGGTCCACCGCTGCTGCTCCCGCCAAGCGGACAAGGGAGCCCACTCCTGCGCCTTGTCGCACCGGAGGCGAGCCGGACTTCGATCTCTCCGCGCTCAGCTCCGATGACGAAGAAGAAGAGTAAGCTTTCTTGCTGTCCTCGTAGTTCTTCAATCTTGTCGCTTTCATTCTGTATCTGACTTGCTTCGATCTAAATCCATTCCTTTTCAGGACGCTGGCCCAGAGAGCGGCGAAGAGGGCCAAGGCCTCGGTGATCGTCATCGAAGACGATCCCACCGTGTCAGCAGGGGGCGTGCCTGAGCCCACCTTGCCGGACCTGGCCACTACTCCCCAGAGCAGCCCCCAGCGCAGCCCCCAGCGTAAGTTTATAATTTACTTCCCGCTGTCAAGTGCGCATGGTTGCTCTTTTCTCTTACTGATATCTTGATTGTTGGATTTGTGTAGGAGCAGAGCAGCCTCACCAGGAGGGCCCGGGAGCCGCCCCCGAAGCGCCATCTGCTTCGACTATGCCGCCAAGGGTGGAGTCCCCGGGAAGGGAGCGTTCTCCGGCAAGGGAGAACTCTCCGGCAAGGGCCAATTCTCCGGCAAGGGAAGACGCCCGTGATCCTCCGGCGGCTGAGACCGCGACCGCAGATCCCAGCACAAGTAATCCACTTGCCTAAAAACTTGCCCTTGGATTTTTCTTCTTCTGACTTTGTTTTTGCTTATTCGCTTGACTTCTCTCCCTTCTTCGTTCTTCAGATCCACCCACCGCTGAGCCGATGGAGACCGAAGCCGCTGAAGGAGAGGCTGGCGCTGATGAACCCACCGGCGAAGAGGCCGCCAAGGCCACCGCCGCAGAAGCCGGCGAGGGATCCGGTGGTCATACTGACGGCCCTGAGGCCGCAGGAGCGCCAGGCGCTGCACCGACCGACGATCCTCCCGCCGCTGCCGCAGAGCCAGACTCCGAGGAGCCCTAGCCCGGCGCCTACTTGAAGGCCGGCGATGGCGTATTCATCAAGCTCCCCTGGGCTTCGAGCTCTAGGGCACCGGTCGAGGGAGAAACCTTCGATGGAGAAGTGCTTGCTTCTGCCGGATTGGCGCTGGTTGACGCGCCAAGCAGCAGCGAGGAGCCCGAAAAGGAGCGGCTGCTGCGAAAGCTGACGTCGCTCTACCGCGCCCGGCAAGCCAAGCTGGCTTCTCGGGAAGCACTTGTCGCGAGGGCGGGAGTCGATATAGAGAAGCATGCGGAGGAGCTCCGGGATCTTAGGCAGGAGACTCTCTGGAGCTTGGCGGAAGAGCGGGAGCAAGTCGCCGAGGAGAGGAAGGCCTTCCTCCTCGCGAAGGCTGAGGTTGAAGAACAGCAGCGGCTTGCTGCCGAGAAGTTATCTGCGCGGGAGGGAGAGTTGGCGCAGCGCAAGGTGAACCTTGACAGCCACGAGGAGGAGCTCGCCGCGCGGGAGCAAGCAATCGGCGGCGCTCTCCAAGAAGCAAGGGATGCTGCCGCGGCTGCCGAGGCCGCCAAGAAAGAGCTGGAGGTAAAAGTGGCGCAGCTGGAGGCCAATCTCCGGACGAGCGGCGAGGAGCTCGCCGCGCTCAAGCGCGAGTGCGAGAAGGATGCTGCTGCCCATGGTGAGCTGCAAGGTCTTCTCGCGGAGAGGAACAAGGAGCTCGGCGCCACCAAGGACTCCAACGCGGATCTCGAGCTGAAGCTGGCCACGCTGACGCGGACGTTGGACGCCGCCAAGGAGCGAGAGGTGGCCTTGTCGGAGAAGATCAAGGCCGACGAGGCGCTGCTGGCGAGCATTGCCGTCACCCAGAACTCGTTCAGGGAGACGGTGGAGCACTGGACCGAGGGTCTGGTGAATATCGCCGCAGTCATCGACGGGGAGCTGGCGCAGCTGGGGATGGAGAACTTCGGGTATCCTTTCGACGAGCATCTCCAACCCAGCGCCAAGCTCAGCTTGTTCTTCAAGGGCGTGGCAACTGCCCTCCAACGGCTTCGGGAGAAGATCCCAAAGCAGCTGGCCGACGAGTCGCGCAAGATTTGCACGGGAGTTCTTCAGAAGGTGCTGGTGAAGGTGGCTTTCCGCAACCCGGGCCTCAACCTCACCAACGTGCTCAGGTCCCTGCCGCCCGACGCCGATCTGGAAGCGCTCAAGGCCCTTGTCGCACCCATTGTGGACAAGGTGAGCGAGATCAGGAGGGTTGAGGGTGGTCGCGTAGACTAGGCCGCCTGCTTTATCTTTTTCCTTGTCGCTGTTAGTCATGTCATGGAAACAATGTGTTAGAGCTGCGACAAGTTATCTTGTAATATAACTTTATTTTGGATGATGATCACTATGTTATTTCCTTTACTAGATCTCTTGCTTTGTATGTTTTTACCCTACGCTTTTAGGGAACTTATCGGCGCAGGCACCCAAGCCGCGAGCGCTGAGTGCGGGACGTCAGCAGCCTGCTAGCGGTGCCGCTCCGACAAGAAACCTTGTCGCGACTAGTTGCAGCACACTTAAGTTGTTGAGTGGACTCGAAACAAAGTAAGGGCGCATCTAGCTACGAGTTGGTTCCTCCGCGCACAGGTTTTCCATACAAAGCACGGTCGTTCGAGGAAGATAACTTAAAAATTAAAAACTAATTGCTCAGACTTTGGCAACTTAGCTTTTCTGTCGTTTGCTTCCCGGCAAGGCGAATCTTCCTTAAACGACGCCTGGTCCACACTATTATCCTCTCCTTCCCCCCCGACAAACTTGTGTGCGAGGGAACCTTCCTTTCCTCTGTTTGAGAAAAATAAAGAAGAGAAAATATAGATATGGGGCCTTTCGGCTCGTTATTGCTTACCGGGTGTAGGTGCTGCACAAAGTGTCAGATAAAGCATGCAAATGTAAAGTAAAAAGCATGAAGTTGACAAGATGTGCGAAGCACATGAGTTTTACTTATGCACGGGATCTGCGCCCGGCTTTGTATGATTACATGCAACAGCGGCAAGACTTGTACAAAAGGTGGTTGCCGGAACAGGTTCCGGCAACCGCGCCCTACGGGTAAAACTTACGAAGATGTTCAATGTTCCAGGAGTTGCTCACCGGAATGCCATCTTCGGTCTCAAGGCGGACAGCGCCAGGCCTAGTGACTCGTTTCACCCGGTAAGGGCCTTCCCACTTCAGCGTCAACTTGTTGGAATTCTTGGCGGATTGAACGCGCCGAAGAACAAGGTCGCCTTCCTCGAAGCTTCTGGCATTAACTTTGCGGCTATGGTAGCGGCACAAAGCTTGCTGGTATCGAGCAGCTCGTACAGCAGCCTGAAGACGATCCTCCTCAAGGAGCAGCGCGTCATCTTGTCGCAGCTGCTCTTGCTCAAGCTCATCATAAGCGAGCACTCGAGGTGATCCGTATACGAGTTCCGTGGGGAGAATTGCCTCCGCTCCATAGACTAGAGCAAAAGGCGTCTGGCCAGTGGCTCGATTTGGCGTCGTTCTGATCGACCAAAGAACCATCGGCAGCTCCTCGATCCAGTTTCTTCCGCACCTGCGCAGCCTGTCGAAAGTCCTGGTCTTGAGCCCACGCAGCACTTCAGCATTTGCCCTCTCCGCTTGACCGTTGCTTCTCGGATGAGCAACAGAAGCGAAGCAGACCTTGGCGCCAAGATCTTGGACGTACTGCATGAAGGTGCGGCTCGTAAATTGCGTGCCGTTGTCGGTGATGATCCTGTTAGGGATCCCGAAACGGCAAACAATCGACCTGAAGAACTTGACTGCTGACTGTGCTGTCACCTTCCTCACTGGTTCCACTTCCGGCCACTTTGTGAACTTGTCGATTGCAACGTACAAGTACTCAAAGCCCCCGACAGCTCGGGGGAAAGGGCCGAGGATATCGAGCCCCCAGAGCGAAAATGGCCAGGATAAAGGGATCGTCTGGAGAGCTTGAGCTGGCTGGTGAATCTGCTTGGAATGGAACTGGCACGCTTCACACTTGATTACTTGTGCAGTTGCATCCTGGAGGGCTGTCGGCCAAAAGAAACCTTGCCGGAAAGCTTTGCCGGCAAGTGCTCTTGCGCCAATGTGGTGACTACATATGCCTCCATGTATCTCTGCCAACAGCTTCTGTCCGTCTTCCCGGCAAATACACTTCAATTTCACACCGTTGAGTCTTCTTCTGTACAGTATGTTGTCGACAAACTGGTACATACTTGACTGCCGGGCTACTTTTTCCGCTTCTTCTTGCTCTTCGGGAAGTTCTCCTGTCTGAAGGAAACGGACAATTTGCTGTGCCCATGCTGGAGCTTGCGGCTCGACAACAAGGACTAAAGGCACATCTGCTGCTGCGGGAACATCCGCTTCTACGGCGAGAACCTGCGGCTCAGCCGGAGCTTGATGTCCCCCGGCAAGCTTGCCGAAGCAAAACTTGTCGGGAGCGTCTGCTTCGACGGAACAAGCACCGAGACTTGCCGGAGCAAACTGCTCCTCAGCATCTTTGTTGTTGATCTTGGGGACCTTCTTGGCGGCGGCTTCGGGAAGCTCTGCCGGAAAGTAGTCACCGGAAATCAACTTTCTCTTCTTTCTCTGTCCAGTTGATGGTGTCACGGATGGTTGAGTCAGCTTGAGCACAAAGATCCCTGGTTCCACAGGTAACTTAAGTGCGGCGCACTTTGACAGGCCATCAGCAATGTCATTCTGAGCTCTTGGAACATGTTCCATTTGTAGGCCGTCAAAGTGCTCTTCTAGCTTTCTCACTTCATCAACATAAGCTTCCATCAATGGACTCTGATAACTCTTGTTCACTTGGCGGACGACAAGCTGTGAGTCTCCCCTGACAATGAGTTTCTTGATCCCAAGGTCTGCCGCGATCCTGAGACCGGCAAGCAAACCTTCATACTCTGCAGTATTGTTCGTTGCTTGCTCCTTGGGAAAGTGCATCTGGACTACGTACTTGAGGTGCTCTTCGGTGGGTGCGACAAGCAGCACGCCCGCACCGGCGCCTTGCAGCGAGAAGGCACCATCAAAATACATCAGCCACTCTTTACTTGCTTCCTTGACGGGGATGCTCGTCTCTGGAATCTCTTCATCTGGTGTTGGCGTCCACTCTGCTATGAACTCTACCAATGCTCTGCTTTGGATAGTTGAAGTGCTTTCAAACTTGAGGCCAAAGCTTGACAGTTCCAGTGCCCACTCGACAATCCTGCCCGTTGCTTCTGGATTTTGTAGTATCCTCTTTAACGGAAAGCGAGTGACAACTGTGATCTCATGTGCTTGGAAGTAATGGCGCAGCTTTCTCGATGTCATGAGAAGGCCGAAAAGCCACTTCTGCACACCGGAGTACCTTGACCTAGCCCCCTGCAAAAGGGAACTGACAAAGTAAACTGGGTGCTACACCATTCTCTTCTGCACCTCCTTGTGTGTCTGCGCAGATCCATCTTTGTCGGGACCAGAGCTTGCCGGACCAGAGCTTGCCGGACCAGAGCTTGTCGGTGAAGCCCCCTGCTTGTCGCTGGATGCATCTGCCATGGTTGCTGGCTCATCATCTGCCTCCCTCTCCGCCACTAACGCAACACTAACCACTTGATTGGTTGCCGCTATATACAGCAGCAACTTCTCTTGTGGCTTAGGTGCGACAAGTGTTGGAGCGGAGGACAGGTATCTCTTCAAGTCCTGCAGTGCAGCCTCCGCTTCTGGAGTCCATTTCATTGGACCTGCCTTTTTCAATATTTTGAAAAACGGCAGGGCGCGCTCAGCAGATCTAGAGATAAACCTGCTGAGAGCAGCCATGCAACTGGCAAGTCTTCGTACATCCTTGACGCGCTTTGGTGCTTCAATCTGCTCAATGGCCTTGATCTTGTCGGGATTGACTTCAATCCCCCGCTGGGACACAAAGAACTCGAGAAGCTTGCCGGAAGGGACTCCAAACACGCACTTCTCAGGGTTTAGCTTGAGGTTGATCTTGCGCAGATTTGCAAATGTTTCATCCAAATCTTGGATTAGGGTCGCTTTGTCCTTGCTCTTGACCACTATGTCATCCATGTAGGCTTCCACATTTCTGTGCATTTGCGGCTCAAAAGCGTGATGGACAACCCTTGCAAATGTTGAACCAGCATTCTTCAAACCAAAGGGCATCCGTACAAAACAGTATGTGCCACATGGGGTAATGAACGCGGTTTTCTCCTCATCCTCTTCTGCCATGAAGATCTGATGGTATCCTGAGTATGCATCAAGAAATGAAAGCAAGTCACATCCGGCTGTGGAGTCGACAATCTGGTTGATGCGCGGCAAGGGAAATGGGTCTTTGGGACAAGCTTTATTGACATCGGTAAAATCGATACAAAGCCTCCATTTCCCATTGGCCTTGCGTACGACAACAGGATTGGCCAACCACGTAGGATGGAGCACTCCTCTGACAAGGCCTGCTGCTTCCAACTTCTTGATCTCTTCCGCAATGAATTCTTGGCGCTCCACTGCTTGTTTCCTGACTTTCTGCTTGACAGGCCGCGCATGAGGACAGACGGCAAGGTGGTGCTCAATTACTTTCCTGGGAACACCGGGGATGTCAGACGGTTGCCATGCAAACACGTCGACATTCGCCCACAGGAAAGCAACGAGCGCGCTTTCCTATTTAGGATCGAGCGTGGCACTGATGGTGAAGGTACCACCAGTGCCGTCCTCCTTGGCGGACACCTTCTTGGTCTCTGGTGGAGCTGCCATTGCCTTCTTACACTTGCCGGTGGAGCTCGATGGTGCGTCCTCGACGGTAGCGCAGCACTCCGAAGAGGTACGCTCACCGGAGTGGGCATCAGAACTCTTGCCGGACTTGGTCTTCTTCTTCCCCCCGGGAGCTTCAGCGGCAAGTGACTTGCGATCTGTTGCAGCTGTTGCCTCCCGGTAGATCTTGTCGGCGCAGATAAGGGCATCCTTCTTGTCGCCCGGGACAGAGATGACGCTTATCGGGCCTGGCATCTTCAGTACGTTGTATGCATAGTGAGAGGCTGCCATGAATTTGGCAAGTGCGGGACGACCAAGTATCCCATTGTAAGGCAATGGGAAGTCAGCAACGTCAAAAGTGACCCTCTCAGTCCTGAAGTTCAGCTCGCTGCCAAATGTTACCGGCAACGTGATCATTCCCTTCGGCTTGCTCCTTCCCGGATTGATTCCTTGAAATGTACCGGTCTCTTCGAGCTCGCTGTCGGGGATCTGGAGTTTCTGGAGCACTGCGGAGGAGATCAGGTTCAAGCCGGCCCCGCCGTCAACTAGCATCTTTGTGAGCTTGAGGTTGCGGATAGTTGGTGAAACCAACATCGGCAAGCACCCGACCGCAGTTATGCGATCTGGGTGGTCCTCAATATCAAAGATGATAGGCGTGCTGGACCATTTCAGAGGCCTGCGTGACTCGACGGGTGGTTCTGCTGCATTGACTTCCCGCACCCATTGTTTGAGCTGGCGGTGTGAAGTATGCAGAGAAGCACCGCCGTCAACGCACAGGACCTCTGTGGCTTTCTGGAACTCCTGCTCATCAGTCTCGTCATCATCCATGTCTTCGTCGTCGTCGTCATCTTCATCCTTGTCGCGGCCGCGGGGAGGTCTATCTCCTTGCCGCTGCTTGGCCTTGTCGCGGCGTCCTCCCCGGCCGGGACGTTTCTTGCCGGATCCTCCAGCACCTTCCTGGGCCTTCTCCTTGTCGCGCCGCTCGTACTCAGCCTTCTGCTGCTCAACAAGCTGCTCGACTTTCTTGCAGCTCTGGAGGTCATGGCCCTTGGTGCAGTTGATCTTGCAGTACTGCTTGTTGGTGCCGTCCTGCTTGTCGGCGACTGCCACAGCCTCCGCGGCAGTCTCCTTGCCGGAGCCACCAGCTTTGGCTTTGTTGGCGCCACCTCCGCCGCTGGACTGCTCGACAACTAGCACCTCTTTGCCTTTCTTCCTTCTGTTATTCCGCCGCCGGTTTTTCCTTGCCGGGGCAGTATCCTCACTGTCAGATCCTCCTGCTCCTATATTCTCTCCGGGGAGTCTCCTCCCTTCCTCAGCACGTGCACACTTGTCGGCCAGGGCATATAGCTCACTGACGTCTCTGATCTTGCACATCGCCATCTCCTCCCGCATCCTGCGGTTCCGCACGTTCTGATGGAACATGCTGATTACCGCGGTAGGGTGGATGTCTGGGATGTTGTGCTGTACGTTGCTGAATCTCTATATGTACTTGCGCAGGGACTCTCCTTCCTTCTGGGCGAGCAGGTGAAGGTCACTCTCTTGGCCAGGAGGCTTGTGGCCGCCTGTGAAGGCGCCGACAAACTGATGGCACAGGTCAGCCCAAGAGGATATGGAGTTGTCCGGCAAGTGCATGAGCCAGGATCTGACGTTGGGTTTGAGCACCAGCGGGAAGTAGTTGGCAAGGATCTTGTCGTCTCGCCCCCCGGCAGCTTGCACCACGATGGTGTAGATGCTGAGGAACTCCGACGGGTGCGTCTTGCTGTCGTACTTCTCCGGTACATCTGGCTTGAAATTCTTTGTGCTGGGCCACTGGACCTGCCGCAGCTCATGAGTGAACGCAGGGCAACCTACCGCGTACGGAAAGTCACCTGGTTCTCCGGGCGCGTGCATGTCAACAGAGGGCCCAACGCGCTTGTCGGATTGACGTCGCGCTTCTCTTTGGCGCTTGATGCGAGTACGAGCGTCTTCTTGCTGTCGTTCGTGAAGAACTTGGCGCTGATCGCGACGAGCTCGTGGATCCGACGATGCGGTGGAGTCGCTGTCGAGGTGGATCTGGCGAGTCGGCGATCTTGGCCTTCGGGGTGGAGAGTGCAAGGTGGTTGCACCCCCACCAGTTTCGTCGCCACCGGCTCGTGCCTGGCAGTCCTGCCGTGGCAGCGAAGTATTCGGCTGCCGCGGAGTGTCGCCGT
Organism: Triticum dicoccoides; assembly: GCF_002162155.2. NCBI lineage: Eukaryota > Viridiplantae > Streptophyta > Magnoliopsida > Poales > Poaceae > Triticum > Triticum dicoccoides. Next base: position 654,278,467 of record NC_041389.1, on the reverse strand, counting down.
TGGCGTAGCCGATGAGACTCTGAATGGTGGCCCTCCATTCGTCAATCTTGTCCGACGTTCGAGGGTAATCCAGGAGCAGTTGAGCTCGCGCTAAAGCTTCTGCTGGAGTGGTGGGCGGCAGTGGCGAACGGTGTGAGGAGCGGGATATGCTCGGACTTCTAACTACGTTAGAAGGAGCAGTTTCCCGTCCAAGCGACCGTGCCTCACTCGCGCCAGCATGTTGGCGTGCATGCTGGTCTTGAGCGTCCCGAGACCCACCAGCTTGATCTTGGTCCAACAAGCGTATGGTACTACGAATACCATGACGCTGTCGGTCTTGCGCCTCCTGAGAGGGACGCGGCGGATGCGAAGACACCAAGGTTTGTGCAGCCTTGTCCTTGGACTTGGCAGCACCATGAGCTTCCTTGTCGATGTCCGTTCTTCCACCAGCGTCAACCCCACCACCCGTTTGTTCCGGTGGCGGTGAGATCGACGCGGACGGAGCAGATGCCTCCGAAGCCTTCTTCTTCGGTAGCATGTTGATGAAGAAAATGAAGATCTAGCTCGTGTGAACGCCGGATCAGGTTCACACAATCTCGACGCCCCCTACCTGGCGCGCCAAAGATGTCGGGGAAACTGATCCACGAACACCTATGGGGCCGGCGGACTGAGCCCCTTTCGGTTCGGCGGGGGGCAGAGGTTGCACGAAGAGCAGATCGAGGCGAGGCACACGAGCAGTTTACCCAGCTTCGGAGCTCTCCGGAGAGATAATACTCCTACTGCTGCTTGTTTGATTGTATTGTGTTCTTGCTCTAAAGAGCTAAGTGTTTTCTGGCTTCGAAATGATCTGAAGCTCTCGAACTAGTCGAACTGAACTGAACCTTTCGAACCCCCTCTACGTTGCACATGGGCCTCCTTTTATATGCACAAGGGGTCACCGACAGGTGGCAACGCAGAGAAGGGTAAAAATGTAAAAAGAGAGGTGGTTGGTACAGCTGCTTGTACAGTGCTTTCTACCTAACCCTGACGGTAGGGGACAAGGGCATTAAATGCCCGTCTGTGTCGCCCTAACAGTGTAGAAAAGGACCGTCAGGGGTGCCACCGTCCGCCATGATGGCGATCTTGTCAGCATCGCATGCCACCGCTTACCGCTGGCTGCACAGCCTTCCGCCACGCGTGCCTGGAAAGGCCCCAGGGCGACACGTTGGTGGATGCGCTGGAGCGTGGGCACAGAGTGGCCGCTTGCCGCGGCAAGCGCCTTGCCGCGGTTGTGGTCTTGTCGCGCCCGGAAGCTTGTCGCTCACCGGGCCTTGCCGGGACGCGTGGCGCGTCGCGGCAAGTTCCTTGAGATGCCTCGGTTGGCCTTCCCGGCAAGCTCCTCTTGCCGGGGCCTTGTCCTCTTGACTGGAATACTTTGTTCTTGAATGACTCCAAAGGAGCCACAGAGTACCTTGGTGGTCACCCGGCAAGCCCTTGCCGCGGGGCGCTGCAACTGCCCGTGCACAAGTTCGGGGTACTAGGGTACCCCTACTCTAGTACACCGACACATTCCCCGGCATAACAGGTGCTAGTCCGCCGATTACGCCAGGGAAGCAGCGCCTTGGTGTTTATCTTAGGGGCATGTGGGGCCTAGAGCTGCTGGTGCCCGATCTGGAGGTCGGCCGGTATTAAAGGGATGGCCTGGGGGCGCTGCCAAGCACGACGGTGGTGTGAGGTCGAGGGGAGGGCGGGGCGGCAGAGGTAGGGGTCTGGGCCGGTGGTCGCTGGCGGTTCGAGAAAGATCATTAATAGTGACTGACGGGAGGTAGACGAAGGCCATCTGCTCGTTCCTTATAGATCGGACGGTTCATAAAAAAAATCGACTGACCTATTTATTTTCAGTCAACTATTATCTTGATATGACCACATGTGGTGGTGTGCAGGAGGAGTACCTGCATTTCCTGTGCTCATATATTACAAAATCATATGCAGTAGAATCTAATTTTGTTTGCCATGCAATGTTGTAGAGCTATCATATGTCTCCTGTCTTGAGCCCACGCAGCACTTCAGCATTTGCCCTCTCCGCTTGACCGTTGCTTCTCGGATGAGCAACAGAAGCGAAGCAGACCTTGGCGCCAAGATCTTGGACGTACTGCATGAAGGTGCGGCTCGTAAATTGCGTGCCGTTGTCGGTGATGATCCTGTTAGGGATCCCGAAACGGCAAACAATCGACCTGAAGAACTTGACTGCTGACTGTGCTGTCACCTTCCTCACTGGTTCCACTTCCGGCCACTTTGTGAACTTGTCGATTGCAACGTACAAGTACTCAAAGCCCCCGACAGCTCGGGGGAAAGGGCCGAGGATATCGAGCCCCCAGAGCGAAAATGGCCAGGATAAAGGGATCGTCTGGAGAGCTTGAGCTGGCTGGTGAATCTGCTTGGAATGGAACTGGCACGCTTCACACTTGATTACTTGTGCAGTTGCATCCTGGAGGGCTGTCGGCCAAAAGAAACCTTGCCGGAAAGCTTTGCCGGCAAGTGCTCTTGCGCCAATGTGGTGACTACATATGCCTCCATGTATCTCTGCCAACAGCTTCTGTCCGTCTTCCCGGCAAATACACTTCAATTTCACACCGTTGAGTCTTCTTCTGTACAGTATGTTGTCGACAAACTGGTACATACTTGACTGCCGGGCTACTTTTTCCGCTTCTTCTTGCTCTTCGGGAAGTTCTCCTGTCTGAAGGAAACGGACAATTTGCTGTGCCCATGCTGGAGCTTGCGGCTCGACAACAAGGACTAAAGGCACATCTGCTGCTGCGGGAACATCCGCTTCTACGGCGAGAACCTGCGGCTCAGCCGGAGCTTGATGTCCCCCGGCAAGCTTGCCGAAGCAAAACTTGTCGGGAGCGTCTGCTTCGACGGAACAAGCACTGAGACTTGCCGGAGCAAACTGCTCCTCAGCATCTTTGTTGTTGATCTTGGGGACCTTCTTGGCGGCGGCTTCGGGAAGCTCTGCCGGAAAGTAGTCACCGGAAATCAACTTTCTCTTCTTTCTCTGTCCAGTTGATGGTGTCACGGATGGTTGAGTCAGCTTGAGCACAAAGATCCCTGGTTCCACAGGTAACTTAAGTGCGGCGCACTTTGACAGGCCATCAGCAATGTCATTCTGAGCTCTTGGAACATGTTCCATTTGTAGGCCGTCAAAGTGCTCTTCTAGCTTTCTCACTTCATCAACATAAGCTTCCATCAATGGACTCTGATAACTCTTGTTCACTTGGCGGACGACAAGCTGTGAGTCTCCCCTGACAATGAGTTTCTTGATCCCAAGGTCTGCCGCGATCCTGAGACCGGCAAGCAAACCTTCATACTCTGCAGTATTGTTCGTTGCTTGCTCCTTGGGAAAGTGCATCTGGACTACGTACTTGAGGTGCTCTCCGGTGGGTGCGACAAGCAGCACGCCCGCACCGGCGCCTTGCAGCGAGAAGGCACCATCAAAATACATCAGCCACTCTTTACTTGCTTCCTTGACGGGGATGCTCGTCTCTGGAATCTCTTCATCTGGTGTTGGCGTCCACTCTGCTATGAACTCTACCAATGCTCTGCTTTGGATAGTTGAAGTGCTTTCAAACTTGAGGCCAAAGCTTGACAGTTCCAGTGCCCACTCGACAATCCTGCCCGTTGCTTCTGGATTTTGTAGTATCCTCTTTAACGGAAAGCGAGTGACAACTGTGATCTCATGTGCTTGGAAGTAATGGCGCAGCTTTCTCGATGTCATGAGAAGGCCGAAAAGCCACTTCTGCACACCGGAGTACCTTGACCTAGCCCCCTGCAAAAGGGAACTGACAAAGTAAACTGGGTGCTACACCATTCTCTTCTGCACCTCCTTGTGTGTCTGCGCAGATCCATCTTTGTCGGGACCAGAGCTTGCCGGACCAGAGCTTGTCGGTGAAGCCCCCTGCTTGTCGCTGGATGCATCTGCCATGGTTGCTGGCTCATCATCTGCCTCCCTCTCCGCCACTAACGCAACACTAACCACTTGATTGGTTGCCGCTATATACAGCAGCAACTTCTCTTGTGGCTTAGGTGCGACAAGTGTTGGAGCGGAGGACAGGTATCTCTTCAAGTCCTGCAGTGCAGCCTCCGCTTCTGGAGTCCATTTCATTGGACCTGCCTTTTTCAATATTTTGAAAAACGGCAGGGCGCGCTCAGCAGATCTAGAGATAAACCTCCTGAGAGCAGCCACACAACTGGCAAGTCTTCGTACATCCTTGACGCGCTTTGGTGCTTCAATCTGCTCAATGGCCTTGATCTTGTCGGGATTGACTTCAATCCCCCGCTGGGACACAAAGAACTCGAGAAGCTTGCCGGAAGGGACTCCAAACACGCACTTCTCAGGGTTTAGCTTGAGGTTGATCTTGCGCAGATTTGCAAATGTTTCATCCAAATCTTGGATTAGGGTCGCTTTGTCCTTGCTCTTGACCACTATGTCATCCATGTAGGCTTCCACATTTCTGTGCATTTGCGGCTCAAAAGCGTGATGGACAACCCTTGCAAATGTTGAACCAGCATTCTTCAAACCAAAGGGCATCCGTACAAAACAGTATGTGCCACATGGGGTAATGAACGCGGTTTTCTCCTCATCCTCTTCTGCCATGAAGATCTGATGGTATCCTGAGTATGCATCAAGAAATGAAAGCAAGTCACATCCGGCTGTGGAGTCGACAATCTGGTTGATGCGCGGCAAGGGAAATGGGTCTTTGGGACAAGCTTTATTGACATCGGTAAAATCGATACAAAGCCTCCATTTCCCATTGGCCTTGCGTACGACAACAGGATTGGCCAACCACGTAGGATGGAGCACTCCTCTGACAAGGCCTGCTGCTTCCAACTTCTTGATCTCTTCCGCAATGAATTCTTGGCGCTCCACTGCTTGTTTCCTGACTTTCTGCTTGACAGGCCGCGCATGAGGACAGACGGCAAGGTGGTGCTCAATTACTTTCCTGGGAACACCGGGGATGTCAGACGGTTGCCATGCAAACACGTCGACATTCGCCCACAGGAAAGCAACGAGCGCGCTTTCCTATTTAGGATCGAGCGTGGCACTGATGGTGAAGGTACCACCAGTGCCGTCCTCCTTGGCGGACACCTTCTTGGTCTCTGGTGGAGCTGCCATTGCCTTCTTACACTTGCCGGTGGAGCTCGATGGTGCGTCCTCGACGGTAGCGCAGCACTCCGAAGAGGTACGCTCACCGGAGTGGGCATCAGAACTCTTGCCGGACTTGGTCTTCTTCTTCCCCCCGGGAGCTTCAGCGGCAAGTGACTTGCGATCTGTTGCAGCTGTTGCCTCCCGGTAGATCTTGTCGGCGCAGATAAGGGCATCCTTCTTGTCGCCCGGGACAGAGATGACGCTTATCGGGCCTGGCATCTTCAGTACGTTGTATGCATAGTGAGAGGCTGCCATGAATTTGGCAAGTGCGGGACGACCAAGTATCCCATTGTAAGGCAATGGGAAGTCAGCAACGTCAAAAGTGACCCTCTCAGTCCTGAAGTTCAGCTCGCTGCCAAATGTTACCGGCAACGTGATCATTCCCTTCGGCTTGCTCCTTCCCGGATTGATTCCTTGAAATGTACCGGTCTCTTCGAGCTCGCTGTCGGGGATCTGGAGTTTCTGGAGCACTGCGGAGGAGATCAGGTTCAAGCCGGCCCCGCCGTCAACTAGCATCTTTGTGAGCTTGAGGTTGCGGATAGTTGGTGAAACCAACATCGGCAAGCACCCGACCGCAGTTATGCGATCTGGGTGGTCCTCAATATCAAAGATGATAGGCGTGCTGGACCATTTCAGAGGCCTGCGTGACTCGACGGGTGGTTCTGCTGCATTGACTTCCCGCACCCATTGTTTGAGCTGGCGGTGTGAAGTATGCAGAGAAGCACCGCCGTCAACGCACAGGACCTCTGTGGCTTTCTGGAACTCCTGCTCATCAGTCTCGTCATCATCCATGTCTTCGTCGTCGTCGTCATCTTCATCCTTGTCGCGGCCGCGGGGAGGTCTATCTCCTTGCCGCTGCTTGGCCTTGTCGCGGCGTCCTCCCCGGCCGGGACGTTTCTTGCCGGATCCTCCAGCACCTTCCTGGGCCTTCTCCTTGTCGCGCCGCTCGTACTCAGCCTTCTGCTGCTCAACAAGCTGCTCGACTTTCTTGCAGCTCTGGAGGTCATGGCCCTTGGTGCAGTTGATCTTGCAGTACTGCTTGTTGGTGCCGTCCTGCTTGTCGGCGACTGCCACAGCCTCCGCGGCAGTCTCCTTGCCGGAGCCACCAGCTTTGGCTTTGTTGGCGCCACCTCCGCCGCTGGACTGCTCGACAACTAGCACCTCTTTGCCTTTCTTCCTTCTGTTATTCCGCCGCCGGTTTTTCCTTGCCGGGGCAGTATCCTCACTGTCAGATCCTCCTGCTCCTATATTCTCTCCGGGGAGTCTCCTCCCTTCCTCAGCACGTGCACACTTGTCGGCCAGGGCATATAGCTCACTGACGTCTCTGATCTTGCACATCGCCATCTCCTCCCGCATCCTGCGGTTCCGCACGTTCTGATGGAACATGCTGATTACCGCGGTAGGGTGGATGTCTGGGATGTTGTGCTGTACGTTGCTGAATCTCTATATGTACTTGCGCAGGGACTCTCCTTCCTTCTGGGCGAGCAGGTGAAGGTCACTCTCTTGGCCAGGAGGCTTGTGGCCGCCTGTGAAGGCGCCGACAAACTGATGGCACAGGTCAGCCCAAGAGGATATGGAGTTGTCCGGCAAGTGCATGAGCCAGGATCTGACGTTGGGTTTGAGCACCAGCGGGAAGTAGTTGGCAAGGATCTTGTCGTCTCGCCCCCCGGCAGCTTGCACCGCGATGGTGTAGATGCTGAGGAACTCCGACGGGTGCGTCTTGCTGTCGTACTTCTCCGGTACATCTGGCTTGAAATTCTTTGTGCTGGGCCACTGGACCTGCCGCAGCTCATGAGTGAACGCAGGGCAACCTACCGCGTACGGCAAGTCACCTGGTTCTCCGGGCGCGTGCATGTCAACAGAGGGCCCAACGCGCTTGTCGGATTGACGTCGCGCTTCTCTTTGGCGCTTGATGCGAGTACGAGCGTCTTCTTGCTGTCGTTCGTGAAGAACTTGGCGCTGATCGCGACGAGCTCGTGGATCCGACGATGCGGTGGAGTCGCTGTCGAGGTGGATCTGGCGAGTCGGCGATCTTGGCCTTCGGGGTGGAGAGTGCAAGGTGGTTGCACCCCCACCAGTTTCGTCGCCACCGGCTCGTGCCTGGCAGTCCTGCCGTGGCAGCGAAGTATTCGGCTGCCGCGGAGTGTCGCCGTTGGCGTAGCCGATGAGACTCTGAATGGTGGCCCTCCATTCGTCAATCTTGTCCGACGTTCGAGGGTAATCCAGGAGCAGTTGAGCTCGCGCTAAAGCTTCTGCTGGAGTGGTGGGCGGCAGTGGCGAACGGTGTGAGGAGCGGGATATGCTCGGACTTCTAACTACGTTAGAAGGAGCAGTTTCCCGTCCAAGCGACCGTGCCTCACTCGCGCCAGCATGTTGGCGTGCATGCTGGTCTTGAGCGTCCCGAGACCCACCAGCTTGATCTTGGTCCAACAAGCGTATGGTACTACGAATACCATGACGCTGTCGGTCTTGCGCCTCCTGAGAGGGACGCGGCGGATGCGAAGACACCAAGGTTTGTGCAGCCTTGTCCTTGGACTTGGCAGCACCATGAGCTTCCTTGTCGATGTCCGTTCTTCCACCAGCGTCAACCCCACCACCCGTTTGTTCCGGTGGCGGTGAGATCGACGCGGACGGAGCAGATGCCTCCGAAGCCTTCTTCTTCGGTAGCATGTTGATGAAGAAAATGAAGATCTAGCTCGTGTGAACGCCGGATCAGGTTCACACAATCTCGACGCCCCCTACCTGGCGCGCCAAAGATGTCGGGGAAACTGATCCACGAACACCTATGGGGCCGGCGGACTGAGCCCCTTTCGGTTCGGCGGGGGGCAGAGGTTGCACGAAGAGCAGATCGAGGCGAGGCACACGAGCAGTTTACCCAGCTTCGGAGCTCTCCGGAGAGATAATACTCCTACTGCTGCTTGTTTGATTGTATTGTGTTCTTGCTCTAAAGAGCTAAGTGTTTTCTGGCTTCGAAATGATCTGAAGCTCTCGAACTAGTCGAACTGAACTGAACCTTTCGAACCCCCTCTACGTTGCACATGGGCCTCCTTTTATATGCACAAGGGGTCACCGACAGGTGGCAACGCAGAGAAGGGTAAAAATGTAAAAAGAGAGGTGGTTGGTACAGCTGCTTGTACAGTGCTTTCTACCTAACCCTGACGGTAGGGGACAAGGGCATTAAATGCCCGTCTGTGTCGCCCTAACAGTGTAGAAAAGGACCGTCAGGGGTGCCACCGTCCGCCATGATGGCGATCTTGTCAGCATCGCATGCCACCGCTTACCGCTGGCTGCACAGCCTTCCGCCACGCGTGCCTGGAAAGGCCCCAGGGCGACACGTTGGTGGATGCGCTGGAGCGTGGGCACAGAGTGGCCGCTTGCCGCGGCAAGCGCCTTGCCGCGGTTGTGGTCTTGTCGCGCCCGGAAGCTTGTCGCTCACCGGGCCTTGCCGGGACGCGTGGCGCGTCGCGGCAAGTTCCTTGAGATGCCTCGGTTGGCCTTCCCGGCAAGCTCCTCTTGCCGGGGCCTTGTCCTCTTGACTGGAATACTTTGTTCTTGAATGACTCCAAAGGAGCCACAGAGTACCTTGGTGGTCACCCGGCAAGCCCTTGCCGCGGGGCGCTGCAACTGCCCGTGCACAAGTTCGGGGTACTAGGGTACCCCTACTCTAGTACACCGACACATTCCCCGGCATAACAGGTGCTAGTCCGCCGATTACGCCAGGGAAGCAGCGCCTTGGTGTTTATCTTAGGGGCATGTGGGGCCTAGAGCTGCTGGTGCCCGATCTGGAGGTCGGCCGGTATTAAAGGGATGGCCTGGGGGCGCTGCCAAGCACGACGGTGGTGTGAGGTCGAGGGGAGGGCGGGGCGGCAGAGGTAGGGGTCTGGGCCGGTGGTCGCTGGCGGTTCGAGAAAGATCATTAATAGTGACTGACGGGAGGTAGACGAAGGCCATCTGCTCGTTCCTTATAGATCGGACGGTTCATAAAAAAATCGACTGACCTATTTATTTTCAGTCAACTATTATCTTGATATGACCACATGTGGTGGTGTGCAGGAGGAGTACCTGCATTTCCTGTGCTCATATATTACAAAATCATATGCAGTAGAATCTAATTTTGTTTGCCATGCAATGTTGTAGAGCTATCATATGTCTCCTGTCATTTATTTTTCAGCCACCTGCTATGTGCAATTTTTACAGTGCACTAGTTCTGCACACACTTCACCCTTACTCTCACTATTGTGTTTTTATGCAAGGGTATTTCAGACTCTGCTCCCAAGAGAAAATCAAAGAAAGAAGAGAGAGAAGTCACTCCAGCATGGTATGCGGATAGGCCCGACACGTCTATCCCTTATAAAGGGTGCAGTGTCAGCAGATGGAGACGGTAAACGTAGCTCTGGAGTTGATGACCTCGCTCGCAATGAACCACCATCCGACGTGCTTCCTTTAACTTCACGGTGTCATATGTGGTTGCATGTTCCATATGGTGTCTAGCTTGTATTCAAAAGTCTGAAGTCGGTCTTTATTATGATAAGGAAAGATATTTTTTACATGAACCACCATCCCATGAGCACCAGAAGACAAATAGCTAGTCAGGGCGCTGGCCGAGCCAATGACAAGCCCAGCAAAGACGGGCATCACCTGGAAGCCAACTAAAAAGCCGCGATGGTGGCGAAGCATCCCGCCTCCCACCAAGCTCTCAGGTCCTAGATGATCATGCTCACCACTCCGGCCGGATGTCTGGCTTGTATTGCTTCCAATTTGGTTAAATTGCATCTGCTTAGCTTACACATTATACCTTTCAATATGACATGCCTTTCTATTTTTGGTACATACTAGTACACCTGTGTATTAACCATGTTGTTACATCAAACTAATGTTCTTGTGTATCCCTCATCAGTCACTTATGATGAGGCAGTTAGGCAAGTGGACTACTCCTCATTTAAAGAATGCAGCGTCAGCCTCTCGACATGATTCTCAAGAAACAGCAAGGCTAGATGAAGATAGTGAACGTAGCTCTATAGTTGATTACCGCATTTCCCCTACACTAGCTTCGTAGGTGCTTGCTCTAACTTGGCAGCATGATATGTGGTTGCATGTTGCATATGGTGTCAAGATTGTAATTCTTCCAATCTGGTTAAACTGCATGTGCTATTCTGCTTAGCTTCTCCATTATACTTGTTAATGTGACATGCCTTCATGTATTTAGTACATAGTACATCTGTCTATTAAGCATGTCCTTACATAAAACTATATTTTTGGTATCCTGCATCAATCAATATGACGAGACACCTTTAGTATATGCAGTGCGATATTAGTTGCATCTTTCATATGATTTATAGCATGCGTTGCTTCTAATTTGTTGAAATTCCATTTATGATGTGACACTTTTAACTTGGCAGAGTCATATTGGTTGCATCTTTCTTGTGGTGTCTAGCTTGTGTTGCTTCTTATTTGTTGGAATGATTTCTGCTTAGTTTACACAAACAATTGTGAACATGCCATGCCGTCCTGTTTTTCGTACATATTCCATCCTGGTATCATGTGTTTGCCTTACACAAAAGTAGTGATTGTCAGTATCATGCATGAATGAGTTCTGAAGAGAGATTTTTATTGCTTTTTCTTGTCGGTTTTACTTGAAAATTCAAAATCAATAAAGCGGAAGGAAGTTAGCAAGGCAGTGGATAAAGGTGCTCTTTCCAAACGGAGGGCCTCTACAGTTTCTACTCCTCCATCCCCCCAAGATGATTACCAAGACAACACATGCATAGACACTCAATGTAGTTGTGCTTATGATGAGCATGTCTCCCCTAGTGCACCATCATCGGTGCTCCCTCTAACTTGGCACTGTTATATGTGGTTGCATGTTATGTGTGATGTCTAGCTTGTATTGCTTCTAATTTTGTTGAATTCCATCTGCTTACTTTACACATTATACTTGAATAAGACACGTGTTCCTATTTCTAGAACATACAATATCTGTCTATCACACCATGTTCTTACATCAAATTACTACTGTTTTGTAACCTACAACAATCACTTATCATAAGACACGTTTGAATTCAGAGTGTGATATAGGTTACATATCACACTCTTTTCTAGCTTGTACTACTAATTTGTTGAAATCGCACTTATGTCGAGACAATTTTAACTTGGTAGAGTGATATTCGTTGCATCTTTCATATGGTGTTTGGCTTTCATTGCTTCTAATTTGTTGAAATGCATTCTCCTTAGTTTACACATCATAAGATGTGAATATGCAATGCTGTGTATATGCAATGGCACTAATGACGAGAGACCTCTAACTTGGCAGTGTGATTTGGTTTGCATCTTGCATATGATTTATTTCTTGTACCGCTTCACATTTGTTTAAATACCATTTATGATGAGACACTGTTAACTTGGCAGAGCGATATTTGTAGCATCTTTCATATGGTGTCTACCTTCCATTGCATTGCTTCTAATTTAGTGAAATATCTTCTGCTTAGTTTACACATCATAGTTCTGGTTATCTCTTCCGTCCTGTTTTTCGTACATATTACACCCTCCTATCATGTGGTTGTCTAACATCAACGCTCAGTTTGTCTGTATCACGCATCAATTTGTTCTGAATAACTAAATTGTTATTCATTTTTCTTGTCGGCTTGACTTAACATGGCACAGAGAAAGGGGAAGAAACACAGAATGGCAGGGAATGGGAAGCCGAAGAATCCTACAGATTCTGCTGGTACTGATGGTGCAATAGAAGGTCAAAGTCCAGAAAATTCTACAAACAGGGTATCCCATGCTACACGAGTTGCAGAAAAAGCCAAACAGAAACAAATAGCTGCCACCAAACAAGCAGAGGCAGCTGTAGTTCTTGTAACACCTTCCACAGTAGTACCAGCTGCACGAGTTACTCGTGCGTCAACTGAGCTAGCAGCATGTTTCCAAGCTCCCTTGCCACCTGACACTACTTCCCAAGAACTCTTGACACAAGACGAGTTGGCAAGATCAGATGAACCTTGTGAGCTTCAACAACAAGAAGGTAGTTGCTGAAGTCAAGTTACAGTTGCATGCTTCTTTATATGTAGTCTCACAGTTTGATGTACACTAACACTTCCTATGTTCATTGTTGGACTAGCACCTAGGCGCAAGAGGAAACAAACATCAGGTATAATGCTCGATAGGTTAACTAAATCTAGAGGAGGAAGAATGGACATCCATTTTGAGGCGGGTTTAAAAAGGCCACGTGATGCTACAGAGTCAGCCAAGTTAGTATCAGAGGCAGCGGTTGCCGTTAGGTGTCATGTACGTATCCTCCCAACATGGATTCAGTACAGGAATGACAAAGATGAAACCCAGTTCAACACCTTCCTCGACCATTTATCTGTAAGTATGGTTATGTATGGAAACTAGTAATATCGTCTTGCTCTGTCCCATACTTTCTAGGTTGCTGATAATAAGACTCCCATAATTTTCCACAGATGAGGTTCAAGTTGGATAGCCAAGATGATGCAACCCGACAAGCTTGCACCCATGTTTTCAAGTCTGCTCTGTGACAGTATCGGTATAACTTGAGGAAAACTCACTTTGAAGGCAAGGCTAACAGTGAACTTTCCCAAACATCTCCAGTGGAAAATATATCGGATGAAGACTGGAGGGGCCTCGTTAAACACTGGTCTGATCCGAAGTATCAGGTACATTATATATATGTATCAGATCACATGTTGAAGTCCTATTTACGCATGTGCCACACAAATCTATCTTCTTGTAAGTGAACTGTTCAAAGAACAAGGCCACCGTACGAAAGTGAAATTCCAACAGACGACAAGATCTTGTAGCTATATTGCACACTGCGAGGTTCTTGTAATTAGCTGCTATTTCACTCTTTTTGTTGTACCATATTATCAGATCTATATTGACTTGTTCCAAATGCAGAGGAAAGCCCACAAGGACCAAAAATTACTTGAACCAAATGCTATGGAAATCTTCAAGGACTATCACACCAGCAAGAAGAAGGGCATGACTACACCAGTCAAAGCCGCTGTTGTAAGTCCTTAAATCCTCATGCCTTTTAACTACTACTTACTCTGACTTGTGCCTTGAACTGCATGGTTTGCAGCCATGTCTATTACTCTTTTTAATTTTATACACAATTGTCTTAGCGTATCATTGCACCTTACAAGGTTTAAAAGAGAGGAGTGATGTTCCTTTGATCTTGACCTATAATCTAGTTCCGTGCTGGACTTGCCCACACAATGTTACAATTGCCTGTTTGTCTGTTCTCAGTTGTTTTGTGATATGAATGATGTCATACTATGCTTAACGTATCATAAACTTCGTCTCTTTATCCTTAGCCCTCAATACAACGTGAAGAAATACACAATACATTAGCGATGGTACATGGTCATATGTTTGGAACCTGGTTTTATTATTTACTTTGCAATAAAATACAACTAATATTTTACATGGGTTCACCAGAATAAGTTCTGTATATAGACCAAAGCTTTTTTGTGTGGTTTTGCCGCCTCCTTAATATCTTCTGTTCTGGTACTACTAATGTAAAAACTCAACTTTTCAGTGAGCTATGGAAAAAATGGTGGAACCGCCACTTTCTGAAGGTGGCGAGGCAACTATAACCGCAATTTCAGCTCTTGCTACAGTGGGTTAGTACATGTCCACTAACAGTGCCAAAAGCACGTTCCTGCATAATACTGGGTTGGTTGTTAAGGAAATCTTGTCAAAACTGCCTCAGGATCAAGATATGCAAGCTCAAAACAATGTTGTATCTGCGCTCCAAACACAAGTCCATTCCCTAACAGAGACCCTTTGTGAAACAAGGAGAGACATTGTTCGATGTCATCAAGATATGCATGGTTTTGAAACCGACTATCAGACATTTGCTATGTTGTTCAGAAGCCTAGGAGAAATGCAGGCGAATGTTATGATGCTCCATCAGACAATATAGCATGAAAACATAACAGCCAGGTCAAATGAACTGAGCTTCTGAACTTCTGGTGATGCATTTATCTGCTAGACTGTTAACTTTTATGACAACCTTCCTTTTGTTTTATAGTTGTAATTTGTTTTGGTGCGATACAAAATTTGTTCTTAACGTGCAGCCACCGGCTGAAGAAAATAGCAAGCCATTTTTGTATAGTGTAGGGTGTTCCCTATATTTGCACTGGTGGCGATCTTTGATGCCGAGTGGATGTAATCTGTGCAATCGCCTTAATATCCTAGCATTAGTTTTGACCTTATTTATTTCCTAGTCCTCTTTTCCCTGGTTTGCTAGTGGCTGCAACAACCATGGTCCATATACGGACCGTGGTAACCTTGACCCTGCTATGGGTCGTAGGATCCATGGGTCTCCTATGGGCCATCGATAAATGGGCCTCCTTGACCCTGCTATGGGCCGTATGATCCATGGGGCTCCTATGGGCCGTCGATAGATGGGCCTCCAACAGGGCCGTAGAATCGGTGGGCCTCGGGCTGTCAGATAAATGGGTCTACATGGGCCGTAAACGGGTGTAATTGGTATCGGCCTAGCATGGTAACTGGCCGTTAACAGGCCAGAGTACAGCAAAGGCTTAATTCTGTCACAGGCATAACGGGTCATTAATGGGCCGGAATATAGGACGGGCTGGAAATGGCACAACGGGTTAACAAGCTAGAAACGGGCCGAGTCTTGCCACAGGCCGAATTTGGCCCATTAGGGGAACAGGCCAGTAACGGGCCAGAAGTAATCAAGGGTCGGAAAGGAGCCCAAGAACGTATGGGCCGTCAATAGGCCGAAAGCTAACACAGGCTGGAAATGGCCCATGTGAATCATGGGCCGTTAACGGGTACAAAGAAATTTACTGTTCATTATGGGCTAGAGTCACCGTGGGCCTCTAAAGGGCCTAAAGATACGAAGGCTTCATATGGGCTGAAAGACGTCGTGGGCCATACATGGGCCGAAAGTGAAATGGGCTGGTGTTATATTCGACGGCCCACATGATGTTGTTGGGCCGATTTCCATTGGGCCCTAACCGGCCATGGGTTAGCAGGCTGTAAATGGGCTATATGCGAACAGGCCGTTAACAGGCTTTCCGTGGGCCGGCCCGCCACCTTTTGACCAAGTCAAACGGGCCGACCTTTTCACATGAATGGGCCTCTGTTGGGTCGTGCAACGTGTCGATGTATCATAGGCGCCTTCGGTCCAGTGAGTGGATGACATCTGTCCCAACAGTGAGCCGACACATGTTTCCTCCAACCAGTGATGATTTTACATGTGGAAAATCCCCATTGGTCGGGGGTGTTAACGGGTTATCAGATCCAAAACCGGACCCGATAGCTTAACGGTGTTACATTACGGTGGATGCCACGTGTCGGTCACCCTTGACGAAAGCACTTCTGTGACGCGCGATTTATCGTCATGGAAGTGGACACTGTGATGATAATTTTGGTAATGTCATGGAACACTTCTACGACAGCACAGGTATGACTATCTTGATTCTATCATAAATTTTCATGGATGTACATGCATGACAAAAAATGCGACCTACTGTGACAAACACGTATCATCACAGAAGTGTATTTTTTTTGTAGTGCTAGCTTTGTCCCTTGAAGCTGAAGTGTGATCAATTAGCTCTGACATTCTAGAAGGCGGGTTCGAACTCAAACAACCATACGGGCGCATCATCTTGTCCCGTGGCAACCAATTGTCGCTCCATATGTGTGTTGTCTCCCCATTACCCACATGACGGATTTGTCCTTGCTTTAAGGTGTCTCTACCTTCCACTAGGGCTCTCCAGACTTGGCTAGGGTTCCCTCCGAGGCTTGCTTGAAGAATGTCAAAATTTGGGTAATAAATCCTTCTCAAAATTCTTTCACTTAAGGTCTCGAGATACTGTAATAGACGCCACGCTTGCCTGGCTAGCATGGCAAGGGTGAACAATTTGAAGTCCTTGAAACCAAGTCCCCTCATTCCCTTTGGTTGCGTCATTGTATGCCAGGAGACCCAATGTGGCTTTTGTTTTCATTCCTTGCTTCCCCACCAAAACTTCCTGGTCAATATATTTAGATGTTCGCATAAGCCCCTAGGAAGTTTAAAACATGACATGGAGAACACAGGCAACGCTTGAGCAACTGACTTGACTAGAACTTCCGTGCCGGCAGTTGACATAGTGTTTTCAATCCATCCCTGAATCACTAGTAGAAAAAGGGCCTTATGTTCAACTCTTTAGTCCCGGTTTGTAATAGAACCGGCACTAATGTGACCATTAGTGCCGGTTCCAATGGCTAGGTGGGCGGCTCTCATTAATATCGGTTCCTGGTGAACCTTTAGTATCGGTTCGTGCCACGAACCAGTACTAAAGAGGTGGTGGCAGGCTTGTGTCAGGCTGCGGCCCCACCATGACATATAGTACCGGTTCATGCCACGAACCGGGACTAGAAGTTCACCTTTAGTCCCGGTTCATGTAACCAACCGGGACTACAGATATCACTATATATAGTGCTTCTTCTAGCCCGAGCCAAAGCCCTCTTTTTTCCCCTCCTCTCTGTGTTTCTTCCCCTCTTACTCGAGCTCCCACCTCCATTTTTGCCAAAATTTTCCAACATTTGAAGGCACCCCATCCATCCAAGTGATCACAAAGGTTAGCAACTCTGTCCTTTCATCTGTCATTGCTACATTAGCTCTTGCAATGCTCTATAAGTATAGTGATTTGTGGGTTTTTAGTTTGGGAGGAATTTTATATATGTTGTGGTTTATTTGATTTATGTGCAAGCTGAGGTCAAAATAACTCTTAGTTTGCTTATGTTGGTGTGGTTTACTTAGTGCCTGCCCGTCTCCGTCCTAACCACCGTCAATCGCCCGCACTGTCCCGTCGCCGGCACCACCTTGTGGCGAGCCTCTTGTTCTTATATTTTTATTATAAGAAAAAAAAATTCATGTTTGTGTTATTTAGATATATAGTTACTTGTATAATTATCTTACCCATACGTTGTTTGTTATACATAGTGTCATGGTTTTGATATCCGTCCCCGTCGGCCCTCGTCCGAGTTATGATTCAGATGTGGTATATTCTCTTTTATAACTACTTGTTGCATTTCGTGTTTATGACAAATTATGCCCATCAAGTTGACATAGATATTTTTATCTAGGAGGTATGTGAACCAGAAATTTCAAACGACCCTATTGTCGAGAGGTTAAATTTAGTTGTAAAAGAAAATGAGTATTTGAAAGAAAAATTGAAAATAATTGAGGGGGAGAAGATGGAATTGGAGTTGCATGTTGCCGATGTCGTCGATGATCACAAGGTCAAGATGGAGAAAATGTGCTTGAAGATTAGAAAATATGCCATTGATAGTGAGGCTTGGTATCATTATGCTGTTGGATCAATTGTTACCTTAGTTGCGATCTTGATCGCATTTGTTGTTGCATTTAAATGTTTTAGCTAGAGAGTTATTTGTATGTTGTTTTATGAGAATAAGTGTTGTATGAACTTTATGTATGAACTTGTATTAATTTGGTCTTTTTGGTGCTGTGTAAATGAAGATGAGCCGGCAATGGATGTACGATGACCGATGCTCTCCCCAGTTCATTAATGGTGTGCATAGTTTTCTGCTTGCGGCTGAGGCAAACAAGCAGGCGAATGGTTTTATGCCTTGTCCATGTGCTAACTGTAAGAATGATCTGAATTACTCTAAGTCAAGAACCATTCACGTCCACCTGTTTGAGTCCGGTTTCATGACCCACTATAATGTTTGGACCAACCACGGAGAAAGAGGGGTTATGATGGAAGACAATGAAGAAGAAGAAGAAGACGACAACTATCTGGCCATGGGTTCCCTGAATACGATGGTACAAAAATGGGGGAAGAAGCTGAGCCGGCAATGCGGGAAGAAGCTGAAGAAGAGGCATCAGATGAGCCCACTGATGATCTAGGTCGGGCCATTGCTGATGAAAAGAGAAACTGCACAAGTGAAAAGGAGAAGAAGAAGTTGCAGCGCATGTTAGAGGATCACAAGAAATTTTTGTACCCGGATTGCGAAGCTGACAAGAAAAAACTGGGCACCACACTAGAATTGCTACAATGGAAGGCAACGAATGGTGTATCTAACAAGGGATTTGGAAAGTTGCTGATAATTTTAAAGAAGATGCTTCCAAAGGACAACAAATTGCCCGAGAGTACGTATGAAGCAAAAAAGGTTGTCTGCCCTCTAGGATTAGAGGTGCAGAAGATACATGCATGCCCTAATGACTGCATCCTCTACCGCGATGAGTATGAGGATTTGAACACGTGTCCGGTATGCGGTGCATTGCGCTATAAGCTCAGCCGCGATGACCCTGGCAATGTCGAGGGCAAGTGCCCCAGGAAGAAGACTCCTACCAAGGTGATGTGGTATGCTCCTATAATACCACGGTTGAAACCCGCTGACGGGTCACAGTGGAGAAAAATCAAGATAAAGTACTGGGAGGACTTTGCAGGTGACGCAAGGAATGTATGGTTTGGTCTAAGCGTAGATGGCATTAATCCTTTTGGGGAGCAGAGCAGCAACCATAGCACCTGGCCTGTGACTCTATGTATGTATAACCTTCCTCCTTGGTTATGCATGAAGCGGAAGTTCATTATGATGTCAGTGCTCATTCAAGGGCCTAAGCAACCCGACAACAACATTGATGTGTACCTAAGGTCATTAGTTGAAGAACTCTTATAGCCGTGGAATGAAAAAGGTGTACGTGCATGTGATGAGCACAAACAGGAAGAATTTGACCTACATGCGTTGCTGTTTGTGACCATCAATGATTGGCCTGCTCTCAGTAACCTTTCAAGATAGACAAAACAAGGGTTACCGCGCATGCATGCACTGTTTGGATGATACCGACAGTATATATTTGGATAATTGTAAGAAGAATGTGTACCTGGGACATCGCCAATTTCTTCTGAGCAGGCACCCCGTAAGAAAGAAAGGCAAGCATTTCAAAGGCGAGGCAGATCACCGGAAAAAGCCTCTCCACTATACCGGTCACGATGTACATGCTATGGTCAAGGATTTGAAGGTAATCTTTGCAAAGGGTCCTGGCGGACAATCTGTTCCGAATGACGCTGGCAGACGCACACCCGTGTGGAAGAAGAAATCTATATTTTAGGACCTGCCCTATTGGAAAGACCTAGAGGTCCGCTCTGCAATCAACGTGATGCACGTGGCGATGAATCTTTGCGTGACCCTACTTGGCTTCTTGGGCGTGTATGGGAAGAAAAAAGATACACCGGAGGCATGGGAGGACCAGCAACGTATGCACGGAAAGGATGGCATACATCAGGTTCATGCCAGCTATGCTCTTACCAAAGAAGAGAAGGAAATCTTCTTTGAATGCTTGCTCAATATTAAGGTACCTTCTGGCTTCTCGTCGAATATAAAGGGAATAATAAATATGGCAGAGAAAAAGTTTCAGAACCTAAAGTCTCATGACTGCCACGTGATTATGATGCAGCTGCTTCCGGTTGCATTGAGGGGGCTTCTACCAGAAAACATACTATTAGACATTGTGAAGCTGTGTGCATTCCTCAATGCAATCTCTCAGAAGGTAATCGATCCAGAAATCATACCAAGGTTGGAGAATTTTTTTGGTGCAATGTCTTGTCAGTTTCGAGTTGTTGTTCCACCATCCTTCTTCAATATCATGACACACGTCCTAGTTCACCTATGCGAAGAGATTGCCGTTCCGGGTCCTATATTTCTACACAATATGTTCCCCTTTGAGAGGTTCATGGGAGTCTTGAAGAAATATGTTCATAACCGTGCTAGGCCAGAAGGAAACATCTCCAAGGACCATGAAAATGAAGAGGTCATTGAGTTTTGTGTTGACTTTATTCCTGACCTTAAGCCGATTGGTGTTCCTTAATCGCGGCATATGGGCAGACTTCGTGGAAATGGCACGCTAGGACCAGATCAAATAATATGTATGGAAAAGCATCCTCTCACTGAAGCACACTACACAGTTCAACAAAATTCTGCCTTGGTGGCTCCGTATATGGAGGAACACAAGAATATTCTAAGCTCCAAATACCCGGAGCAGTCTGAAGACTGGATTACATGTGAACAAATGAGGACTTTTTTCGGTTGGTTGCAGACACGTGCCATGCATGACACCGATATTGAAGATGAACTGTACTTGCTGTCCCTGTTGCCATCTTCGAATATAATGACTTTCAAAGGGTACAAGATAAATGGGAATACATTTTGTATGATCGCCCAAGATAAAAAGAGAACCAACCAAAACAGTGGTGTCCGCTTCGATGTAGCAACCAATAGGGGAAATGACACATATTATGGTTACATAGAGGAGATATGGGAACTTGACTATGGACCTGATTTGAAGGTCCCTTTGTTTCGGTGCAAATAGGGTCAATATGACAGGAGGCGGCGTAAAGGAAGACCCGCAGTACGGAATGATAACAGTGGATCTCAACAATCTTGCGTATGCAGACGAACCATTCGTCCTAGCCAATGATGTGGCACAGGTTTTCTATGTGAATGACATGTCTACTAAGCCGAGAAAAAGAGAAGATAAGGAAGCGAATACATCATACGATGAGCCAAAGCACCACATAGTTCTTTCAGGGAAAAGAAACATCGTGGGAGTGGATGACAAGACAGACATGTCAGAAGATTATGAAAAGTTTCATGAAATTGCTCCCTGCAGAGTGAATATTGACCCGAGCATCCAGTTAAATGATGAAGATTGTCCATGGTTACGACGCAAAGGGACACACGCGAAGAAAAAGTTTCACACCCAAAGACAGTAGGGAATCTTTGTAATAGTTAGGGTGCTTATGTGTTTTGCATTTGAAACGTGTACTTTTGTGGTTCGGACAGACGTGTACCTTTCTGACTTCATTTGCTAATTTTTAGCTCATTTACTGTTTTTTAGCTAAATGACCCTGAAATTGAAAACTCATCTATTACAAAGGCAATCCATTTTTTAACTTATTACAACTACAAACTATTTTTGCGTTCAGTATGCACCATCAAAGCCACGTCATCAACTTTCAACCCTTTCTGACATCATTTGCTATTTTTCTTGTATTTTCTGATTTTTTTGAGCTAAATGACCTTGAAATTGAAAAGCACTACAAATGAACTCTTAAAAGGTTGAAAGTTGGCATGGTATCATCATTTTACCCACATAGTATGTGCGAAAAAGTAGAGAGGGTTACGGCAAAAACTGGATCCACTTCGTGTACAAAATGGACAATCTCTTTCGAAGTATCAGGGTTTTGGATGAAAATTCATCTATTACAAAGGAATTTGATTTTTTTTAAAATAACCTAAGTATTACCAAATTGAATATAATGATAAAACACACTAATATTAAACATAAGAAAAAAGAATCACTGAAAAATCTATTTTTAAAGTAAAGTTATTCCCAAACTAGTGATTCACACAAATTTTAAATAATTCAAATTTAAAATATTCAAATTTGATAACTACTGGTACTAATATAAAGTTTGTAAGTTTTGGTACCTAAATCAAAAAATTTCACAAAGAAATTCTAAATACAACAAAAAAACAACTCCGAAATAAATAAAGCAGAAAAGAAAAAAAGTTTTTTTAAAAGCCGACCTACTGGGCCACATCGGCCTGCATACGACTAGAAACCCAACCTGTAGGTGGGTCAGGATGCATGCCCGCTAGCCTAGTAGGCCCAATAGTGCAGAGTAGGAGAGGTAGCCCAGAAGGCCTGCAGCCTGCGCCTGGGCTTATAAACTAGCCTCGGCGCTCCTCGGCTAGCGAGAGGGGCCTTTAGTACCGGTTGGAGCCACGACCCGGTACTAAAGGGGGTGCCCTTCCCGCCGCTCCAACCGATACTAAAGGTGCCTCCTATATAAGGAACACTTCAAAAAAATTCACTTTCCCATCTCCCACTTATCTCTGCTTCGACATCATCGCCGCCCCGTCCCGCGCCGTCGCCCGTCATCGTCCATGTCGCCACCCCTGCCGCATGCCATCACCATCGCCGCCGCCCCCGTCCCCGTTGACGCCCCGTCCCATCGTCACCGTCCCCATCGTCATCGTCTCACCGCCGCCCTGTACACCGCCGCCCCGTCGCCACCCGTCGCCATCCTCGTCGTCGCCGTCCCCACTACTAGGGAAAACTCTAGCAGTAGCGCGATTTTAAAGCCTATCAGTAGCGCGGGGTACCACGCTACTGATAAGGCGCTACAGCTAAAGGTTAGTAGTAGCATGGGCGGGACCACGCTACTGCTATATCGACTTAGTAGCAGCGCTTTCCACAACAAGCGCTACTGGTAGTTAGTAGTAGCACTTCTCTTAGCACGCGCTACTACAATTATTCTGTATTTCTTTTTTATTTCATGCTATATTCATACACCTTTATACAAGTTTTCATACCGCAACAATTTAGAGAGTGATTTTACATCATAATGAGTTATTACATCAGTGGGAGAAAGAACCGTGGACTATTTTCAAGTGGATGTCCATCCACTTGAAACCAATCCGTGGTTCTTTAACCCAATGATATAATAAATATCATCATCATCATCATATCATTAACAACTTATCATCATAATACATCATTGTCATATAACACCTCCTCATGATCATCGTTTTCATCAATGAGACATCACATACAAGTTGGTCACTAGACATAATCACAAGTACTCATCATCATCAACTCTCATAAACATATTGTACCTCATAGGACCTACTACATTCTCTTAGGACCTACTATATATCTTAGGTAAAATAGCAAAAAACAAGATAGCCCCTGACTCTCCATTATGGAGAATGGAGATTATCCTGTCTCCAATTCTTTCCTTTCACACAATGTTGCTTCCAAGAACCTCCTTATGAATGTCCATACATTTCTTCCATTCTTTGATTATCATGTGTTCACCATTTTTAGAAACCCGGTATGCACATGTGAGATTCGTAGGATGACCTGGCTGTATGTTCAAAACATCAAGGCGACCATTCTGATATATCAAATGAGGCACACAATCCATCGGGATTTTCTGTTGAAAAACATAGTTATAACTTTGTAGTTAGCAATGTAGTTCAGTTTTAGAAATATGCAAAAGATGCATGGATGTCGTAATAGTAAAAAATCTTACCAGCATATCTCCATGTAAGTTATCGTGGTTCAACACGTGCACTTGTGGCACGTATTCACCATAATTTGCAGGAGTTCGGTAAAAGGCATTGTTATTCTCAATGTCAGTAAAATATGTGACCGGATAATTTTTCTCTTGATAAGCTAACTCAGAGCCATCGGTGTAGTTGGTTCTGTCTACCATCTTTCGCATACTCTTTGAAGAATGAAAATAAGCTATGAATGGAAATAAGCTGTCAATTATTTTGAAATAAACAATATGAATTACTTAATAACTATGTTTGAGGAACTCACATAGCGGTAGAATTGGAAGCGTATCAACAAGAACCCAAATGTCCAAATTGTCTTGGTCGATGTCAGGATCATCAAGATCCATGGTGACAAACATACTCTCTTGAAAATCATACATCTTGCAAAGTGCTTCCCAACCCGGGCAACCAAAATGGGATACGCTCTCCGAATTGTATAGATTTACCTGAAAATCCATACCATGATGGGTCCTTAGGTTAATTTTCTTTGTTTCATTCCTCTCATGATCTTAAAAACCCATCCTCTCCAAGACATAGCATCTTGCTTGGCATGGGATAAGCTAGTCGAATTGTAAAAGACGAAAATTACACGTTGAAGTAGTAGAAGTCGAGCTTAATTACGAAAAAAACACTTTGCGTCGTAGCTTACCGTATCACAATCGAAGGCCTCCTCGAGCTTAATGCTGAAGCGCCAACCTTCGTCCGGGTGAGGCCTGTCGCAGAAACCCCGGTTGTCGCCTCACCAGGAGCACTCCCCGGGACCTTCTTCGTCCGACGACATTTCCTATGTTCATAATTCAAAGATTAAACTTGTACAATTAAATACATGTACTACAAAAACTAAATTATATCATTATTATTCAGCACGGGTTGACTATCGGTCTGTCAAGTTTTTTTTTGAAAACTCTCAGCTCATGTGGTGTATATATTCGACGGTTGGTGATGGTCCCTCCTCCCTTCGTCCCCGAGTGCATTAAACCAAAATGTCTAGCACACGGGAATGAAGGAGAAGCGACCCCCACGACAACAGTCGGCATTCTTCTTCGTTCTCTCATATATGGTGGGAACACTCCCTCACTAATTTTTCGACTGTCAGTATTGGTTGTTACTCCTCCTTCCCCTAGTGCATAACAAAGGTCTAGCACAATGAGAAGAAGGAGAAATGACCCCCACAACAACAGTCGGGATTCTTTGGCCTCGACATACTTAAAGTTAACCCGAAATATCATCTAATTATCTTTCTAGAAAATCCAGGCCACTTGATATTTCCTACATATTCTAGCACAAGTCATGCCAAAATTCACGGAAAATTCTGGCATGACCTTTGCTAAAAAAGGACATATCGAGCGCCTGAAATTTGCCGGGACGGAAATTAATCAACACTCCGGCAAAACATAGGCCACTCGGAGGTGTAACCTGCAAACATTACCGGCCACTTGGGCAAACACATATCATATTTGACATGTTTTTATCTACATCATATCTTATAGGACTCATATTGACATGGAGATTTGTCTGGTCTCACCTCGAGGTCAGAGGGGGTCTGTGACGGGAACGACGACGGGGATGATGGAGGGGCTCCTAGATTTCTGCAAAAACAAATACCCTATTACTTAAAGTAAAAAAATGTAGCATTGGCTAGAGATACTCTAAATGTAGCGTTGGTCGGTGACGGGGTCGATGCGGGAATAATTGCTTAAACTAAAAAAATAACAACAAATGTGACATGTTCAACTAGTTCTATTAATTCAACTAGTTCTTACTAAAAGTAAACTTACTATAAATAAAAATAAACTAGTTCTTTCTAAAAATAAACTAGTTCAACTAGCTATATTAATTTTCTTACTAAAAATACATTATTTCTATTAATTCAACTAGTTCTTACTAAAAATAAACTAGTTCAACTAGTTTTATCAATTTACTTACTAAATATTTTAAACACTTA
>NC_041389.1:654238836-654252728 GCF_002162155.2 Triticum dicoccoides | reverse complement strand
GGAGGGGGAGGCCGGAGGAGGATGATGGAGGGGGCGTCCGGAGGAGGAGGAGGGAGGGGGCGGCCGGAGGAGGAGGATGGTGGGGGAGGCCGGAGGAGGAGGAGGGAGGTGCGGTGGGAGGAGGGCCGCCGGAGGGAGGGGAGGAGGGAGGAGGAAGGAGGCGGGCCGGAGGGAGTACCTCGGTAGAGAGGAGCAGCACGGCGGCGGCGGACGACGGTACTAGCACGGGCGAGAGTGAGAGTGAGAGGGAGAGTGAGTGAGAGGGTCGGGCGCGTGTAGGATAAGGTAATTCAGTAGTAGCACGTTTTTCTAGAACGCGCTACTGCTATGGGATGTAGCAGTAGCGCTGGCCAGAGATAATCGCTACTGCTAAGTGGGGCTAGCCATCTGCGCCCAGTACACACATAGCAGCAGTGTGTTGTCGCAGCACGCGCTACTGCTAAAGTAGTAGCAGTAGTGCGGTTTTTTAAACACGATACTACTAATTAGCAGTAGCGCCCGTATTTATCCGGTGCTACTGCTAAGATGCTGTGTATAAGGTTTTCCCTAGTAGTGCCCCGTCACCGCCCCGGCCCGTTGCCCTGTGAGCTCCCGCGCCCCGCCATGGCCACACACGCGCGCGCGCACACACACACATGCACACATAGTAATTTTTCTTTTAGTTATAGAAATGTTTATAGTTGTGTTTATAGAAAAGTTAGTTATATATAGAAATGTTAGAAATTTTAGTTATAGAAATGTTTATAGAAATTTTAGTTATATATAGAAATGCTAGAAATTTTAGTTATAGAAATGTTTATAGAAATTTTAGTTATAGAAATGTTTATAGAAATTTTAGTTATATATAGAAATGCTAGAAATTTTAGTTATAGAAATGTTTATAGAGAAATGTTAGTTTTGTATAGAAATGTTAGAAATTTTTTCTATTTTTTAGTTATAGAAATGCTAGAAATGTTATAGAAATGTTAGTTATATAGAAATGTTAGAAATTTTAGAAATGTTAGTTTTAGTTAGATGAATTAGATGAATTAGCTAAATCACAATCCAAACATTTAAAGTGTTACATTTGCATATAGTATTTGTTCTCGACGTCAACGATGCCCAGCCCGCATCCTCACCGTCGACCCGTTCGCGACGACGTCCTGCTTTAGAGGAGCCATGTCCGGGACTGGGCTCCGCCGGGCTGGCACTGGGAGGTGCCACCTTCAGGGGCGCGCCGCTTAGTGAGGAACCCGGCCCCGGGTCCTATCATCGACCCGGAGCTCCTATGGTGGCGTTAGCGTGGGCCACTTTCGGTGCGGAGGGAGCCAGCCCCGCCGGAGGTGGTATGTCGCCGTGTCAGGGAGGACAAGCACGTCCGTCGCTATATGGCTGGTATGGACTTCAGGTTCTCTAATACCTGGTAGGTTGTTTGGGGATCTCACCCGAGCTATGATCATGTGGTGGTTCCTTCTCTTTGGGTGTCCATCGTCTGCGCCTCAGGAACCGCGAGTGAACTAGATAATTTGATAGTATTTGATCTATACTTGCTAGCTAGTGATGTATTCGATAATATTCGAGACGATGTATTCGAGATTATATATATTATTCGATAATATTCGAGACGATGATGTATTCGAGATTATATTCGATGATGCATATTAATTATCTACTATGATTCATTTTTTTTCTTTCGAGATGCATATATATTATCTACTATTATTCGAGATGCATATCTATTATGTACTATTATTTGAGATGCGTACTAAATTGTTTTATATTTCTTCTGGATTAGTTAAATAAAAGCTATGACGGACAATACCGGCAGAGACGAAGGAGAAGAGGCTATCTTCGCTCTCATACGCTCCCCGAGCCGGTCACATGATCTGAATGAAGAAGATGACGGATCCTAATATCTGAACAATACCGGGGAGGGTGATATGATATTTGATCGAGACGACCGAATTGATGAAGTCCAAAACTATGATGATGATCTTAAAATAGCAAATACCGGCGAGGTACATCTTTATAGAAGTACGCATCTGGTGATCATCACGCGTTTTTAAATGATTTTGTGTATATATATATATATATATTAACGAATCGAGATCTTTCTTCTTTCAGTCCTCCGGATCGAGCAAATCGTCTGCAGGGAGCAGGACAGTGCAAGGCCCGACCAAAAAGTTGAAGGAAGGCATAAAGTACAACACCGATGCCATCAAAGATAATGGCGAACCGGTCGAGCCTAAGAAGAATGTGGACAAGTTCATTCGTCAGTGCAGAGTTCTTGTGAAGGACCAACTCCTGATCTCCATTCAAGAATGGAAAAATCCAGCAAAGCCACGTCCAGATCTTAATTTTGTTGACGATAGAGCCAAAAAACTGCTTTGGGAAGCTCTCATTTCACATTTCACGCTACCAGATCATTTCACAGCTGAAGATGTGGAGAAAGTCAAGAATGCTGCTCTTAGGAAGATGGCGGTTGATTCAACAACCACAAGAAAACTGTATGGGCCGCAGATGTCAAAGGAGGAAATAAGACTCCAGAATTCACAGGAACACCGGAGAAGCGAAGAGATCACTGGCCAGATTTCGTGAAATTCAAGGTATCGGAACTAGCTAAGGAACGGTCGAGAATAAACATGATCAATGCTACGAAAAAGTAGCAGTTACATAGGCTGGGGCTAGGTGGCTACGGGGTGGCCCGGCCTAAGTGGGATAAGGCTAAGGAAGAGATGCAGGTTGCAGGGGTTGTTCCAATTACATTGAGCTGGCCCCCAGGTGCAGGACTTGGTTCTATGTGCATGGGGGCCGTTGGACCCAAACACAGGCCAGGTTTTGAAGAAGGCAAGTCTTAAAGGAGTCGAGGACAAAATACTTGTTGCCACAGAAGGGGCTCGAACGTGGGTGTTCACGCCCAAAAGAGAGAACGACGAGCTTATGCACGCCCTGGGAAATCCTGAACACCCGGGAAGAACACGAGGTGTAGGCATTGTTCCGTGGTATGAGGACTTTTCAGAGTGGAACATCGACTACAGAAGTCGTGCCAGAAGGAAGATGGAGGAGGAGAAGAAGAGGAAGCTGGAGGAGGAGCAGAGGAAGCAGGAAGCAGAATGCCTTAAAGGCCTAGAACTTTTGCGCACGGAGTTGGCACTCCTATTGCAGTGGCAGCAGCAGCAGATTGACGAAATCACCAGCCAGGGAAGGGGGTCTCTGCAGCGATAGGAGCTAGCGGATCCAGCATTGGATAGCACCGTCCCATCCATGTCGAGAAGCAACGTGGGTTCTGCACTATGACATTTGAACTCGGTGGCGCCGGATCGAAAGAATTGTGACTGATTTTGACTTTAGGTTTAGGTCATATGAGGATGTGAGAAAGTAGTTGAGGGTATTTGGAGCATATCACTAAGGACTTGATGCAAGAGGCTCATTAAGCAACACCTCATCCCTCCTTGATAGTATTGGCTTTTCCTATAGACTCAATGTGATCTTGGATCACTAAAATGTAAAATGAAGAGTCTTAATTTTTTGATCTTGAGCCAATCCTTTGTCCTTGACATTTTGAGGGATCCACTTTCATCATCCATGCCATGCCATTCATTGAGCTTTCCTGAAATATTTGTCTTGGAATAGCATTAGCTCAATGAGCTATATGTTGTTATGAATTACCAAAACCACCTAGGGATAGTTGCACTTTCAATCTCCCCCTTTTTGGTAATTGATGACAACATATAGATCAAAGCTTCGACAAATGATAATAAGATTGAAAAACATCGTTGCTTTGAGAAGTATGTGATAAGCAAGAGCTCCCCCCTAAATTTGTGCATATTTTAAGATTTACTTTGGACTGCAAATGCACAAGGAATTAGGCTCATGGGTTACTCTTACATGTCACATACATCTTTGTGGAGCGCTAAAAATAATAAAGATTGAATACATGCACTCATCACCAAGCAAAGTGAATGATCATATAAGGATAGGTAAGATAATATCATCAAACATGCATAAGTGTAGCTTATGATCAAACACATGATCATCAATGTCTCACAGGTAATTGCATAGTATCTCAAGCAATCAAAAGCAAACAAAGTTCAACCAAGAAGACAAGAGAGAACAAAAGCAACACACTCTCTCTCGAAGCCTATGATCTATACATTTTTCTCCCCCTTTGGCAACAAGTTACCAAAAAGTTCATAGAAAATGCATAGTGCTAGATCGACTCTCAGGCTTGGTCTTCAGGTGGTGGTGTAGATATGGCTCCTTGGACGAAGGCTTCAGTTGATGTAGATGGAGCTGGAGGAGTTGGTGCTGGAGCTGGTTGCCTTAGAGCTGTAGGAGCTGTAGCTGGTGCTGATGATGTGGCTCTAGTGTCTGTCACAGGCACTGCAGCTGACCTCTGAGCTCTAGGCACTCTGGCAAATGCATCAGTGGTTGTCTTGCCCTTCCTCTCCTGCATGTCATCCTGAAGCTGTTCCACAACTGACTGAATCTCAGTTACTTTGACATCAAGATCATAGAATTTTTGTTCCATGATTCTTTCCAGGCTCTCCTGGTTTTGAGTTAGGGTGGCCAACCCCTTCTCAATCCTCAGTGTTGATGCTATCAAGTAACCAAGATGCTCCTTCTTGTTCTTCAAAAAGTACTCAGATGCCTCCTCTTGAGTTGCCATCTTGGCAGCCTTCTCTTTCCTTGCCTTCTCCTTCTTCTCTTGAACTTGCACTGATGATGGTTCATTCTCATTCATGACAACTTGATTGTCCTCAAAGTCTGGATAGAAAGCAAAATGTTCCTTATCCAATAGATATTTTCCTGTGACCATGTTTGAGTTAATCAACTCCTGAATTTGTGGGGGCATATCCACAACTTCTCTTTTGATCTGCTGCAGTCCTCTTGATAGTTTCAACCATAAGGCTCATGACCTTGAATTTCTATGGCACATCAAATATGTGTAGCAAGTTTATTGCATGCCCTCTGATCATGCTCTGGTCACCTGACTTGGGAAAAAGAGTGTGCCTTAAGATCCAGTTGATCGTAGGCAGCCCTGACAGAACAAAATGAACTGATCCAAACTTGAAAGTTTCAAGAGCTTTGTCTGGGATCTCCTTGTACATATGTGACATAGAGTTGTGTCCCATCTTCTTCTTGGCATAGACATCCAAGTCATCTTCACTCTCCTCTGGGGCAATGATCAGACTTTCCCATTCCTCTATGGTTGACTGGTATCTCGTTCCCTCAGACATCCAAACTATCCTCCCATCTGGATAGAAGTGTGCTATGGAGTAGAATTGCATAATGAGTTCATCATTCCAGTTGGTGAGCTTCTGCCCAACAAAATCTGCAACTCCACAAGCAACAAAACTGTCATACACTCCAGGATAGTGTTCTTCATTCTCCTTCATGTAGGTCCAGTTGACCCACCTCATATCACACACTATGGGCTTCTTGTCCAACAAGATTGTCTCATAGAAGTCCTGATGTTCCTTTGTGTGGAACCTGTAATCAACAACAGTCCTTCTCCTGGTGGCATATGGATCTGTCAATCTCCATAGCCTCAACCCTGAGTCTCTCCTGACATTCATGTCCTCAGCCACAGGATGAGCATCATTATGGTCTGGAATCTTGGGTTTGAGCTTCCTTAGGACCTGCCCTTCTTCATCTTCCTCAGCAGCAACATCAGGCATTGGGGCCTTGTTCTTCTCAGCTGCTGGTATACTCCTGGTATTCCTCTTTGGTGCAATCTTGGGCTTGGGGGCAGCTTTGGGTGCTTCTTTGGGCTTTGATGTTGCAGCCCCTGACTTTATAGCATCACCCATAAGCTTCTGTGCCTTGGGTGCTGGTTCAGCAACCTCTTCTCCCTCTTCCATCATGGAAGGTTGACCAACAACTCTGGCCATGGTCTTCTTGACCCTTTCCTTCCTTTTCTTTCCTTCTGCAGCTGGCTCTTTGGGATCAGGCTTTTCAGGTACTTGAGTTGACCCTATGTCTTTGGACATTGGTTGTCTACCTGCAGGCCTTTTGATCTTCATGCCTGGCTTTACTGCAGTTGAGCTGTGCACCTTCTTGAGCTCTACTTTCTTGGAAGTAGCCTCATCTTCTTCTGCTATATAATCCTCATCCTCTGATTCCGAGGTCTTCTTCTTCCTTGTCCTTGTGGCAGCTTTAGGCAAATTGCTTGCAGTGCTTCTGCTCCCTTCATCTGAGCTGCTAGAGGGACTAGTGCCCTCACTCATGTGAATCTGCTCTGTTGACTTGTTCTGACTATCACTTTGGTCTGACATGCTGCAAATCATTGACTGCTGACCCTGTGAATAGTTATAGATGAGATAGAATGGATGAGCATCATAAAATACAGAGATTTTTGCAAAAGGATGATTCAAAAATTCAGTTTTAGTTTTCCACAGAAAGCATTTCGGATCAACCGATTTTCAAACTCGATGATACCGAAGCAGTTTTGGAACCTAAACTGGTGAACTCGGTAGGACCAAGTCATAGTTCAGTGGCACCGAGACTGCTAGGATTTCACAAAGTTCTAAAATCGGTCACACCGATTTGTAATTCTCGGTCAGACCGAGACTTACTAGTGCAATGGCATTAGCCAAATTGGTTGGACCGAGTTTTTCAACTCGGTGGGTCCGAGATGGTTTCGGCAGAAACCTAATCCTAAATTTTCGAATCACATCTATTCTAAGGATTGTATTAACTGGATAGGAGTGTTTCAATCGTGGCAAGATGCATTACGAACACAATGTGCTGAGAATCAGACGAGGATAGCACTTTGATCGAGTTCATACCCTAGCTTGGCAATGAACTCGCTACGGCGGCAACGGCGGAGAAGAATTCCGTTGACGGCGGTGGAGACCAGCGACAGGAGGCGGTGGCGATGAAGTCGACGATCCGTAGACCTAGTAGGCAGAGCGAGCTATGCGCGGGCGAAGAGTTTCAGAGAAAATTTTCCAAAATTTGCCCGTGAGTATATATAGCCCGACACTGTCGGTGTGACCGAGTGGAACAACTCGGTGGCACCGAGATGCATAACTGTATACAGTTACAGCAACTCGGTGTGAGCGAAAAGTTCAAATCGGTTGCACCGAGATTGAAAACCTAGATCGACTTAGTGATCTCGGTAGGACCGAAATGGATGAATCGATTAGACCGAGAATCACAAAGAAGTTTTGGAGGTTTAAGTCTATGACGAATAGGTGACTCCGAGTGCTCCTCACACAGAGTGGTTCAAATCTGACTTGATCAAATTTTGTGATGTAGCATGAATAGAGTTTGAGACAAGAAAAGCATAGATAGCTAGAGAAGGTTCTTAGGCATTATTGTCCATCCACTTGGCCAAAGAAAAAGAACCCAAACAATCAAAACAACAAGTGGATGTCCTCGAATGAGTAAAATATGCAACCAACATGCTCACACAATAAAATGACAAATGAAATATGTGGCAAAGCATGCACAACCAATTCTAGCATCTATCAAACAATTGGCGATGACTAGGTCATCTATATATGAGTATATTGACTTAGGAGTCAAATGAGAACATTTGATCATAGGTCATACTCATCGTTTAAGCTCAAGTGGGGTTACCACTTTTACATAATGCATTGATGTGTTCACATCATTAGAGTTGCTTTGACTCAATTCTTAGAGTTAAGCTCCCCCTAGATGTGAGATCCCCTTTTAGAGGGATGAACTAACCTTGGGTTTTGTCGATGATGACTTCATGTAGGTGTTGAAGATGTGGATGCTCAATGTTTATGTAGATCATTTGGATCAATCCTTTGGAGTGAGTTGCACTTTCAACATACCTACATGGGTTAGTCCCACAAGGAACAAACAAGAATATCCATAGACATATAGTGATGCACACACACAAAATTATGTCCATGAAATCATTAGGTTACCTTGTCCCTTGCCTTACCAACATGAGGGTTTGTGACTCCTTGAACTAGTGCAAGATGTGGAAGTTGATTGCACTTGTCCTTGCCATAATGATATGAGTGAAGAATGTTGGCGGAGTCACCCTCAAGAACTCTCTAGTTCTTCTTGTTCGGGATCCACATCATCTTGATGGGAATCCTTGGAGTTGTAGTTGTGCTTGATGAAGTAGAACTTGACGTAGTCTTGGGAACCCACTTGACCAAGGCCTTAGGTGCTTCTTCAAATGCATCAATCTCCTCTTGAAGCTTGTCCTTGCCTTTGTTCTTGTGGTCTTGTGGTGGAAGATCATCTTGTACTTGTGTTCCCTTGAAGGAAGTAGGATCATACTTCACTTGTTGAGGAACAAACATCGTCTTGGGGTATTGATCTTCTTCCCACTCAACTCCATTGGCATTGAACTTCCGTTCAAAACCAACACCTTGATTCTTCCGGTGCCTTCCTTGCTTGCGTACAATTTCCTCGAATTGCTTACTCCCGGCAAGGCTCTTGTATACACCTTTCTCTATAATTCCCTTCAATAAGCTATTTTCTTGCTCAAGTGTAACTTGGCTAAGAGAATCATTAGTGGAATCAAGAGAACTACTAGAAGCAACAATATTGGATTTGGCATTATTATTATTGTTACTACTAGAGGAAGGATCTTTCTTGTTCTTGTTACTAGATTTGACTTGAGGCATGTAAGTAGATAAGAGTAAACGCTTGGCAATGTAAGAAGAACTTTTCTTGCGAAGATCATCATTCATTGCCTTTAAGAACGTATGCTCTTGCTCAAGATTGAGCTTTTCAAAGCGTAACTTCTCATGAGCCCTTAAAAGTTCTCGATGATTTCCGAAGATAGTTTCATGAGCTAACTTAAGAGTGTTTAGTTCTTTAGTTAAAAGCTCGATCTTCTCCTTATCATTGTCATTCGTTTTATCTTGATTAGAATGATTAATTGACGTTTCATCATAGTATTCATCACTGGAGTTGTCAATAAGTAAATCATCATCACCTAGCAAGTCATCTTCATCACTATTAAAATCAACATACTCGGGATGTGTTACCTTAGGGCCTTTAGCCATGAAGCATCTTCCAATTCCTTCATTTGGTGATTCAAATATGTCGTAGGAGTTGGTTGACACAAGTGCTAGACCGGCAACGCCTTCATCTTGAGTATGTTCGGAGTCGGAGTGATAGCTTCTCTCGGAGTGATGTTCAGAGTCGGAACCGGATACCCATTCACCAACATGAGCTTGATGTCTTTGTTTTGTGTAGCTCTTTGATGACTTGTCCTTCCTTTCCGAATCCTTGCTTCTCCGTGATGGTCTTCGTTCATAACGATCATCTCTACCCCTCCTCTCTCTTGGTGGTGATTCTTCTCTTCTACTTCTTCTTTTTGGAGAATCTTCACTTCTTTTGAAGGGTGCCGTACACTCATTGGAATAGTGTCCGGGTCTCCCACAATTGTAGAAATTGCGCTCTCGACTGGAAGATCTTTTGTCATTGTAGGACCTTGACTTAGAGCTTCTTTCTTTGCTTCTACTCTTGTAGAATTTGTTGAAATTCTTCACCATTAAGCTCAATTCTTCATTGAAGGTTTGTTTCTCACTTGATGATGTGGGGGCTTCACATGAGGCTTTGTAAGCACCACTTGATTTGTTGTGAAGTTCCTCCTTATCCTTGAGTGACATCTCATTAGCAACAATTCTGCCAATGACTTCCGTTGGCTTGAGATTCTTGTAATTGGGCATCATTTGAATCAATGTGCACACGGTGTCATATTTTCCATCCAATGCTCTTAGGATCTTCTTGATGATGAATCTCTCGGTCATCTCTTCACTCCCTAAGCCGGCAATCTCATTTGTGATAAGAGCAAGCCTAGAGTATATTTCAGCGACACCTTCACCATCCTTCATTTTGAACTTGTCAAGCTGACTTTGGAGCACATCCAACTTGGATTCCTTGATGGAGTCGGTACTTTCATGCATATCAATCAAAGTGTCCCAAATTTCCTTTGCATTCTCAAGACGGCTGATTTTGTTGAATTTTCGGGGCACAAGCCATTGAAGAGGATATCACAAGCTTGAGCATTGTATTGCAGCATCTTCAATTCATCCGGATTAGCTTCACGGTTCGGCTCTATCCCATCAAAGAATTCACCTTGCAAGCCAATACAAACAATAGCCCAAACGACGGGGTTATGTCCGAGAATATGCATTTTCATCTTATGCTTCCAACTAGCAAAATTAGTGCCATCAAAGCAAGGACCTCTACGGTGATAATTTCCCTCGCTAGACGCCATACTCTCCTAGGTTGTGAAACCAAGGCTATGACCACCAAAAGCTATGGAAATCAAAGCAAATGGAGACCTAAAGCTCTGATACCACTTGTAGGACCTTGAAGTATGTCTAGAGGGGGGTGATTAGACTACTTGACCAATTAAAAACTTAACCTTTTCCCAATTTTAGACTTTGGCAGATTTTAGCTATATTTGGACAAGTCAAGCAATCATCACAAAATTCAAGCAAGCATGCAAAGAGTATATAGGCAGCAGAAATTAAAGCATGCAACTTGCAAGAAAGTAAAGGGAAGGGTTTGGAGGATTCAAACGCAATTGGAGACACGGATGTTTTTGGCGCGGTTCCGATAGGTGGTGCTATCATGCATCCACGTTGATGGAGACTTCAACCCACGAAGGGTAACGGCTGCGCGAGTCCACGGAGGGCTCCACCCAAGAAGGGTCCACGAAGAAGCAACCTTGTCTATCCCACCATGGCCGTCGCCCACAAAGGACTTGCCTCACTAGCGGTAGATCTTCACGAAGTAGGTGATCTCCTTGCCCTTACAAACTCCTTGGTTCAACTCCACAATCTTGTCGGAGGCTCCCAAGTGACACCTAGCCAATCTAGGAGACACCACTCTCCAAGAAGTAACAAATGGTGCGTTGATGATGAACTCCTTGCTCTTGTGCTTCAAATGATAGTCTCCCCAACACTCAACTCTCTCTCATAGGATTTGGATCTGGTGGAAAGAAGATTTGAGTGGAAAGCTACTTGGGGAAGGCTACAGATCAAGATTCATATGGTAGGAATGGAATATCTTGGCCTCAACACATGAGTAGGTGGTTCTCTCTCAGAACTGGTAAGTTGGAAGTGTAGGTATGTTCTGATGCCTCTCTACACGAATGAAGAGGAGGTGGAGGGGTATATATAGCCTCCACACAAAATCTAACCGTTACACACAAATTACCAAACTCGGTGGGACCGATTCAACAGACTCGGTCGGACCGATTTAGTAAACCTAGTGACCGTTAGGGTTTTCGGTGGGACCGACATGCAACTCGGTAGGACCGATATGGTTAGGGTTAGGGCATAACGTAATCTCGGTGAGACCAATTACACAAACTCGGTGAGACCGATTTTGGTAATTAGCTAACCAGAGAGTTGGTCAGGTAAACTCGGTGGGACCGATTCGCTCTTTTCGGTGAGACCAAAATGTTACAAAAAGGAAACAGAGAGTTTACATTGCAATCTCGGTGGGACCGATCGCTCACTTCGGTTAGACCATTACAAAGGGAAACAGAGAGATTACAATCCCATCTCGGTGAGACCGAGATCCCTATCGGTGAGACCGATTTGCCTAGGGTTTGTGGCAGTGGCTATGACATTTGAACTCGGTGGTGTCAGATAGAAAGAATCGGGGTGACCAATTTTCACTTTAGGTTTAGGTCATATGAGGATGTGAGAAAGTAGTTGAGGGTATTTGGAGCATATCACTAAGCACTTGAAGCAAGAGGCTCATTAAGCAACACCTCATCCCTCCTTGATAGTATTGGCTTTTCCTATAGACTCAATGTGATCTTGGATCACTAAAATGTAAAATGAAGAGTCTTGAGCTTTTAATCTTGTGCCAATCCTTTGTCCTTGATATTTTGAGGGATCCACTTTCATCATCCATGCCATGCCATTCATTGAGCTTTCCTGAAATATTTGTCTTGGAATAGCATTAGCTCAATGAGCTGTATGTTGTTATGAATTGCCAAAACCACCTAGGGATAGTTGCACTTTCAGAGACCATCGTAAAACATGTGACAAACATATTTAAGTCTAACATACTTCCTATGCATAGGCATTTTGTAAGCAAATGAGTTATCAAGGCACGCACAAACTAGCGTATGCAAGGAAGAAGAAAGAGGCAATAGCAATCTCAATATGACGAGAGGTAACTTAGTAACATGAAAATTTCTACCACGATATTTTCCTCTCTCATAATAAGTACATGTGGGATCATATTCAAATTCAACAATATAGCTATCATATAAATTTTTCTCTTCATAATCCACATGCATGCAAAGTTGACACTCCCAAAATGGTGGGATACTCATCAAAAAAAGTCATGACCTCTCCAAACCCACTTTCATCAAAAATTTCATAAGATTGAATACTCCAAATATGTGGGATTATTTTTTTTCTAAACTTGACGCTCTTACAACCCACATTCAATATTATTGCAACATTATTATCGCTAACATATTCATCATGAGGCTGAAATAAATTTCAAGATCATAAGAAGAATCACCCCAATCTTGATCATTGCAATAAGTAGTGGACATATCAAAATTAGCATCCCCAAGCTTGGGGTTTTGCATATTATTAGCACAACTGACATTGATAGAATTTATAATAACACCATTTAAATCATGCTTTTCATTCAAGGAACTATCGTGAATCATTTCATAATTTTCTTCTTTTAGCACTTCATCAAAATTTCTAGATTCATGAATTTCAAGCAAAACTTCATAGAGATAATCAAGTGCACTCAACTCACTAGCAATTGGTTCAACATAATCATATCTTTTGAAAAGATTAGCAAGTGGATCCTCATCTGTCACTGGGATCAAGCACCGTAAGATTGAACCCATCACAAAGAACCTCTTCCCATTGCAAGATAAATAGATCAAGTTAGCCAAAAAAAACCCAAATATCGGAGAAGAAATATGAGGCTATAATCAATCATGCATATAAGAGATCAAAGAAGACTCAAATAACTTTCATGGATAAAAACATAGATCTGATCATAAACTCAAAGTTCATCGGATCCCAACAAACACACCGCAAAAATACTTACATCATATGGATCTCCAAGAGACCATTGTATTGAGAATAGAGAGAGAGAGAGAGAGAGAGAGAGAGAGAGAGAGAGAGAGAGAGAGGAAGCCATCTAGCTACTAACTATGGACTCGTAGGTCTACAAAGAACTACTCACGCATCATCGAAGAGGCACCAATGGACATGATGAACCCTCCTCTGTGATGGTGTCTAGACTGGATCTAGTGTTTCTGGAACTTGCGGCGACTGGAATTGATTTTCGCCGACTCTCCTAGGGTTTCTGGAATATTGGGGTATCTATGGAGCAAAGAGGCGATGCGGGAGGCCACCGAGGTGGGCACAACCCACCTGGGCGCGCCTGGGGCCCCAGGTGCGCCATGGTGGGTTGTGCTCCCCTTGAAGCACCCCCTGGTACTTCTTTGGCCCAACAGGTGTCTTCTAGTCCAGAAAAAATCCATAAAAAGTTTCGCTACATTTGGACTCCGTTTGGTATTGATTTCCTGTGATGTAAAAAACAAGCAGAAAATAACAACTGGCACTGGGCACTATGTCAATAGGTTAGTACCAAAAAATGATATAAAATGATTGTAAAACATCCAAGAATGATAATATAACAGCATGGAACAAACAAAAATTATAGATACATTGGAGACGTATTAGTAACGCGAACCAAGAGAAGAAATCCACCCTGGTACCCTCTCTCGCGTTGTTGGTCGAAGTGATGGACATCCATGCGGGCCAACGAATATATAGGCTGTCGATGATAACCAAGTGAGGGACAGTGTCCAAAGACAAACACTGCATGCATGTGACCCAAACATATGTATAGACATGCGTGATGCATGCATATATGTTTGAATACCAAAAGCACAACATTTTGATGTG
>NC_041389.1:654235583-654238367 GCF_002162155.2 Triticum dicoccoides | reverse complement strand
GGAGGGATTCGTGCGTACACATGTGCGCGAAGTATAGTTGCATGTACCGAACCGTATAAGATGAACCAAAATTTAATCCCCTCCAAATTATAAGTCAAATTAACCTCTATCGCTGTCAGTCGAAGTGATTGACCAAGCCAACACATAGAGATGGACGAAGCATCTCGCCAATAACCCCGTGAGTGAGTGCTAGAGGACAACCGCCATCGCTTGCTTGTGGGCCAAACACATGTATGGAGATGTGTGATGTTTGACTACCTAATATATATGCAGAACTTTGATGTGGCACCTGCCTCGGAAACCTTGAAGTCCCCCACATAAACCGAGGTTCATGACACGTAGTATATATATGTTGCCCCCTCCCCTCTTCGACACGTAATATATATTCCTACGTACTGTAACACGACCAGAAAATAATCCTCCTTGTTCGTCAGATTACCTTTCTCGTTGTGTCATATATTAGATGGACAACGACCTCGCAGGCCCATGGAAGGAAGAGTCGCAGGCGAATGAGTGACAACCATCATCTGCACGTGGACCAATGTGTTGGTGATGTTCTTAATACCCAATGTGCACCACTTCTTTGCGGCACCTGCCTCAAAACCGAAAAGTGCCCACACGGAGCGAGATCAATTCATGACGTGTGTGTAGTATATATATTCTGATAACCGAAAAGTGCCCACACGGTCTATTCTGTTAATATTAGTAGAATAAATATTCTGATAACACTTCTGCACTGCACACTCAATGTAAGTGCACGTCATTCTTTTAAACCAAGTGTGCTGCAGTACTCACACGAGTGAACTTCTCGTCGGAAAAAACTGCATGTGTTGTTTTTTTAGTAATGTTTTCGCTCTAGATTTTTAACAATTTATTGGAATGAGGCGTGTAATATACCGTTGAAAAGCTATGGATTAGGCGCAACTTTGACATGTTGAATACTTTTCGAGATTCCACACGGTTTAAGATCAGTTTT
Source organism: Triticum dicoccoides (assembly GCF_002162155.2). Classification (NCBI taxonomy): domain Eukaryota; kingdom Viridiplantae; phylum Streptophyta; class Magnoliopsida; order Poales; family Poaceae; genus Triticum; species Triticum dicoccoides. The sequence continues at coordinate 654,237,391 of NC_041389.1, read as the reverse complement.
GAAAATGGTGTGGCCCATGACGAGTGGCAGCGAGCATTTTTTCATGATTTCTTCTAAACTGCTCGTCGGAATGAAGCAAACGATACACCGTTGGAAAGATATCATCGAGGCGCATCTTTTTCATATGTGTTCTTTTCTCTAATTCTTTACGGTTTAAGAGCAGTTTCAAATTTACTAAATCGCGGAATTCTGTTTTTCATTTTTTTTAAATGTTCGGTATTGTTTTCGCTCCAGTTTTCTAACCGTTTGTCGAAACAAGGCGTATGATACGCCGTTGGAAAGCTACGGACGAGGCGCAACTTTCATATGTTGAAATGTTTCTAAGATTCCTTATGGTTTTTAGGTAATTTTGAAAATGGTGCGGCTGACGACGAGAGGCAGTGGCCATTTTTCATTAATTATTTACAAACCGCTGGTCAGAATGACTCAGATTATATGCCATTGAAAAGATATCGGTGCGGCGCAACTTTTCATGTAGAACACTCTCTCTGATTCCTTACGGTTTAAGAGTAATTTTGATTTTACCAAAAAGCGGATACTTTGTTTTTCGCGACAAACAAATCGATGAAGGAACTGCATCAGATAGATGAGCGCACTGTGTCAGACAGAAAATCACACTGCATCATACAGTCAAGTGAACTTCATGATTTCTTTTGTCGGGTGTAGATTTTTCTCAGACAAGTTTTTGTTGTCTTTTTTCAATGTTTTTTATGAACAAGAGTGGACCGCAGAGATGGGTCAAGTGAACGCGACATATATTTAAGCGAACCACATTACTTTTTTGTTGTTTTGCTTAAAAAATCGCATTTCAATGTTGTGCGCAAGTGAACAGCATCGCTCTCAAAAGAGAACCACATCCGAGGACCAAACGCACTGCAGGTGTTGATTTTAGTCGAGTGAGTTTTGAAACACACGAAATAAATTGCACTTTATACAAAGGGGTAATGAGCTGCTACACACAAAGTGAACCCCATCGAAAAATGAATAAGTGAACCAAAACCGGTGCACTGCACGCACACACGCTCTCAACTGCAAGAACATGCCCTCTGCTCGCACACGCACTCTAAACTGCAACCACTCATGAGGTGAAGTGCACTCCATGTGGAAGAGTGGTGTTGACCCCGACTTTTCTTCGCTCGTTTGACCTGTGAAAGAAAAACAACTAGCACCGCACCGCACAGGGGTTCCTCCGACTTTGGACATCAACACAGTGGTGGGGACGTGGTGCTCGTCCCCTCGTGCTCCAGCCATCATTAAGCACTGCACGCACCGATGCGCCGCACTACATGCCCATGCTCGCGACTCCACATGCTGCGGACCGCCCGACCCGAGCTATGTGAACAACGAACCACTCCCCAGCGAACTGCATTTGATTTAATGATTTGTGGCCTGAAACGAAAAAACGAGCGGAAATCGGAAGCGCACTGCACTGGGCAACCGCACAAGATGAAGTGCACATCCAAATCTGCAAAAACAAAGAGAAAAAAGGCCTTTTGTGAACTGCATCGGCGGCAACTCATGTTCCCAGGATGCTGTCGCCGTTGTTGACTGTCTTCGCGCACTCTGGGCGGCTGTAGGTGAGGTGGAGCTCCTCCCAGCCTCAAACCATGGCTACCACAGGTGGCAGCCAACCGTCCGGGCGCGAGGTTGGACGCCCGCAGATGCGCGAAGAGGCACCGATGTGGGGCAACCTACTCGATCACGATGACCCGAGGGTCGCGAGGCACCATGGATGAATGGACCAGGGCGATGGGGAGCCATCGGCGAGGGAGCGGTCCGGTCCGACGCGGCGGGGAGGATGCTGCAGG